>NC_044983.1:53991222-54591222 GCF_008728515.1 Papio anubis
ATGACATGATTGTATATTTAGAAAACCCCATTGTCTCAGCCCAAAATCTCCTTAAGCTGATAAGCAACTTCAGCAAAGTCTCAGGATAGAAAATTAATATGCAAAAATCACAAGCATTCGTATACACCAGTAACAGACAAACAGAGAGCCAAATCATGAATGAACTTCCATTCACAATTGCTTCAAAGAGAATAAAATACCTAGGAATCCAACTGACAAGGGATGCAAAGGACCTCTTCAAGGAGAACTCCAAACCACTGCTCAGTGAAATAAAAGAGGACACAAACAAATGGAAGAACATACCATGCTCATGGATAGGAAGAATCAATATCGTGAAAATGGCCATACTGCCCAAGGTTATTTATAGATTCAATGCCATTCCCATCAAGCTACCAATGAGTTTCTTCACAGAATTGGAAAGAACTGCTTTAAAGTTCATATGGAACCAAAAAAGAGCCCGCATCTCCAAGACAATCCTAAGTCAAAAGAACAAAGCTGGAGGCATCACGCTACCTGACTTCAAACTATACTACAAGGCTACAGTAACCAAAACAGCATGGTACTGGTACCAAAACAGAGATATAGAACAATGGAACAGAACAGAGTCCTCAGAAATAATACCACACATCTACAGCCATCTGATCTTTGACAAACCTGAGAGAAACAAGAAATGGGCAAAGGATTCCCTATTTAATAAATGGTGCTGGGAAAATTGGCTAGCCATAAGTAGAAAGCTGAAACTGGATCCTTTCCTTACTCCTTATACGAAAATTAATTCAAGATGGATTAGAGACTTAAATGTTAGACCTAATACCATAAAAACCCTAGAGGAAAACCTAGGTAGTACCATTCAGGATATAGGCATGGGCAAAGACTTCATGTCTAAAACACCAAAAGCAATGGCAGCAAAAGCCAAAATTGACAAATGGGATCTCATTAAACTAAAAAGCTTCTGCACAGCAAAAGAAACTACCATCAGAGTGAACAGGCAACCTACAGAATGGGAGAAAATTTTTGCAATCTACTCATCTGACAAAGGGCTAATATCCAGAACCTACAAAGAACTCAAACAAATTTACAAGAAAAAAAACAAACAACCCCATCAAAAAGTGGGCAAAGGATATGAACAGACAGTTCTCAAAAGAAGACATTCATACAGCCAACAGACACATGAAAAAATGCTCATCATCACTGGCCATCAGAGAAATGCAAATCAAAACCACAATGAGATACCATCTCACACCAGTTAGAATGGCAATCATTAAAAAGTCAGGAAACAACAGGTGCTGGAGAGGATGTGGAGAAATAGGAACACTTTTACACTGTTGGTGGGATTGTAAACTAGTTCAACCATTATGGAAAACAGTATGGCGATTCCTCAAGGATCTAGAACTAGATGTACCATATGACCCAGCCATCCCATTACTGGGGATATACCCAAAGGGTTATAAATCATGCTGCTATAAAGACACATGCACACGTATGTTCATTGCGGCACTATTCACAATAGCAAAGACTTGGAATCAACCAAAATGTCCATCAGTGACAGACTGGATGAAGAAAATGTGGCACATATACACCATGGAATACTATGCAGCCATAAAAAAGGATGAGTTCGTGTCCTTTGTAGGGACATGGATGCAGCTGGAAACCATCATTCTTAGCAAACTATCACAAGAACAGAAAACCTAACACCGCATGTTCTCACTCATAGGTGGGAACTGAACAATGAGATCACTTGGACTCAGGAAGGGGGACATCACACACCGGCGCCTATTATGGGGAGGGTGGAGGGGGAAGGGATTGCATTGGGAGTTATACCTGATGTAAATGACGAGTAGTTGGGTGCTGACGAGTTGATGGGTGCAGCACAGCAACATGGCACAAGTATACATATGTAACAAACCTGCACGTTATGCACATGTACCCTAGAACTTAAAGTATAATAATAAAAAAAAAAACAGTAAACATAGAGAAGTCTTAAAGAAATTATCAACAAACATGACCTATTAATATTTGTAGGACAGTGTATTAAAATTAGTAGGCTATACACTTTCCGATGTAAATGGAACATTTAACAAGATGGATCATATCTTAGCCATAAAATAAGCCTCTACAGTTTAAAAGGTATTAAAATCATATAGAGTATGTTCTCTGACTACAACAAAATTAGAGATCAGTAACAAGATATCTTGAAACTGTGAAAATATTTTGAAATTTTAAAAGGTATTTCAATAATCTAGGGTTCAAAGAAGAAATCATGAGGAAAATTGGAAAATATTTGTAAGTGAATGATAATAAAAACACAACCTATTAAAATGTATGGAATGAAGTTAAAGCAATATTCAGAGATCGGTTCATATTCTTAAATGCTATATTGAACTGAAGAGTCTAAAATCAATTACCTAAGCATCCACCCTAACAATCTGCAAAGGAAGTGTAAATTAAATCCAAACTAAATACATTAAAGGAAATAATACAATATAATACAAGATACAAGAAATCATTTTAAATGAAAATTGGTAAGCAATAGACAAACTGAATAAAAATAAAAGCTGATTATTTCAAAAGATCAATAAAATTTTAAAACTCTAGCTAGACTGATCAAGGAAAAAGTCACAAATAACAATATCAAGAATCTAAAAGGAGACTTCCTTTCAGACATTAAAGATAATAAAAAATTTGCAAAAATTTGACTAAATGAAATGTACAAATTCCTTGAGAGACACAAATCATCAAAACTGACACAAGAAGAAATTTAATATCTTAATAATATTATAGCTAGTAAAGAACTGAATTTATCATAAATGCACTATACAAAAGAAAACTCCAGCATTCAATGACTTCACTGGTGAATCGAATATTTTAAAAATATTATTAATCTTCTATAAAATATTTCAGAAAATATAGATAGAGGTTCCATTATGAGCCTGGCACTATCTTGATACCAAAACCAGACAAAGATTTACAGTAGAGGAATCTACAAGCAATATTCCTACAAACACAGATGCAAAACTCTTTTAAATGTATTAAAATATTAAATATAGTAATATGTAAAAAGCATATTGTAGCTAAGCAAGATTTATCCCTGGATTATATTATTGATTTAATATTTAAAAATCAATGTAATCACAATATTAATAGAATGAAAGAGAAAGACTATAATCATTTTAATTTATGATTTAGAAAAAAAGACATTTGACATAAGTCCACATCCATTCATAATAAATACTCTCAGCGGTATAAAATAATAAAACAGAATTTCCTGACCCTGATAAGGTCACCTGCAAAAAGCCTACAGTTAACATCATATCATTAGTGAAAGACTGAATGTTTGCTTCTGTGATGGGTAATGTGACAAGTATGTCCATCTTGCCACTTTTACCCAGCATTTGTCTTTATAAGAAAACGATGCTGAAACAACAGGATAAACATATGGGGAAAAGAAATAAACCGTACACAAAAATTAATTTGAAATGGGTCATGGACCTAAACATAAAAGCTAAACCTGTTTATCTTCTGGAAAAAGATATAGGATACCTCTACAACTTTACAGCAAACCAAGATTTTTTTAGAGAGGATTGAAACAGCAGTAACCAAAGGGAAAAATAAAGATAAGCTGAACTTCATCAAAATTAAAAGATTGCTCTTCAAAAGTCACCATAGGAAAATAAAAAAGCAGATCCCAAATTTGGAGAAAAATTTGCAAATCATACATATGACAAATGGAATTCAATAATTAAAAGACAAGTTAACAAAAATAAAGACTTAAAGAGACACTTCATCATGAACTATATGTAATGGCCAATAAGCACAGAAAAAACATGTTCATCACTGTCAGTCATCAGGGAAATGCAAATTTAATCACAATGGGATGTCATGACATATTCAATAGAAAGACTAACATTCAAAATACAACCACAAATCTTGGTGGTGAGAATGTGGGGCAACTGTAAGTCTCTTACACTGCCAATGGGAGTAAATCATGGTACAATTTACTTTGCAAAACAATTTGTTATTTTCTTGTAAGTTTAAGTACACATCCATCCTATGACTTAACAATTCTACTTCTAGATATTTACTCAAGATAAATGAAAACATGTGTGTACCAAAAGTAGTCAGTACGTTTATAGTATTTTTATTCAAATGGATCACAACAAGAAACAACATAGATGCTTATTAAAGTGGCATAAAATAATTTGTTGTAAAATCACACAGTAGAAAACTACTCAGTAATAAAAAGAACTATTTATACACACAACAGAAAAGTGAGATGCCAGCAACAAAAGCATACATACAGGTTGAGCATCCCTAATCCGAAAATTGAAAAATCAAAATGCTTCAAAATCAGAAACATTTTGAACATCAACACAACACTGGAAGTGGACATTTTCATACATAACCAACGTGACAGGTTATAGTCAAAACTTTGTTTCATGAACAAAATTATGTAAATTATTCTGTAAAATTACCTTTAGTCTATGTGTATAACATGTACATGAAACATACACGTATTTCATTTTAGACTTTGGTACCATCCCCAAGATATTTCATTATGTATATACAAATATTCCAAAATCTGAAATTGAAACAAAATGCTAGTGCCAAGCATTTTGGATAAGGGATAGTCAACCTATACTGTAGTTTTATTTATATGACATTCAGAGCAGGGAAAACTAATTGGTGATAGAAATTGGAACACTGGTTACCTAGGTGAGTTGGAGATTGACTACAATGGAGTATGAGGGCACTTACTTTGATGAGAATGCAGTATTCTATATCTTTACCATGGTGGTGGTAAACAAAGTTCATCACATTTTACATTGAAGACCTAACCATTTCATCGTCTGTAAGTTTTACCTAAATTTAAAAAAAAATACATTTTAAAAACTAAGATACTATGCTAATCCTCTGTTTTTATTACGGGGTTAATGACTTTAAAACCATTTTATATTTCCCTAAATTAAATCTTTCCCATGTGTAAATTCCTCTGGCAAGGTATTGGTAAATTAACTTTTTTATACTGTTGGGATGCTAATTCACTGGGTTTACTCAAATTTAAAAAAGCAATTCAACTTTTGGATGTTATCAATTATCTCTTACTGACTTGAGTATTTCAGTCCTTTAAAGGAATGCTTAAATCAGTCCTTACAATCCCACAAGGACCTTTCTCTTTGTGGACGTATTTCTCAGACATCTTATTATTTTCAGTCGTTGTTCCTATTTTTTCAATTAAAATTCTGACACGGGTAGTCAGAAAACCTTTGGTAGAATGATCCATGAAATGGCATCATGAACTAAATGTACTCTTTATATCCTACAGTAATTTCATGGAAAGTGTTTTATGTCTCCATCAGGTTCTTGTATTCCATAAAGAAAAAACCTAAAAATCATTATTCTAAGGATGTCCTATAGCACTTAATGTTGGAGAATTGGATTTATAGTTCCATAAACATACGCTATGCTGAAAACTGTTCAACTAAAATAAGTAGAATTAAATGGAAACCACCTGCTATCTAGTAGAAAAGAGTATTAGCCCTTCAGTATCAGGTGTTTAACGAATACTTCCAGCAATATTGCAAGACGAACATCAAAGGCCATTGCCTTTGTACCTCAAAGAAGGAAATTTATCCAGGAAAAAAAGTTGTGGTTTTAGTTGTTGTTGTTGGTTTTTGTTGTTGTTTTTGTTTTTTACCTATGGAATGTATTGTTACTTGTGCTTAAATTTGATCTTAAAAGGGCTAGAACCCTGGCATTTTCTTTTGGCTGTTATACTTACTGATCATCTCCAAAATTATGATAAAAGGTAGGTTAGGTTTAGTCTTCTGACATTATCATAAGTGCACTCGTTGATGACAGACACTACTAATCCAACATTACTGATGAGGAAACTAAAACTTAAGAAAAATTTACTTTGCATTTTCATAATGCCAGTTAAATCAGGTAATTCAAGTCTTCTAAAGTAGTTAAATCAATTTTTAAATACATGCAGGCAATACATTAATCAAATTTCCAAAATTTGTGGTTTAGCAACACGTAGGCACATCTTAAATAATGTATCAAGTTAAGTAGAAATTCCTGCTTAATGCTCTGGTAAGTCAAAAGGCAAAACACATTCTTTATTGCTATTCTTAAGGTTTTAAAGTTTAGTGAAGAAAATAATTTGGCCTGAAAACACCTCGTCATCATGGATGTAAAAATACAAAAAAGTTAATAGTAATCTTTATTACTAGTACTAAATAATTGTATTCTATTAATTACAACCAACATTTATGGAGCATTTATTATATGCTAGGGTCCATGTACATAATAGGTCCTATTATACCTTATTATAATAAGATAGTATAATACCTTATTTGTGCTAAAAGAAAAAAAAAGGTGGGCACAACCCACGGATAGTGAGCAGAAGTAGGCTGGGTATTGCTTCACCTGGGAAGTGCACGGAGTAGGGGGGACCTCCCTTCCCCAGCCAAGGCAAGTGGAGAGGGACTGTCCTACCCACCAGGGGTACCTCGCTTTTCCCATGGATTTTTGCAATCCGCAGATCAGCAGATCCCCTCATGAACCTATACCACCAGGGCCCTGGGTCTCAAGCACAAAACTGGGCAGCTGTTCAGGTAGGCACTGGGCTGCAGGAATTTTTATATGCTCCAGCGATGCCTGGAACGCCAATGAGACAGGAGAACCATCCACTCCCATGGAAATGGGGCTGAAGCCAGGGGGCCAAGCGGTCTCGCTCTGCGGTTCCCCCTCCTAGGGACCCCAGCAAGCTAAGAACCACTTGCTTGTAATTCCCATTGCCAGCACAGCAGTCTGGAGTCAGCCCGGGACAATGGAGTTGGTGGGGGGAGGGATGACTGCCATTACTGTGGCTTTAGTAGGCGGTTTTCCCCTGACAGTGCTAAGGAGACTGGGGAGGTTTGGACTGGGTGGAATTCCCCACAGTGCAGCAAGGTGACCGTGGCCAGACTGCTTCTCTAGATCCCTAATAAATAAACAGATTGTGAATCTAATCAGTTAGGTTTCAGCAAAAAGGGAAAAGACTGTCACTTGGAGATTGAAAACAGGCTAAAAATTCGACTACGAAATTACCTTATGTCATTCTAATAAGACTCCCTCTGCTAAACTTAGCCACAGGTGGCCACCCAAAACCCCTTGGGAAGAAATGAATCAGAGACACAGAAGTATAATTTGCTGTATTACAGAAGATTAGTTTTGCCAACTGGCTCTCTAATGTGAGCTCTGTTTGTCAAAAAAAATGAATTCAGTATGACAGAAGTGTTTTCTGTCTCTTGCGCGCTGGCCAAGAGTCGATCAACTCTGCTTGCCAAACAGAATGCCTCTGACAAGGTCACCAGCAAAGTCACCCTTAAGTGATTGGGCACAGACAATTATTACATAAGCACTCATGGCTCTGTGTGGAAATGTACACTGACCAATCTTAGAGACAGAAATTTCATGGATATAAAAAGAATATAATCTACTACATTCACCCTGTTGAGCAGTCAATTCATTGCCAACAGAACACAGTTTATTACCAACAGACTATAGACTATGCTTGAAGAAGACAAGAATTGCATGTTAATTTCTTGCTACTGACTAAACTCGGATTATTCTGTCTTAGGGACTCAAACTAATGATCACACAACTGTGCTCTGAATTAATACAGGTAAAAAATGAACACACATTTTCTTGAGTCAAATGATAGCTGTTCAAGCAAGAGAATAGATATGCTATGTAATTAATTTGTAAATAGTTGTGATTCAAGTCTAAGAATATTATTTGCTCATCATGAGAGTTAAAGCTCTTGAGGCAAAAATAATAACTTGCATTATATTATTACACACATCAGAAGTTGGGGAGGTACAATGACATGGCAATTACTCAATATTTCAGCACAGTTGACTGAGAGCACTTTTAGGAAATGCTTGGCTGTAGAACAAATGCCAGCTTTGAAAGTTCACTTTAAGGAAAAATAATGATCTTTTGGTATCTATCTGGCTCCATTCTTCCAGTTCACTAACTTCTATTACTCAAGAGAATTCTTAAAATAGTCAGTGTCTGCTTATTCTTGGAGACATGTGAGAAGAGTCTAGGACTAAATAACTTCGGCGTTTTTTCTTCCTCTTATTCTCAAAATATGGCTTTCCTAAAAACAAGGTTGAAAGCTGGTGATTACTTATTAAACTGGTGCTGTTAAAAAAAAAAAAAAAAAATTAGGAAAAAAGGATTAGTATGACATTTTACACACAATTTATTCTTTCAATAGCTTCAATAGGAATAATTTACATACTACAAAACTCATCTATTGTAAGTGTATGAGTCAGTGATTTTTAGTAAATTTGGAATATTGTGCAATTATCATCACAATCTAGCTTTCAAGCATTTCTGTCACCCCCCAAAACTTCCCTCCTTTCCATATGCAGTCAATTCCATTCCTATCCTCATTCCCAAGTAACTATGGTTCTACTTTCTCTATATAGACTTACTTTTTCTGCGAAATTCATAAATATGTAATTAAGATATATAGTCTTTTGTGTCTAGATTCCTTTACTTGGTATAATATTTTTGAAGTTCACCCATATTGCAGCATGTGAAAGTAGTTCTTTCCTTTTTATTTACTGAATAGTATTCCACTGTATGAATATACCACATTGTCTATCCAGTCACCAGTTGATAGACGTTTTGATTGTTTCCAGTTTGAGGCCTTTGTGAATAATGCTGCTGTGAACATCAGCATAAATCTTTATGTGGACATTAACTTTTAGTTCTTTTGGGTAGTTACCTAAAAGAGGAATCGCTGGATTGTATGGTAAATGTTTGATTTTTGAGGAATAAGCCAAAGTATTTTCAAATATAGTTGTACAATTTTACATGTCCATCAGCAATGTATATGGTTTCCAGATTTTCCACATCCTCACCAATTCTTGGTATTGTCAGTCTTTTTTATTACAGCCATTTGCATGTGTGTGGTAGTATCACATTGTGGTTTAAAAGCATATTTCTCTAATGACAATGATGTAGCTCATGAAAGATCTGATCAAAAGAATGAAAAGACAAGCTACAGAGTTAGAGAAAATATTGCAAGCAACATATATGACAAGGGAATAGTATTTAGAATATGTAGAGAATTCCCAACACTCAATAGTTGAAAAAAAAATCCAGTTAGAAGATGGACAAAAGACATGAACAGGCATTTTACTAGAGGATATACAAACAGTAAACAAGCAAATGAAAAGATTCTCCACATCTCTAGCCGCTAGGGAAATGCAAATTAAAACCACAATGAGGTAATGCTACACACCTCTCACAGTGGCTGAAATAAAAATTAGTGACAACACCAAATATTGGCAAGGTTGCGAAGAAATTGGATGACTCATACACTACTGATGGGAATGTAAAATGATATTTCCATTCTCGAAAATATTTTGGCACTCCTTAAAAAAACCAAACATTTGACTAACATACAACCCCGCAATTTCACTTTTGGGCATTTATCCTAGAGAAATAAAAACTTAAGTTCATGAAGAAACCTATACACAAATGTTCTTGGCAGGGTTACTTTTTTGTAATAAGCAAAAAATTGGAAACAATCAAAATGTCTTTTAGCAGGTGATTGATTAAACAAGTTGTTGCTACATCCAAACCATTGAATACTACTCAGCAGTAAAAAGGGAAAATTACTCGTGTACTTAACAACTTAATCTCCAGAGAATTGTGCTGAGTGGAAAAAAAGTTCAATTTCAAATGGTCATTTGTAGGATTTTATTTATATAACATTATAAAAATAACAAAATTATAGAAATAGAAAACAGATTGGAGTTGCAAGAGGTAAAGAATGATGAGAGGAAAGGGAAGTGGTGTGGCCATAAAAAGGCAACAGGATGAATCTTTGTAGTGATGGAAATGTTTTATATCTTGACTATATGAATATCAACATCTTGGCTGTGATATTGAGCTATAGTTTTATGAGATGTTATCATTGAGGAAAACTGAGTAAAGAATACATTGAATCTTTTCATATTATTTATTACAACTGCATGTAAATCTACAATTACCTTTAAAAACGTTTCATTATAAAAAATCTACTTACTAGAAATATAATCTTTTTTTCTGAATTCTGAATTCTGCTCCACTTATTTACATAATTATCTTTGTGCTAATTCCATACTTTCTTGATTAGTGTGGCTTTATTGTATAAGTTCTGAAAGTTGACAGTGTAAATGCTCCAACTTGGTTCTTATTTATCAAAATTGGTTTGGCAATTCTAGTTCCATTGCATTTTCATAAAAATTTTAGAATCATCAGATAAATAGCTACAAAAAATATGCTGAATTTTGATAGGGATTATATTAAATCTGTAGATCAATTTGGGAAGAATTGATATCCTATTTTTTCCAATCCATATATGTGGACTATTGCTCTATTTATTTAGATATTTTTCAATTACTATCAGCAATATTTTATAGTTTTTCAATATTCAAGTTTTACTCTTATTTCTTAAAATATATTCCTATTTATTGTTTTTGATGCCTTTGTGGATGAAATTGTTTTCCTAATTTTATTTTTGGATTTTTCACTTACAGTATTTTAAAAGTTGGTTTTAGCATACTGATCTTGCATCTTGTAACCTTACTAAATTCATTTATTAGTTCTAGCAATTTTTTCAGATTCTTTAGAATTTTCTACCTACAATATAATGTCATCTGAAAACAAAACCATAAAAATAGTTTTACTTTCTTTCAAATCTAGATTCCCTTCCTCCCCCCCTCCCCCTCCCTCCCTCCCTCCCTTCCTTCCTTCCTTCCTTCCTTCCTTCCTTCGTCATTCCTTCCTCCCTCCCTCCCTCCCTCTCTCCCTTTCTTCCTTCCTTTCTTTCTGTCTTTTTTGTTCTTATAATTCTTTTAATTTCTAGGGTCTAGAGTGACGCTCCCTGTATCATTCCTAGTTTAATAAATTTGTCTTCTCACTTTTTTCTTGATCAATTCAGCTGAAGATTTATTCTTTTTCAAAGATCAACTTCCGATCAACTTACCAATTTTCTCTATTATTGATTTTTTTCTATTTCATTGGTTTCTATTTTGTTGTTATTTCTTTCTTCTGCCTACTTTGAGCTTATTGTTTTTTCTAAATTCTTTAGATAGTAGCTTAAACGGTTGATTTGAGATATCCTTTTCTAATATACGTTTTTAAAGCTATAAGTGTTTCTCAATGCATTGCTTATTTTTTATTTTTATGGATACATAGTAGGTGTATATATTTATGAGGTATGTGAGATGTTTTGATACAGGCATGCAATGCATAATAATCCCATCATGTAAAATGGGGTATTTATCCCCTCAAGTGTTTATCTTTTGTGTTTCAAACAGTCCAATTATACTTTGTTATTTTTAAATGTACAATTAAATTCTTATTGACTATAGTCACTCTATTGTCCTATCAAATACTAGAACTTATTCATTCTTTCTAACTACATTTTTATACCCATTAACCATCCCCACTTCTCCTCTCTTCCCAGCCTCTGGTAACCATCATTCTATTCTCTGTCTCCATCAGTTCAATTGTCTTAATGTTTAGCTCCCCAAAATGAGTGAGAATGTGCAAGGTTTGTCTCTCTGTGCCTGACGTATTTCACTTAACATAATATCCTCCAGTTCCATCCATGTTGTTGCAAATGACAAGATCTTATTCTTTTTTATGGCTGAATAGTACTCCTTTGTGTATATGTACCGAACTTTCTTTACCCATTCATCTGCTGATGGACACTTGGGTTGCTTCCAAATCTTGGCTATTTTGTCCTTTAATTCTTTAAGCATGGTTTTCTTTAGTTCTTTAAACATATTTATAATAGCTGCTTTGACATCTTGGCCTGCTAAATACATCTGGGCCTATTCAGAGATAATTTATGATGTCACCTTTTCCCCCTGAGTATGGGTTACACTTTTCTGCTGTTCTTCATGTCTTTGAAAACTATTTTGTTGAAACTGGGCCTTTTAGATAATATGTTGTAGTGGCTTTTGATTCTAATTTTTATGCATGAGAGTTGTTGTTGCTGGGTTTTTCTGTTTGTTTTGTTTTGATTTGTTATTTAGTAACTTCTCTAGACTTAATCTGCTATGTCTGTATCCTCCGTGATGTACAGTCACTAAGATCTCTGATTATTTTTACATTCTTAGTTTTACTTTCTAATCTTATTTTCTAGGGTTTACTCATGTGACTGCATGGCTTAGTAGTCAGGCAATGATTGATTAAAGATTGCGATCAAACACCTCAGGCCAGTAAGGTTTTCACCCTGTGTTCCTGGATCCCCACGTGGTTTGGAGAATACTCAGGCATTTCCAATCCTGCCCGCTTCTGCTTTCTGCCAGGCCTCTCTCCCATCTTCCCTCAGCATGCGTGCAGTCTTCCAGTCAGCCAGATGTGTGTGGAGAGCTTCCACTGTCTTGGGTCACCCCCACATGTGTACTCAGCCTCCCAGTCAGCCAGATAGAAAGGAAAAGCACTTATCTACCCCTCTATGACCTCTGAGCTTTAGGATCTCCCTGTTAAGTTTCTGGTTAGTCTACCAATCTGCCACTCCCAGTACTGCAACCTCAGGTCTGCCCTGTTCGTTTCTTACCAAAATGGCTATTTTTACTGACAACGCCATTGAGTACAGATTTTTCTCCTCCCACCCTAAATCAAATTAGCCCTCCCTCATGGAGAAGCTGCTGGTTTTCACGATCAGCCCTGTTAGGGGTGGCAAATATCTGGTTTACTAACGGCAAATCTGTATGGGTGGGTGACAACCTCAGTTCTTGCCTCCTCAGAGGAAAGATTTGACTGAGGGGCATAAGACAGAAAAAGAGACTGAGGCAAATTTCAGAGCAGGAGTGGAAGTTTATTTAAAAACTTTAGAGCAGGAAAGAAAGGGAAGTACACTTGGAAGAGATCCAAGTGGAAACTGTGAAGATCAAATATGGTGTTTAACTTATTTACTTGGGGTTTTACATGTTGGCATGCTTCTGGGGTCCTGTGTCCCTTTTCCCATGATTCTTCCCTTGCAATGGGTCACCCGCAAGGCCAGTGGCCTGCTAACACTTGAGAGGTGAGCATGCACAGTGTGTTTAGAAAGTTGAATGCATGCCCACCTGAGGCTTCCTTCCCTTTTCTGGTGAAATGCCCCCGGAAGGTCATACTCTGCCATTTTGTCCCTTAATGCACGTGCTCAAGCTCACTCGCCCAATTCCTGAGATCTTATTGGAAGTTGATTACCAATTTCAAATGTTTTTATCTGTTTGGGAAACTGCCTCTCCCTGGCACCTGCAACCAGCTATCGTTTTTAGAGAGGCAGTGTCAACTGCTGAACCTGATGTTTCCCTGACATTCCTGGTGGGAAGGGGAGCCTTTTCCTGCCCTGCTCATGCCCATCTACCTACCTACTGTCACAGCCCCATCCTGGTAGAATTGCTGTACCTCCTGGGCTGGTGGTGTGTAGTATACTACAAGAGACATTTTGTGGCTAAGATTAGTGATAACCACAAGACCCACTTAAGCATCTCACAGGGCCAATATGTGCCACTTAGCAATATGATACAACCTGGTCCGGAGATTTCCAGGAGACAAGGCCACCTCAGCACAGCTGTAATTTTCATAACCCTTAAAACAAAGCTTACCCTCACATGAGTAACTTAAACTCCCTTTATGAAAGAAACATCTGGTAACTGACCCAGACTGAATCCAGGTATATGAAAGGAAGAAGGATCCTCCAAACCGTTAGAATGGTCTCTGGAGGAGGAGCCTCCCAGTCAGCTGGTCATCTGATCCCAACTGTAACTGGCCCATGCTCCTACTACCCATCTTGCAAGAGCACTGCCGGAACACTGCCTGAGCATCATGTGGTGTCTAAGACTTATCTTTGACATGAATCAAACCAAAGGGGAAAAGTAACCCTTGGGGAAGTTGGCCAATTAGGACCACCCAAAACCTCCAAACACAAAAGGAAAGGAAGCTTCCCTAGACAAGAATGCCACACTTTTACTGTTCATTCTTCAAAATCAGAAGTTTTTTTTTTTAAGCAATAAATGTTTCTCAATTTATTGGGGTTTATTTGGTCAATTTCCAGAGCCCGGAAATGTTTGTGACAATTTTATCCAGTTTTGTCATTGTTTTTATGGAAAGAATTTGCCAATCACTGTAGTCACACCTCTCATGAAAACTCTCATGGACAGTTTGTTTTTAATTCTCTACCTCATTATTTCCTCATTATGTTTGCCCATATTAATCCTTCTATTTCTCAGCTTTTGTATTCTAGTCTCTCATTTTCTATTTTTAGCATTTTACTGTATTTCTCTGGAAACGTGGAAATGAAAGGCATAGCATCAGCTAGGGATATTATAGTATAATTACAATGGCATAAAATGCATATTAAGATGGTTAATGAACAAAAATGTTAATAATCATATTAGAGTATGGGATTGTGGCTGATTTCTTCCTAATTTTATGCAATATGATTGTATTCCTATTGTTGGCAAATGGTGACTATTGGGATTCTATCTTCCGCCAAGAACTTATAAGTAAGGAGAATTAGGCCACCACTCAGGAATGAAATTCATAATTAATGTGTCCAAGGTCAGAGTAAGAATACTTAAAGGCAGCACAAATGAGATAATGACTCCCAGGCCACCTAGTTTGATGGTAACTCAGTAGATATGCAGAGACCTCTGAGGGACAGCTCATGAGGGGTCAGTCATGGAGGCACAGAACTATGAGACTTGCAGAGGCCTTGTCGGCAGGTTCTTGCAAGCTCTGCCCAGGAAGAGGATGGCATGAGGACGTGATGTGTCTCGTCTGAGTGGTATGCCATCTTCATTGTGGACACAGGTGTATTCAGCTAACTCTCTTCATACCATTAGTCCAATTTTAGGTTTAACTCCCGTGCTCTGATGTTATACATACCAATCATCCTTCTGATTACAATTTAGCTTCCCATGTTGCCCTTTGAGAAACAGCCCACTTGGCCACAGCATGCAAACATCCCGTTGGCAGAGGGCTTTCTCCTTTTAAAAGTAGTACATTGGCATCTGGGTGAAAATGCAGATAGTTATGAAAAGAACAGAAAGCCAAGAAGGGAAGCCTGTCTGGGGTGAGGGAACTGACAAGTTCATTTGGACCCGCTGAATTTGAGTGATGGTGAAACAAACGTCAGAAATACCCACTAGAAATGAAAAAAATGGAAGCAAATTCTGGGAAATAAAATTATTACAAAGATTCAGGTCATGGATATAGACCAGAGGTCAGATCATGATGCTGGGGCCTTCCTACCTGGGTGGGCCTCTGGCAGAGAACAGGTAAGGAGAGAACAACCAGGGCTGGAGGGTATAACACAGAGGTGGCACATCAGGCAAAGGAGACGGATGGGAAGATAATCCGGTTGTACAGGTTGTAGAGCTCAGTGTTATGGAAACTTGAGTGATGTTAGGAGTCATCTACTCAGCAGTCCCCAACGTTTTTAGCACCAGGGATCAGTTTCATGGAAGACAAATTTTCCCCAGATGGGATGGGGGATGGTTTGAGGATTAAACTGTTTGTTCCACCACAGATCATCAGGCATTACTTAGATTCTCATAATGGGCAAACAACCTAGATCCCTCGCATGCGCAGTTCACAATAATGTTCGCAGTGCTATGAGAATCTAGCCCTGCCGCTGATCTGACAGGAGGTGGAGCCCGGGTGGTAATGCTCGCTGGCCGCTCACCTCCGCTGTGCGCCCCGTTCCTAGCAGGCCGCGGACCAGTACCCAGTCCACGGCCCAAGGGGTACCTGGGACCCCTGGTCTACCTGGCGTATTAAAATTACATATTCCTTGGCTCCAACCCATACATATTGTATCAGATGTGGCACAATCTTCCAAAGACAGTCTCAGAAACCAACACTGTAACACATTCCTCTTTTGATTCTTGTGATGAGGCAGGCCTCGTTTAAAAATATCTAGTGCTGGTTCAGGCAAGTTTCTGAAAGCCACGGAAGGAGCAGTGAATGAGCAAGTAGGAAGGAAACGAAGAACTGAGAGGAGTTAAATGGGGCATCAGGAATAAGCGGTGCTGTTTATTGAAAAAGGAAAATATTTAAGGGAGAGGAAGCAGAAAATTTAAACGCTGGGTAGCTGTCGGGGGCGTGGTTGTGGATGAGAGAGTAACTTGCAGAGCAAGGCAGATCTTAGAGAGGTAATCGCTCCGTGAAGGGAGGGGCCAGCCTGACTTAACTCGCATTTGCCCGCAGCTCTCTAGCAAACACCCTGCACATGGGAGGCTCTTTATAAGTAATTGTGGCATAGGTGATTCAGGCGTGGGACCCAGCTAACATTTAGAGGGGCTAACCTTAGAAAGGAGAGTGGTGTTTTCTTCCTCTCATGCTGCAGGGAAGGATGAAAGAACGCAGAGAAACTGTTTAAGTAACAGAAGGAAAATTAAGCTGATATCTAATGGACAGGATTTTTTTTTTTTTCTGCTAAGAGGGCCATGCGTTAAGCGAGATGGAGGAGGAACTTGACAATACAACTGTAGAGAAATGTCTACACTTGATTCCTTCTAAATGCAGCTGCTCTGTCTTATCTACTGTTTGTATTTTTAAATGGTCCGAGGTGATAACTCTTACAAACAAAAATGTTGTTCAATCAGTAAATCAGTAAAGAATTTCAAAGTCACAAATCAAAAGATGAAGAACTTGTAAACTGCAATTTCCCTTAAAAGGCGGGAAGGAAATACTGACTTGACCCAAAGCAACGGCAGCAGCTGATTACTGTGGAAACAGAAGTAAATTCTGGCAGTGATTCGGAGGAAAATATGGGGTACGATCAATTTCTCTACGTTTGCTTTCCTGACTAAACAAGAAGGGACATTCTCTGGGGTCTTTGCCGGGTGTGGGGCCAACAGATGGCACTACGGATAAGGCTGCCGCCAAATGGTTGGTTAGGGCTGGGACTTCACTCAAGATGCACGCCCATCGGGAGCAGGCTAGAACAAGGCGGCACGGCAGGATAGGTAGGCAAACCCAAAGGGACAGTGGTGCTGCGTTCAAACAGCTTTAGGAGACTTGTCAGAGCTGCCAGTGTAGCTATGGCTGCTGTATCATCTTAATGCACACCTGAATATGATCCTAGAGCACGATCCCAGCTTCAACACATCATCAGGCCATTCTGATGTGGGAGAAGACACATGGAAAAGATTATGACACATCCAAAAGTACACTAGAAATTTAGCTTAAGGTACAGATTCTCTGCAATTTGAGACAGGTGCTTTCTGCATATTTGTTACTAGCTCAAATGGGTTATCAAGAGGTAATGCCTCTTCTGTTACCTTACATGAGTTTTTTTGTTGTTGTAGTCAGATCATTTTAATTGTTTAGCATTGCACTTGAGTACCACTGGTGAAAGGAGTAGCAAGCCGCTGCTGATTCATCTTGCAAGGAAACAAGAGCACCAGGAATTCCTGAAAATCGAAACAACTTGAAAGAAAAACAGTGTGGTATATTCTAAATATGTCACTAGTAAGCACTTTCAGATAATGTCACAATTTAGTTCTTAATTTAGCAATTAAGAACATTATAGGAAGTGGATGCCCATAGCCCCACCAAACGATAGTCAACCATCTATCAGTATTCAAGAGCATAATAAAAGAGGTCATATTAAGCAAAAAAAAAAAAGTGGATAGATTGAGATTGGTGCAAACTTTTCCAGTGCTGTTCCTTAAAACTCCAAGAATATGTCATTTTAATTGTGAGCCATTTTCTTGTCCCACAAGACAGCTTCTTCTAATTAATCATCCCCAAACTTTCTAAGCTGTTTCATCTCAAAATTTTCTATTTTAAATAAAAAAGGAAAAAATATTTATTCTGCAATAAAAAATAGCCAAACGTTCTATTGAGCGTACTATATTTATAAACCATGCTGTAAATGCCAAACCATGCTACATATGCCAAAGTATACAACACTTACCACTCAGCCTCAATAATAATAAATTGAAAGACGTAATAATAGAAATGTACTCTTTCACACTGTATATTACTGAAAGTTTCACATAAATTCTTGTTAATTAAATTATACTTACATGAGAAAAATTCTATGGTGAATTATTTTGTAAATGAAAAAGTGCTTTTGAATAAGAGCAATGTTCCCTCATCTGTCTTTTACAACACTTGGAAGTTATATATGTTGTGTATTTAAATGAGGGAAAATGTACTTTTGTTTATAAATTACCAAATGTTATTATCTGAAGCCTTTTGCAGCTGGGACACCCCACAGTGTCTGCCCCACAGGGGAGGGTAGCTTGCCCTGGCAGCTGGAAAGTGCTGAAATATGAGCGTAAGTGTGATATACAGTTAAATGTGGGAGAGGAGTTTGGAGCAACCGGTCTAAGGAACAAGTGCAAGCTACAACAAGGAGAAAGGGCAAAGGGGTGGGATGGAAGGAGAACTGAGGTGTTGGGGAAGGGAAGCACAGGCAAGTTAAGCACACAATTAAGGATGTGGACAATGACCTAGGATAGAGTGTGTGAGTGGTGTGGGGTGTGTGTGTGTGTGTGCACACGCACACCCACAACTCATGTGTATAATAGCCTCATTGGAGAAGATTGTATATATTTAAGTTATAAACAGAGTCTAGGCCATAGTGAGCTGAGTTGCTTATAAAGCGAGAGACTGGAACATAGGTTGAATATTTGACATATTCCTGGAGGTTGAAAACGGTCATTATAGACATGTTAGAATTCTCTTATCAAAGCCCATGCCAATTTCACACTTCGAAAACTGGTGCGCCAAAATATGAAAACCAGAAGTCTAGCACAAGCCTAAAATGTTTGACAGAAACACTATGATTGTGTCCAAACTTATAGTTAGGATGACCTTATCATTAATAAGAATTACACCCATGTAAAATTCTTGGAACACAAGAGAAAAAAAGCTAATCTTCTAATGAATAGAGCATGTTCAAAATAAAAATGAGGACTGGGAAATCACAAAGTGTCTCTGAACAACTGTAGGAAAGGGGTCTATGTGAGAACTGAGCCATGGATGCAGGCACAGACCACAGCATGGGGGAAGGTCTGGTGTTGCCGTGGCTTCCCCACAATGTGATGCAAGGATCTGGGAAGAACGCTGCCTGTGTGCCAGGAATCAGAAGGAGGCACTGGTCTGAAGACCCCCGTCCTGGAGGAAAGCTTCATTGTCTCCCAGGAAGGCTGGTGCCAGGCAGTGATGTTATGTCTCAGGACCCACCCAAGTCCTGTTTACCAAATGGAGTAGAAGAGAATGATTTCCTACTGAGGAGTATCAATGACAAGCACATTTGGATTTTGATGTCTGTCCTGACCAACATAGCTCAAGTTGTCCCCTCCATTCACTATCCTACTCCTCTTTTTAATTGTTTAGAGCCTGCATTGCCAGCTGAAAACATGGATTTGTTTTTCAGCTTTCTTACTCATTTCCTTATGGTAATGTTTATTTGTTTTGAAGATGTCCTAGCTATTTATGAGCTATAGGCTGAATATTTGCGTCTCCCCCAAATTCACCTGTTGAGATTCTAACCCCTAATGTGATAGTATTAGGAAGTAGGGCCTTGGAAGGTGAGTAGATCCTGAAAGTGGACCTCCCATGGATGAGATTGGCGCTTTAATAAAAGGGAGCCCGAGAGCTCTCTCGCCCTCTTTCCACCGTATAGGGGTATCATGAGAAGATGGCCATCTTCCTAAGAAAATTTAAGTATAATTTTCTTTTTCTTTGAAAACCTAATGACCACCATATTGAATTTGCAGTCGCCTAAGCCCCTATGTAAATCTCACATGTGCTAATGTCTAGCAAAGTCTGTCATGATCTGATCAGTGTTTCAGCAGAGTTTAAAACCTCCACAAGGAATGATACATTTAATAGCTATTTATCTTTCTTTAATGATTCAAGGTATTTTTATTTTAATGATCCAAGGTATTTTTACTGTGTTATTTATATGTAACACAAAATTGGTCATTGTAGCCATTTTTAAATATATGGTTTAGTGGTAAGAAGTGCCTTCATATTGTGCTACTGCCACCACCTTCCATCTTCAGAACTTTTTCATCTTCCTCGACTGAAACTCTGTGCCCATTAAACAATAATTCCCCTCCCTCCAGAATGGAAACTACCATTCTGCCTTATGTCTCTATAATTTTGACTACTCTAGGTACCTCATATAAGTGGAATCATATAGCATTTATCTTTTTGTGACTGGCTTATTTCACTGAGTATGTCCTCAAGGTTCTTCCATGTTGTACCATGTGTCAGAATGTCCTTCCTTTCCCAAAGACTAACATTTCATTGTCCATGGATACATTTTGTTTATTCATTCTCCAAACAATGAACACTTAGGATGCTTCCAACAGTTTATTCTTATCATACAGGCATTTATTCCACTCAACAAAAGTACATTGAGATCCTAACTCCATTGTCCCGAACACCCGGTTCACCTGCCAGCTTCTGTTCGCCACAGTGTGTCCTCAACCCCTTTATTGACTTTGCAGGCCCTCAGCACATCTATTTTCCTTCCCAGATATGACTTTTCACCACAGCTGTGGTTATGGCAAAGTCCTTCTCACGCTTAAGAATCCAATTCAAATACCAGCTTCTTTTTCAAAATCTCTCCCTCTCCCCAAGGTTCCTCTATTCCCAAAGCATTTTGTGCACCAAAACAGCCCCAGTCATGATGAATTGCAAGTATTTTAATTATGCATATTTTCCACCTCTGTATTATATGTTCACACCAAATAAATCTTTCAGCTCCCAGGGTTTAGCCCAGTAACTGGTACATAATTGGTACTCAGTGAATATTTGTTGAATGAATTAATACAAATATGAATTCTCCTTTCTCTTTTCACTGTTTTCCAAAATTAAAAAGTAAGTTGGAAATAATATATTGTGTGAGTAATTTTCATCCTTTGTCTTCCAAAACAGGCTGAAGGGTCTTCTCCCTCGCATTACAATATATAGCTTTCAGTTAACATGATAAGCTAATATCAAGTAAGAATTCAATTATTTAATAAATGAAAAATTTGAAAGAGACATAAAAGAAGGAAAAGCAATGACAGGCTGGCATAAAAACATTGTCTTCTCACAAGGCTGCCTGCTTTCTTCTGTCGTGTTTAGGGGACCCACATACAAGGCTTTGATTCAGATAACTGTAATGATTAGATCTCTATGCAAATCTGCCCCATCCTGAGAATGTGTGACTTATTTTGCTATCTTCCAACTCCCAATGGCATCAAACAGTAACAGCGTTCTGGACAGATGGAGTTGACGTGATAACACATAGGGGCAGCCTATCAAGAAATACTTCTGACTAGTCGTAAGTGAATGCTGCATCTTCAGCTGCATAAAAATAAATGCTACAATTTATCTCATGGAGGAGGCATGGTAGCAAAATAAAATAGAGATTAAGTAAACTTTCCTGTCTGTTGGCCACCTTAGATATTCTTTCAAAGTTTCTATTGCTGTTTGAAAATATTGCAAACATTGGCACAATTCCCCATTACTAGCAAGAATCCAGCATTAAAAAAGAAGTGCTTAAAATACAAATAAGATGTGCTGACCTAAATGTGTGGAGAAAACACACATGAGGCCACATTTGCACAGTCAATAATTTTCTGGTTTCATTTTCTTAAGTGACCAAATTTACCCAGATATTGACTGGGCAAGATTGATAAATAAACTATCTTTATTTAACAATCCTAAACTGCAAATGTGTTTTTTATATATACATTAATATCTACTAGTACTAAAAGAAAGTATAGACCAAAACAGACATTATTTTTTTCTGCTGAGCCCCGGAGTTACATGACTGCCACTAATTTTAGGGTGGGGAACAAAGGACGTTTAAGGGTTCCAACTCCTCAAACCTTCCAAAACTGCAGGTCTGGTTTTAGCTGTTTTACACAATGGTTATCTGCCAAAGAGATTCCATGATTTCCAAAACTCAGAAAATCCCTATACTAAAAATATAGAAACCTGAAGGCAACAGAATCTCATGGAAAAGAACTGGGGCTCAAATTACCAGCGATCTAGTTCAGCCTCTGCTACTAACTAGACCTGTCACATTGGACAAACCACAGGAAATCTCTGGGCCTCAATTTCCTCATCTCAAAACTAATCCAAGATATAAGAATCTATAGTCCATTTCAGCTTAAAGATTCTGAAATCCAAATAAAATTTTGAAAAAACATGAATAGTCTACTGTAGATATGTAAATACAGCCTTTATTTGAGAATTTTTTAAAGGAATTTTATTTCATAATAGCAATGGCCTTCCATGTAATCAATGTAATGTGTGAGAGTCTTCTGTCTTTACACTGTGTTTCTTTCGTGTTTAGTCTCAATCCTTTCCTTGGAATTCTGTTCCTGTTGGTTTGGGTTGCCTGATTAGAAACTATGAATGCCTGAACCAGACCTCCTATTCAATTTGCTCAACTTATTAATTATTTAAATTATATAGTTCAATTAGACTGAAATGGAGATCCCTAGTACCCCAAAGTAATTAAGAGGATACAAGCTCTAATCCATAATTCAAAAATTATAAAGATATGACTGCATGAAAGATGCTTGCCCAAGAGCCCAAGGCTTTTCCATATGTCAGAGCAAATGTTTCTTTATGTTGCCAATAATATCTTTTATATACTGCAAAGTAATAGTATATCCACTATCTTTGGAGTATCATATATGAGTGGGATAAGCAAACATACCAGTACATACCAGATTTTCAGTCACGTTACCTCATTTAATTTTCACAATGGTGCCATCAGATGTGTGCACATGCACATGTGTTGTCTGTGTGTGTGTGTAATGAGGAAATTCTCAAAGAGATTAATTATGCTTCCCAAGGTTACACCTAGTGGGGTCAGCGATCTGGAATTAAACACAAGTTTTGAAATCCCATTCATTGTCCTATCCACTACATTAATTCTCTTCACAATAGAATTTTTTATCTCGGGTAGTTGCCAAATCTTAAGCCTCTACAAAGTGCAAGGGCACTGTGGGAGAAACAAAAACTCTTACCTCTGAAGCTCGCACTTGTCTAGTTGACAGACAAAGCACAGAGAAAGTACCATGTGTTTGGCTGCTCTTACATTGCTATAGAGGAATACCTGAGGCTGGGTAATTTATAAAGAAAAGAGGTTTAATTGGCTCGCGGTTCTGCAGGCTGTATAAGCGTGGTGCTGGCATCTGCTTGGTTTCTGGGGAGGCATCAGGGAGCTTGTACTCGTGACAGAGGGGGAAGCAGGAGCAGGCACATCACATGGTGAGAACAGGAACAAGAGAGTGCAAGGCGGAAGATGCCAATCACTTTTAAACAACCAGATGTCACAAGAACTCACTCACTATCTTGAGAACAGAACAAAGCCATAAGGGATCTGCCCTCATGAACAAAACACCTCTTACCAGCTCCGTCTCCAACACTGGGGGTGACATCTCAACATGAGGTTTGGTGGGGGGACATCCAGACTATATCACACTACATGACAAAAGCAGCACGTATTGAAATGTCCAATGAGCAACACGCCCCGAAGGTACTGGAAGAACTCAGGGAAAAGGAAAATTACAGGCAGGCTGCATGGAGAAAAGCTTCCTACAGGAGATAGCACCTGAGCAGAGCTTTGAAGGAAGGTTTTGGTACATGGAGGAGTCAAGGAAGGCACTCCAGGCAGGGCTGGACTGTGCCAGCAAAAGTTGAGAAGCAAGAATGAAAGGGCAACACACAGGTAGAGGTAACAGTAATGTTTTGGCCCAAAGCTGGGGAACAGGAGTGTATATCATTTCATTGCTATACTTCAAAACATACATGCACATGTTATACATTTTTTTGCATGCAAATGCTACACAATAAAACTTGAGAAGATTTAGCAAGATATCTTCAGGAAAAAATAGAACCTTCTGGGGATATGGTGTTTATAGTTCAAGGAATTAGGGAGAACATTTGGCAGATGGATTGAGGTCAAAATGACAGCTGACTTGAATATAACAATAAAACAGTCAAAGACAATATAACAATATAATATATAATATATAACAATAAACAATCTAACAATAAAACATAGTCAAAGACAATGGACACTACTACAAAAAATAAAAAGTTTGATGTAATAAAGTTATTTATTTATTTATTTTTTTTTTTTGAGATGGAGTCTCGCTCTGTCACCCAGCCTGGAGTACAGTGGCGCGATCTCGGCTCACTGCAAGCTCTGCCTCCCCGGTTCATCCCATTCTCCTGCCTCAGCCTCCCGAGTAGTTGGGACTACAGGCGCCTGCCACCACACCCGGCTAATTTTTTGTATTTTTAGGAGAGATGGGGTTTCACCGTGTTAGCCAAGATGGTCTCGATCTCCTGACCTCATGATCCGCCCAGCTCGGCCTCCCAAAGTGCTGGGATTACAGGCGTGAGCCACCGTGCCTGGCCAATAAAGTTATTTTTATATCTTTGTAATCATGAAAAATTCTTTTATTCACTGATTACAACAAATGATTGTGAATGAATAATCCTGGGTAATCTTACATAGTTGTCTGGTTCTTGTTCACACAATGGTCACTGGTAGTGTACATTAGTGCTAAAATTGTGGAAGTTCTCTATCCAGCCACTTGGATGGATTTATGTGCCACCAACCTTACCATTGCCCGCAGCCCATATACGTTTCTCTTGAAAACATGTAAATTGTAATACACAGAGTTATTCCAGCCAGTTAGTGTGCCAAAGGTCAGAGATGATGTTGATCTACTTCACCACTATATCCCTAGACCATAGCACGTGTACTGGCATATAGTAACCATTCAATATTTATTAAATATACAGATGGAAAAGAGAAAAAAAGAGAAGAGGAGGGAGGAAAGAAAAAGCACTTTGCATTATTCTCACCTTTCATTTCCTTTTCCCACGTACACTTGATCCTTGAACAACACAGATTTGAACTTCACATGTTATCAGTAAGGCTTCTGATCAACAGTAGGCTATTAGTTGTTAGTTTCTAGGGGAACCAAAAATTATACTCAAGTTTTTGACTGCACAGGGGTTAATGCCCCTAAATCCCACATTGTTCAAGGGTTGGCTATACATCTTTTCTTTTTTTTATTTAAGAATTTATTCAACACACATTGAGTGCCTTTTATGTGCTTGTCACTGTTGTAGATGATGAGCATACAGCAGTGATCAAAACAGACAAAAACATGTTTCTGCCTTGGTGGAAAACTCTCTAATGAATGAATGCATGCTCGGGACTAAGCTCTTATCTTTTATCCCTGGATCCTGTAGAAAGTGAATAAATTCCAAGCGATGATTTTCTTGTAATAAAATTTTATGTGAATTAAACTGTATATTGTGTGTGTGTGTGTGTTTATAAAAGGATTTAACCAGTTTTCAGTCAACAGGTACCAAAAACTTTTCTTCCAAGTTAATTAGATCTTCACAAGCTGTTGCAATGAAAAGCTAGCACAAATGTCTAATATTGCTTTGTTATTGAGGTGGTCTCATTGGGAAAATAAATAAAGAAATAAATTCATTTTGGAACAATGATACTTTCACATTTTACAAAGTTCTAGTACAGAAATGATAATGTAACTTCTTAAAGTAATTGGAAATGACCTAAAGTGGTTACAGCCTAACAAGGTCAGATGAAAACAAAATTGCAGCTTTAATTTCATATTTCTGGATGTAGTTCGTGTGTGCAAACTTCTGATTTTATTTTGACAGAGGTCAATTAGAAGAGGGCTATTGGAGGTGCACTCAATCATCTGACTCAATCTTCCAGTGATCACAGTCAAACTCTTGTTTTGTTGATTAAAGAAAAAAGAATGAAAAGAATTCTTGGTTAGAGTGATCCATAGTTATTTTTGCTAATGTGAGCTGGACTCCAATGAATTGCTCTTCAGACCCTAGTCACAGAACTGTTTTACTTAACTATAGTGCCAAGATATCATTTCTTTAATTTCCTCCACTCTAAGAAATCACTGTGTTGTAACAAAGGACAATCCCTAGGCAACATCAAGTCTATGAAGCAGAGCAAATAATATTAGCATTCTACCATCCTCAGGCATCTCTTCATTTCTCAACAGCACATGTGCCCACACACACGTCATAACTGAAGTGCCTTAGCTTAACTTGTGTGCTTTTTAATTAAACTGCTTTCTTCAAAATCCTAACTGGATTATGATTCCTAGACATTTTTTTCCTTTCCAAGAAACTTATTTGCTTTCGTATTTGTCTTAATGCGTAAAATAATCTTATTAGTAATCTGATAGATGAGTTTCAGATAAAACAAAGGACACCCAGATCACCCAGATAACCCCTCAACACACACATATGGCCCTAAGGTATTGACTTGTATCTCAAATTCCCATTGCCCTTGTTACAGAGTTCTTCCTGGAGGCACAAAGGATGAATGTTTAAAAGTACATTGACTGCTAGTCAGAATAAATCCTAGAAAATGTGCTTTAATTGTCAGGTCCACATGGTTTTCTAACCAAAAATGTCCTGTACTTCCCTGCCATATTATTAACCACATGTTATAGCACAGTAGACTCTAAATTCCAGGACAGAAGGGACTATGCCTGTCTTATCTCCATTTGAAAACCTCACTCCATTTGGACATAGATGCTGAGTAAATTATGCCCCAGGATAAATAAGTGCTTTACTAATTTGTATTGACTGTATAATTCAAAGCAAAGGACATATAAATATGTAAATCTATATGCGAATAGAAATATATATATGCCACTTTATGTATATCATACATAACTTTGGATCACTCTGTCTAAAAATTCTTTCTCATTCTTTTCTCTTTAATCATCAAGGAATGAAGAGGAAGGTGTGATGTTTTCCCCTTCCTACCATCTTTCATCAGGGGAGAAAGGAGATTTCTCTTGCAAGCCTCTTTTATTTTGCCAGTTACACATGTTAGTGGTATTGTTGATGGCAGGGATGGGGAGGGTGTCACTGACATAGGGTTGCCAAATTGAGTAAGTAATATAAGATACCAGAATAAATCAGAATTTTACATAAACCACAAATAATTTTCAATATGTATGTCCCAAATATTAAATTTGGGCCTCCTATATTTCATCTGGCAATACTACCTCAAAAGCAGGGTAATTTCCATCCACATTTCCCAAGAAGGAAATTTCAAGTTGATTTTAGGATTCCTCAAGTTCCATGAGGTGAATATTGAAGATTTTTTTTTAAAACTTCTCAGAATATTGTATTTGATTATGCTATGATGATTTCCCAGCTGTTCCAAAGATAAGAAGGCCACTCAGGGACCAACATCCTCATTCTGTGGGTTGTTGATAGTAGCAGTAGTTTTCCAAATATTGACATAAAGGAAGCTCTGTTAATAAAATCTCTCAAGATGGATCAAATTACTTCCTACCCTAACAGAGGTCTACATGGTCTTAGAGTGTTTTCACATAAGGTCTGTATTAGTCCATTCTCACACAGCTATAAAGAACTGCCAGAGACTAGGTAATTAATAAAGGAAAGAGGTTTAATTGACTCACAGTTTCACATTGCTGGCAAGGCCTCAGGAAACTTGCAATCATGGCGGAAAGCAAAGGAGAAGCTGGGACCTTCTTCACAGGGTGGCAGGACAGAGTGAGTGCAAGCTGGGGAAATGCAAGACTCTTATAAAACCATCAGATCTCCTGAGAACTCACTCACTATCATGAGAACAGCATGAAGGAAACTACCCCCATGATCTGATTACCTCCACCTAGTCCTGCCCTTGACACGTGGGGATTACGGGGATTCTAATTCAAGTTGAGATTTTGGATGGGAACACAGCCAAACCATATCAAGGTCATAGAAAGAATGAGAGGTGGCTAAGCTAGTCTTCACAAAACCTGGACTTCATTCCTGGCTCTAGTAATGACTTGATGTATAGACAAGTGCAAGTCATTTCAAGATGTCTGCAACTCCAGGAATTTCATCATTTGGTAGCTGATAACAATCCCAGCCTCTGCTAACTGAAAAGAATATTACAAGACTAATATGAAAACTCTGAAAAAAGAAAAATCTGGTAGAAAACTATTACATCACTAATTTATAAAGTACCTACTTCACTGAAGGACTGAAAATAACATACAGCACATATAAACATAAACTCTAATTTTCAATACAATGATGCCTCATTTTCCTGGCATTCTTGGCATTCAGAGAGTGTTTCACATTAAACCAAGACTTTATGGAAATATTTCTAAATCTTGCATCTCTGAGCATACTGAAAAAGTATATTTTTGTCATTTTCTTGATGATTCTAGGGCAACAATAAAATTATTGGTTATTGTGCTGTGCTACACAAAACACGTTAACAAGAAAGTGAATGGTTGAAAATACTTTTATACTTTGGAGAGCTTCAAGGGCTATTGAGATACAGAGAAAGACCGATTCACTAAATGGCCCTGGCTGTGGTGTTTTTACAGTACTCTGTGTCTCTGGCTGCTGTCATCACTCATGAGCTATCACAGGCCATCATTTCTCCTTGCTGCTGTTTCCCATCTTCTCCCTTACTTTACATACAATTTTGTTAGGAAAGGCACATATCCTATTACAAAGCAAGAGGAATTTGCCACCCAGAGGCATTTTTACTTCCTTCTGCATTGCCACCTACATTCCAAGTAGTTGAGACTGGCAATTTCTTGAGCACTCTGTTATATGTCTTCAAGTAATCCCCAAGTCCTGTGTACATACAATGTATTTAATGAATATTGATATTTATTTAAAGTATTGAATCGTTAATATACCTCCAGATACATTAAGAACTATTGTATTATTTTGCAAATCATATGTCTGTTATCAAAAGTAATGGAATTATATGCCTTGCAGCTGCTAAACCATCCCAGGCAGTTGAATTATCGTATTTTTTCATGGTGAGCACACCTGAATAAACATTTTGATGTTTCTGAAGTTGAGATACCAGTTACAATAGACACGTGTATTTAATGTGATAATGTTCCTTTGATTTCAGAAAAGTGGCTATTAAAGATGCATTGGGGTGACATCAGCAAGATCATTGACTGCCTGATGCTCATCCCTCTCACAAAACAACAAATAAACAACAAATAAACAACTATATTTTAGCTGGAGTGACAGAGAAAGTAGGCTGAAGAGTACCAGAGGCATGGCAAAGTCCCTGTGGAGAACAGAAACCCAGGATAGCACCACAGAGAAGGGAGCAAGGCATTCTGTCTCTGCCACAATATGTCCCCCACCAAGATCTGCTAAAAGCCATGAGAGACTTCTTTTTATGGGAAAAGGTAAGATAGACATCCCATTGGTCTCCATTACCACCACAGACACCTGCACCCCTTGCTAAGGGAGAGACAGTCACAGATCCCAAATTCAGTCTGTAGAGTGTCTGTAGAGTTGCCTGGAGATAAAGAGACTGCATTGACCCAGAGTAGAAGCCCACATTACACACCACCCCACCCCTGTGACCTAAGCTACTACAGCACACCACCATCTTGAAGCTGGGCCTACTGCTAGAGTGCATCTTGCCCTGGGGATCAGTGGGAAACTGCCTCTTTCTATTCCTAAGGCCCCACCATCATTCCAGCAACTCACACGACTGCAGCACCGTGACCTTGAGTACCTGAAGCCTAGGCCCAGTGAAATGGTCCAGACAGCAGCACGGAAACCCATGTGGAACCCCCCCCCCAGAGAACCAGTGAACCTGCACAGTGGGGAAGCTGACACACAGCTGGCCTGTCATGCTGACACATGCCTGTGCCAGACCTGATAGCCACTACAGGTGTAGCCCTTCCTTCTGGAGAGCCAGCTGCACAGCTCTCTGGTCCACCATGTCCGCATATGCCCTACAGAGACCCCATCACAGAGGTGGCCTGCCCACTTTCCCCACATGTGCTCAGCCTAACAGCCAGCCCAGCGCCCCTGCCCCTAGCAAAAAAATATCACCACCATCACAAACTCCTGAAATCTAGGCCACTGATGCAATTGCAGAGTCACTGATGAAAATTACAGCTAAAAACACTGAACAGAAGCCACATTACTGAGTCAATCCAGGACTGAAGCCAACGGACAGTTCCCAACTGACATTCTAGAATTCCTCTACAGGCAAAGGTGTGAAAGCTACTCCATAAAATCTGAGGAGATAGCTTTTCCACTAGATGTCAAGATTTCAACATGGGAACACAAGAAACATGAAAAAGAAAGGAAACATGAGCACCTCCAGAAGATCACAATAATTCTCCAGTAACAGACCTCAAAGAAAATGAAATACAAAATGCCAAAAAAATGAATCTAAAATAATCTTAAAGAAACTCAGTGAAATACAAAAAAATTCAGAAAAACTATGCAATGAAATCAGGAAAACAATTCAGGATCTGAATGAAAAATTCAACAGAGGTAAATATTGTACAAAATCGCCAAACAGAAATTTTGGAGCTTAGGAATTCAATAATTAAAGTGCAAATTACAAAATACAATTGAGAGCTTCACCAAGAAACTCCATAAAGTAGAAGAAAGAACTTCTGAACTTGAAGGCAGATCTTTTGAAATAAGTTAGTCAAAGGAGAAAATAAGAAATAAGAATAAAAAAAATAAAGAAGGCCTATGGAATTTACGTGACACTATTAAGTGAAAAAAAAATCTGTGTTATAGGAATGTCAGCAGGAAAAGAGAGGGAGGAAAGCTTAGAAAACCTATTTAACAAAATAATAGATGAAAACTTCCCAAGTCTTGAGAGAAATATGGAAATTCAGATCCAGAAAGCTCAAAAATTTCCAGTTAGATTCAACCCAAAAAGTTCTTCTCTGAAGCACATTATAATCAAACTGTCAAAGACAAAGAGAGAATTATAATAGTTAAAAGAGAAAAACATCAAGTCATCTGTAAAGGAATCTCCATTAGACTATTAAGAGATTTCTTAACAGAAACTTTGCAGACCAGGAGAGAATGTGATAATGTAGCCAAATGGCAGCAGTGGGGGTAGGGGTGGGGTTGGGGTGGGGGTAGGGGTGGCGGTGGGGGTAGGGGTGGGGGTGGGGGTAGGGGTGGGGGTGGGGTGTGGGGTGGGTGGGCAGGGACCTGGCAGCCAAGAATACTACATCCAGCAAAACTGTACTTCAAAAATAAAGGTGAAATAAAAACCTTTCCAGATGAGCAAAAGCTGAAGGGATTTATCACCACTAGTCTGACCTTGCCAGAAGTGGTTAAGGGAAGGCTACAACTGGAAGCAAAAGGACAATAGTAATTACTATCATGAAAACACATGAAAGTGTAAAACTCACCAGTAGAGGTAAATTAATAATCAAACTCAGAATAGCCCAGTGCTATAATGGTGCTATGTAAATCTTTCAGTTCTCTAATAGAATTAAAAGTATAAAACAACAACAGCTACAATTAGAGGCTAAAAAACACACAATAGATAAAGATATCAATTAAGTCAACAAAAATACAAATTGTGGGGAAGAGAGAGTATTTTTAAGCAACAAAGTTAAGTTGTTATCTGCTTAAAAGGGTCTATTATAACTAAAGATTCTTTATGTTAGTCTCACAGTAACCACACAGAAGGAGATTATAGCAGATACACAAACAAGAAAAAGAAAGGAATCGAAGCTTAACACCACAGAAAACCACCAAACCACAGGATTAAACAGCAAGAGAGGAAGAAAGGGACAAAGGATCCACAAAACATTTAGAAAACAATAACAAAATGGTAGAAGTAAGTCCTTACGTATAAATAATAACTGTGGATGTAATGGATTAAAGTCTCCAATTAACAGATGTCAAAAACAAGACATAACTATATGCTGCCTGTAAGAGAATCACTTTATCACTAAAGACAACATAGACTGAAAGTGATAAGATAAAAAAAGACATTTTATGCAAACAGAAATCAAAAGTGAGCAGGAGTAGCCTTATTAATATACATCAGAAAAAATAGACTTTAAGAAAAAAACTGTATAAAAAAGACAAAAAAGTTACTATATAACAATAAAGAGATTAAGCAAACAAGAAGATATAACAAAAATAGATGTGTATTCCAATAACAGAGCACCCAATATATAAAGCAAATATTACTAGATCTATGGGGAGAGACAGACTGCAATACAATAATATTAGGGAATTTCAACACCCCACTTTCAGCGACACACATCACCTAGACAGAAAATCTGCAAAGAAATATTAGACTTAAATTATACCATACAGCAAAAGAACCTAAAAGACAATAGAAAACATTCTATCCAAGAGCTACAGAACACACATTTTCCTCAACTGCACATGGGACATTCTCCAGAACCGATCATATATTAGGCCCCAAACAAGTGTTAACAAATTTAAGAAAGCTGAGATCATATCAGATATCTTTTCTGACCACAATGGTATAAAACTAGAAATCAACAAGAAGAAAAATTTCGGAAACTACAAATACATGAAAATTAAATAGCATACTCCTAAATAACCAATGAGTAAATGCAGAAATTAAAAGAGAAATTTAAAAGTGCTGGAGACAAATGAAAATGGAAACACATCATATTAAAACCCATGAAACATAGGAAAAGCAGTTGTAGCAGGAAAGTTTATAGCAATAAATGCCTATATCAAAAAAAGAAGAAATATTTTTGTTTGTTTGCTTGTTTTGAGACAGTCTCACTCTATCACCCAGGCCAAATGGAGTACAGTGGTACCATCTTGGCTCACTGCAACCTCCGCCTCCTGGGTTCAAGCAATTCTCCTGCTTCAGCCTCCCAAGTAGCTGGCTTTACAGGCAAGTAACCTCCACCTCACCTGGCTTGTTTTTATATGTTTAGTAGAGAACAAGTTTCACCATGTTGGCCAGGCTGATCTTTGATTCCTAACCTCAGGTGATCCACCCACCTCAGCTTCACAAAGTGCTGGGATTACAGGCATGTGTCACCACATCCAGCCTAGAAGAAAGATTTCTAATAATCTAATGATGCACCTCAAGGAACTAGAAAAACAAGAACAAACGAAGTCCAAAATTGGTAGAAGGAAGGAAATAATAAAACTCATGGCAGAAATAAATAAAATAAAGACTAGAAAAGCAACTCAAAGCATAAACAAAATAGCGTGTTTTAAAAAAACATAAAATCAATGAATCTTCAGGTAGACAAACCAAGAAAAAAGAGAAGACTCAAATAAATAAAATCATAGCTGGAAAACTAGACATTACAACTGATACCACAGAAAAACAAGAGATCATAAAAGACAATTAGAAGCAACTACATGCCAAGAAATTTGATAATATAGAAAACAATGGGTCAATTTTTGGACACAGATAACCTACCAAGATTAAAGTATTACAAAATAGAAAACCTGAACAAACCAATAAGGGGTAAGAAAATGGAATCAATAATAATGTCTTCCATCAAAGAAAACCCCAAGACCTGAAGATTTCACTGCTAAATTCCACCAAACATTTAAAGAAAAATAAATACCAATTCTTCTCCAACTATTCCAGAAAAGTGTAGAGAAGGGTACATGTCCAAACTTATTTTAGAAGACCAGCATAACCCTGATGCTAAAACTGGACAAGGACATAAGAGAAAAAAAATACAGGCCAATATCCCTGATGAACATAGATTCAGAAATCCTCAGCAAAATACTAGCAAAACAAATTGAACAGCACATTAAAAAGATCATTCACTATGATTAAGCAGATTCATCCCAGGGATGCAAGGATGGCTCAATGTACAAAATCAGTAAATGTTATACAACACACTAACAAAAAGAAAGACAAAAACTATATGATCATATCAATAAAAGCAGAAAAACATTTGAAATATGTCAACATCTCTTTATGCTAAAAACTCTTAACAAATTAGGTATAGAAGCCTTTATACAATAAAGGCTATATATTTCCCATGCAGAGCCAACATCATTCTGAATGGGTAAAGCTGAAAGCTTTTTCCTCAAAGATCAGGAACAAGACAAGGATGTTCACTTTCACTACTTTTTTTAATTTTAATTTTTAGTTCTGGGATACACGGGCAGGTGGGCAGGTTTGTAATAGAGGTAGTGGTTTGCTGCACCTATTAACCAGTCACCTAGGTATTAAGCCTAGCATGCATTAGCTATTTTTCCTAATACTCTCCCTCCCCTCACTCCACAGGCCTAGTATGTGTTGTTCCCCTCCCTGTGTCCGTGTGTTCTCATTGTTCAGCTTCCACTTACAAGCGAGAACATGCAGCGTGTAGTTTCCGTTCTTGCATTAGTTTGCTAAGGATAATGGCTCCCAGCCTCATCCATGTCCCTGCAAAGGACATGATCTCATGCCTTTTTATGGCTGCATAGTATTACATGGTGTTTATGTACCACATTTTCTTTATCCAGTCTATCATTGATGGGCATTTGGGTTAATTCCATGTCCTTGCTATTGCAAATAGTGCTGCAGTGAACATATGCTTGCATGTATCTTTGTAACAGAATGATTTATATTCATTTGGATATATACCCAGTAATAAGATTGCTCGGTCAAATGGTATTTCTCGTTCTAGATATTTGAGGAATTGCCACACCATCTTCCACAATGGTTGAACTATTCCCACCAATCAGTGTAAAAATATTCCTATTTCTTCACAACCTCACCAGCATCTGTTGTTTCTTGACTTTTTAATAATGGCCATTCTCACTGGCATGAGATGGTATTTCATTGTGGTTTTGATTTGCATTTCTCTAATAATCGGTGATGTTGACCTGTTTTCCATATGTTTGTTGGCTGCATGAACGTCTTCTTTTGAGAACTGTCAGTTCATGTCTTTTGCTCACTTTCTAATGGGGTTATTTTCTTTTCTTGTAAATTAATTTGGATTCCTTGTAAATTTATTAGATTCCGGCTACTACACCTTTGTTGGATGGACAGATTGCAAAGATTTTCTCCTACTCTGTAGCTTGCCTGTTCATTCTGATGATAGTTTATTTTGCTGTGCATAAGCTCTTTAGTTTAATTAGATCCCATTTTTCAATTTTTGCCTTTGTTGCAAATGCTTTTGGCAATTTCAACATGAAATCTTTGCCTATGGCTATGTCTTAAATGATACTGCCTGAATTTTCCTCTAGGTTTTTTATAGCTTGGGGTTCTACATTTAAGTTTTTAATTGATCTTAAGTTAGTTTTTTTCTAAGGTCCACTTTTGCCACTTCTATTCAACACAGCACTTGAAATTCTAGCCAGAGTAATTAAGTAAGAGGAAAAAAAGGCATCCAAATAGGAAATGAGAAAGTCAAATTGTCTGTTAACAGATGACATGATCTTATGTATAGAAAGCCCAAAGACACTACCAAAGTACTATTCGAACCAAGAAACAAATTTAGTAAAGTTGCAGGATGCACAATCAAAGGTCAATAGTGTTTCTACATGCTAATAATAAACTATTTGAAAAGAAGTCAAGAAAAAATATCATGTACTACAAAAAAGATACTTAGGAATAACCTTAACCTAGGAAGTGAAAAAATCTCTACATTGAAAACTATAAAACATTGATGAAAGAAATTGAAGAGGATACAAATAAATGAAAAGGTATCCTGTTTTCATGGATTGGAAGAATTAATAATGTTAAAATGTCCATACTATCCAAAGTGATCCACAGATTTAATGCAATCCCCGTCAAAATACCAATGATATTCTTCACCAAAATTAGAAAAAAAAAAAGCAATTCTAAAATGTATACAGAACCATAAAAGGCCCCAAATAGCCAAATAAGTCCTGAGGGGTTGCGGGGAGGGGGAACAAAGCTAGAAATATCACACTACTAGACTTCAAAATATATCACAAGGCTGTAGTAACCAAAACAACATGGTATAGGCATAAAAACAGACAGGGACTGATGGAACAGAATAAAGAGACTAGAAATAAATTCATACACACAATGTTAACTGACTTTCAACAAAGGTGCCAAGAACACACAGTAGGTAAAAGACAGTCTCTTCAACAAATTGGTCTGGGAAAATTAAATATTCACATGAAGAAAAATTAGACTAGACAGTGGTGACCTCTCACCACATATAAAAACCAATTCAAAATAGACTAAAAACTTAAATGTAAAGCCTGAAATTACAAAACTACTAGAAGTAAATGTAGGGAAGGCTTCATGACATTGGACTCAGCAAAGATTTTTAAAATAAGACTTCAAAGCACAGGCAGCCAAAGCAAAAATAGACAAATAGGATTACATCAAACTAAAAAGCTTTTGCACAGCAAAGGAAACCTGAGAGTGAAAAAACAATCTACAGATGGGAGAAAATATTCGCAAACTATACATCTGACAGGGACTAATAATATTCAGACTATATAAGAAACTCAATTCAATAGCAAAAACTCCAAATAACCCAATTTAAAAATACGCAAAAGACTTCAACTGATGTTTCTCAAAAGAAAACATACAAATGGCCACAGGTATCCAACAAAATGATCAATATCACTGTTCATCAGGGAAATACAAATCAAAACTACAGTGAGGTGATGCTTCACTCTAGTTAGAATGGTTATTAACCAAAAAGACCAAAGAGACCAGGCATGGTGTCTCATGCCTGTAACCCCATCACTTTTGGAGACAGAGGCATGAGGATTTCTTGAGGCCAGGAGTTTGAGACCAGCCTAGGCAGCATGGCAAGACCCCCATCTCGACAAAAATTTTTTTTAAACTAGCCAGGTATGGTGGGGTGCACCTGTAGTCCAAGCTGCTTTCTAGGCTGAGGTAAGAAGATTGCTTAAGCCCAGGAGTTTGAGTGCGGTGAACCATGATCATGTCACACACTCCAGCTTGGGTGACACAGTCAGACCCTGTCTCAAAACAAAACAAAACGAAAAACAAACAAACAAACACAAAGAAAACAAGTGTTGATGAGGATATGAAGAAAAGGGAACACTTACACATTTTTGGTGGGAATGTAAAATAATATAGCCATTACTAAAAACATGGAAGTTTCTCAAAGAGCTAAAAATAAAACTACTATCTGATTATTCAGCAATCCCACTACCGGGAATATACCGAACAGAAATGAAATCAATATGTCAAAGAAATATTCACACTCCCATGTTTCTTTTTTTTTTTTTTTTTTTAGACGGGGTCTCGGTCTTTACCAAGAGTCTAACAACGGATGAATGAAGAAAATTTGGTATATATATACACAATCGAATACTATTGTGCCACAAAAATGAATAAAACCTTGTCATCTGCAGCATGGGTGAGACTATAGGACGTTATGTGAAGTGAAAGAAATCAGATGCATAAAAATACCAAATGATCTCACCCATATGTGAAATCTAAAAAATAGTTAATCTCATAAAAGTAGAGAATAGAACAGTGATTACCAGAGATTTTGGAGGGGAGGAAAGGAGGAGGTTCATCAGCAGTTACAAAGTTACAATCAGGGTAGGAGGAATAAGTTCTGGTGTTCTATTGCACAGTAGGGTGACCATGGTTTAACATTCAGGTATTGCAAAATAGCTAGAAGAGAGGTTTTTGAATGTTCTCGTCACAAAGAAATGATAAATGCATGATATGCTAACTACCCTGATTTCATCATCATATAACATACGCATGTATCAAAACATCAAATTGTACCCCATAAGCAGGTACAATCACAATGTCTGTTTAAAAAAATAATACCTCTTCAATTGATGAATTATTAAATGAAATAACTATGAACTTTCTATAGTTATTCCTCCCAAAATTCAAAAAGTCTGAGAGTAGATACTGTGAGAAAAGAAGCAATACTACAGATCTTACTAATATAGACTTTAATTACTATACTATCTTCCCCCCAGGCCATTATCTCCTCCCACACTCCAAAAGTAAGTATAACATAGGTGGATAGCCATTTATTTCATTTATCCATTTTGGTATATAGTTTTCCATTTCAAAGATACAATTTAAAATATCTGTTAATATACTGCATGTGTTTATATTATAGAATATAACAATATTATTGTATAATTTGCTTGTATGACCACATTATGTTTTAAGAACTATCCAATACATGTAGGAACAGTTACATAGTGATATATCACAAAACAGTTTATCTCTTTTAACTGTGTTATGATCTTATTACAACTTATCATATAATTTATTCCTTCCTTTATTGATGACTAGTTTGTTTGTTTGCAAATTTTTGCTGTCGTGAACAATCTTAAGTGAATGTGCTTGTTCACGTCTCTTGTGTTTCTGTGCCAGAAAATCTCACAGTACTGTGCTGGACCCGACTCTGATGACTCTTGAGAACCGATGGTGCAGATCTCTTTCTTATCTGCCTTCAGTGACATTATATAACTAGAATGTGACCACGATGGGAGCATTTCCACAGTAGAAAAGGGCAAAGCTGCAAATTAAGTACCCCTTAACCCTGCACTGGAAATTCAGCTGTTACAAATTTACCCACACACACTGGGTGTATATTGGCTGAGATAGAACTGCTACTATTAGAGTGTGGTCATTTTCATTTTTCTGGATGCCACCAGATTTGCTGTACCACCATCTACTCCCACTCAACAGTATATGAAAGCAGTGCCTCTAAAACATCTTTAGGGCTTTAAAAGTCTTGATATTGCCAAACATATTAATTTATGCCTATATATGAGACAAGTTAAAAAGTGGCATCTCATCAGTGGTTTCATTTGCATTTTCCCACTAGCCAGTGAAATTAAGCATATTTTCATTTGCATAGTAGACATGAATTTCCTTACCTTCAAATTGTCCCGTTCATTTTTAAATCAGTCAGTCTTTTTTATTGAATTGTAGGAGTTCTTTACACAATCTGGGAAATTAGTCTTTGTTTGGTATGCAATTTACAAATATCTTGTCAATCTGTTGCTTGTCTTTTAACCTTGCTCATGGCGTTTGCCATGTACTAACTGTGAGACCTTAAGAAAGTTACTTAACATCTATGAATCTCATATTTTCCCATCTGTAAAATTGGAATAACGGTACCCATCATGTTGATTTGTTAGAAATAAATGAATTGATACATGTAAACCAGTGCCTAGTAATTACTATTATTATTAATTATCACTTCGCTGCTCTATAGAAATTTTTGGTTTTGACGTAGTCTGTTTTTTTGTTTCTCTATGGTTGTTTGTTAAAGCCTTTTTCAAATCCAAGAGGTGAAGGAATAGACTATTCTTTCTTCTTGTAGTTTTAGAATTTTTCAGATTTAGATCATTAACACATTTTACACTGCTTTTTCCTTCCCTTTGTCCTGAGCACCTAGCCAGAACTTCTGAAGCCAGTAGGTGCTCAATAAATGCTTACAGAAGGAGGAATGATAGGGAGAAGGGATCAGCACTAACTTCCCAGAAGTAGTTCTGCTGAGAAACTCAAAGGGGAGAGAGACAAACAGAGACCTAGTGAGATAAATCGCTATGAACTACACTTATGACCTGCTAAAATGGAAATCCTTTATTCTCTTGTCATACTTATGTCAAATCTTACAGAAGATTAATAATTGATGACTCCCCAAACAAGCAAGAGCAGGTGATATCTTCCCTGCAATGTTTTATATACAACAATGAACTCTTGTTTTATTTCCTTCCCACACAATATCTGTGTAGTTCTTAGACTTTAAACTGTCTCTCCTTGAAACATGTTTTTTTCCCCACAAATTCTTAGGATTCTTAGGGGAAATCCAATTAGAATTTAGAGTTGAAAAGTAGGATGGGAGAACACACAAATGAGCCTCAGGCCTCTGCTCTTCCCATTCCCAAACCGGGTATCTACCTGAAGGTGCATGGTCTATGTGGGTGAGCCAAAGAACAAGCACACAAAATCCTCACATCTAGTAGCATACATTCCAAGTAGAATCTGTAGACTGAAGAGATAATAGTACCATTACTAGCAGTCAGGGTGTTCTCATACTCAAGAAGTTTGGGGACCCCCAAAAAGGCATGATAGACAACAACAAAAAAAAGATTTTCAAACATTACCTAGAGGCCAAAATTTCAAATTCATGACAACCTGGAACACCAAAAATTGATTCTGGCTTATTCACCTCTTCTATCTGCCTTTAGTCCCCTCATCAACCAATTGTTATTGCAATGTTAAACTCCTTGAGATTAGAAATTTTTATTAGTTTTCTAATAAAATTTACCTATTTTCTCTATTTTGTTTTCCTATTCTCATAAGTGATGCAATACACATTTCTAATGTTCAGTCTACCACATTGTTCCAAACTAAAATGGCCTGACTGATAGGTCATTTAGGACCTGACTTAACTACAAATCATTAGCCTTTTTTAAGAAATAGAGGCCAGGCACAGTGGCTCACGCCTGTGATCCCAACACTTTGGGTGGCTGAGGCAGGCGGATTGCCTGAGCTCAGGAATTTGAGATCAGCCTGGGCAACATGGTGAAACCCCATCTCTACTAAAATCAAAAAATTAGCTGGGCATGGCGGCATGAGCCTGTAGTCCCAGCTATTTGGGAGGCTGAGGCAGTAGAATTGCTTGAACCTGGGAGGCGGAGGTTGCAGTGAGCCGAGGTTACCGCCACTGCACTCCAGCCTGGGTGACAGAGTGAGACTCTGTGTTAAAAAAACAAAACAAACAAACAAACAGAAAACATACATACAGGGTTTCACTATGTTGCCTAGGCTGGTCTTGAAGTACTGAGCTCAAGTGATCCACTCTCCTTAGCCTCCCAAAGTGTTGGCGTTACAGGTGTGAGCCACCATGCCCAGCCTTATTAGCCTTTTTGCAAGCAGAATTGTGATTATTTTGTGCCCAAAGTACTTTTTTTACATTAATTTGAGTGTTCATCCATCAGCTTCCAAAAGCACGGTTCAAGCCATGGTGCGGTGCACAGTCTCTCGAACAACATTTGCACTTTTGTACGATTAACCATCTTGATCAGTTAGTCTGGGATGGAATTACTAGAATAGTGCTCTGAAGTTTAAAAAAATGATGGAAATGGAGAAAAAAAGATGATACTAAGAAAAATATAAGACAAAATAAAAATTGTTAATGTATAGATATTAATATACATATATCCTCAACTGGATGTTACTTTTAATGCGGTCATTTACACATTCAATTTTAAATAGAAAAGCAAACACAAGTATATAAAATACTAGAACTATATAGAGGTAAGTGTGTCTGAAAGGTGAGATGTAATCACAGATTTCAATAAAGTATTAGAGACTCACACTTGTAATCCTAGCACTTTGAGTCAGGAAGATTGCTTGAGTCCAGGAGTTTGAGACCAGCCTGTACAACACAGGAAAACTCCGTCTTTTACAAAAAAAAGTACAAAAATGAGCCAGGCATGGTGGCACATGCTTATGGTCCCAGTCACTCAGGAGGCTAAGGTGGGAGAATCACTTGACCCCAAGAAGTCAAGAATGCAGTGGTCTATGATCTTGCCACTGGCACTGCAGCCTGGGCAACAGAGTGGGACCCTGTCTCAATAAAAACCAAACAAATAAAAAGAAAATATTATGGATTCAGTGGTGTTCTGAGTACAATGGGGTCTACCCCTTGCACTGGACTCCAAGTTCCTTACAAGAGGATTCCAATTTAATTGGTCTTTATACTCCTAGTGCCTAGGATGGGTGCTGCCTCTTGGTAGACATTCAAGAGACCTATGTTGAACCAACTCATTTAATTGTGTACAAGCCTCTAACTTTATTAACAGCAGATATTCAATACCACTCTCATTATATAAAAATTTAAAGTACTTCTTAGTGGTTAGAGTTTCCCTTTGTTTCTGTGCACCCACAAGAAAGCATTCCTTTCTAAACTTCATGTATAACCCTAACCAAGATTAAACCACTCAGATGGTCTAAACAGATGCTGGCTCTTCTGTACATGCCAAAATTCAGCTTTGTACTATTCTTACTTTTTATATCTCTACTATTTCACTAACCAGCCATCGAAGTGACAAAATAAATGGATGCAATTTTTACATATGTACAAAACGACTTCATTTCAATGAATTCCAGCCCTTCTGCCTCTTTTGTGCAAGCTTTTCACTGGTGCCAGTGAGACCTTGGCTAGAGAAAGCAGAAGAGATTGGTCCATTATTGGAGAATGGAGAGGAAGGAGAGTCTTATGAAAGTGGGATCATTATAATGCTTCCCATTAAAACATTTTTAGTGCTCACATTTCAGGCTTAACACAGTCGACCCAGTAAGTTGGCAATATCCCAGATCCAAGAACCAATACGCTACTCAATGCTTCCTGAGGCTTCTCAAGCAATGAAGCAGGCAGCTCTTTCTCTTTTCTGATCACCATCAAAAGAATAAATTACTAAACAATAGACAATCCTGCTTCATTTAGAACATAGGAAGCACTTCACAATAGTATTGCTGTCCTTTTTGGTCTAATGCCTCAGCTGTTTTAAAGGCATAGCATTAGATCTCAAAAATTATTAATCTAATTAATAATAATTCGATCCATTAAAATACATACTGCACTCTAAGTGCTGGCTGTCAATTTTAATGAAGTTGTAAAATTGTCTACAAAAAGGGTCTTAGAAAAATCTATTTCTTCGTGATATTGTGATAAGAGCTTTCTTTAGAATGTCAAAGACTTTGCTAAGTAATTCAATAGATTTTTAAGGCAAACAGATCTTCATTCTTTAAATAACAATGAATAGACTTCCTATAAACATAACCCTACTCTGGATGCTTACGAAAGTATAGTCTGACCCTGAAAAGTTTTTCTCTGTGGTGAAGTTATGTGTGCATTCACACTCCTTGGTATATCATCTTTATGACCTGTGTATTCTTCCTGATACCGTTGGGTTGAGCAATCTCCATCGGTCAGTGCAAAATGAGCCAAATTTATCTTTCAGTTTCTGAAGTTTCATTTATTCTGCAACCTCAAAAAACAAACAGCAAGTTTAGCATTAGTCTTGTTACTAAGCTAGTGGTTAGCAATTTCTAACAACTTAAAAAAGGGGTTGGAACCAATGGTTTCAAATTCTGATCAATACATGGCTATTTAAGCTACAGAGGAAATAAAGGGATCTAATCAGGATATTCTTGAAGTCAATAGAGCTGCCTGCTTCCAATCAGTAATCCTATACACCAAAACATTTTCTGAGAAGTACATTTGTAGATGTATTTTTGAACTTCCTGTATGTCTTGCTCTGAGAAGAAAAACATCCCTAAAAAATACAATTCTGCAAAACAGAAAAAGGCAAGCAATCTGTGAAGCTGACACATGCTGTTCATGACTTTCTGAGACTTCCTTTTAGGTGACGGTTAGCAATATTGTGTCACCTATGATCTGGCAAAACAGGGGGTAACAAAATCTAATGTGTCAGCAGAAATACCTGACCTCTCCCCAAAAAAAGTGAGTTTGTGTGTGTATTAGTATGTCCTCATGCTGCTAATGAAGACATATCCGAGACTGGATAATTTATAAAGAAAAAGAGGTTTAATGGACTCACAGTTGCGCATGGCTGGGGAGGCCTCACAATCATGGTAGAAGATGAGAAGGAGCAATGTCATGCTTTACATGGTGGCAGGCAAGAGCATATGCAGAGGAACTCCCCTTATAAAACCATCAGATCTTATGAGACTTATTCACTATCATGAGAACAGCATGGTAAACACTCACTACCCTGACTGAATTACCTACCACCAGCTCCCTCCCATAACACGTGGGAATTATGGGAGCTACAATTCATGATGAGATTTGGATGGGGACACAGCCAAATCATATCAGTGTGTGTGTCTAACAACACAGTAAAAGAAATTGTAGCTTAATAATAATATTTTACATGAGGCAAATATGCTAAGAAACAATAATCAAGTTATTGACTAAGTTTCTATCAATTAATACTTATCTGTGTGAAAAATTTGTCGAGACACATAAGTCAAAGAAGAGAAGGAATTTACTAGAAAACCATCAAGGAGTTTGTCACTTAGTTGGGCCAAAAATACATAGAAAGATGATAACTCTAACAGGCAGAATATGAATGACTAAGAAGTGGCAGAGACAACAAATGCTGTGCTTCAAAGGATCACTTTGGGCCAGCAATGTCAGTAAATATTTCCAGAAAGGTAGATATTAGTGACACTGAGCTTTGTCATTCAGAAGCACAAGCTTCACCTTCTAGTAATTCCCCTAGGCAAATTCCTTGATCATGAAAATGATAGTTTAAAAATTAATTAGTTGGCCACTCTATTCACATGATTTCACAGTCTCCCACCTTCTTTTGTAAGGGTCAAGTAAAACTAACATCGTGTTCAATAAAACATGATATTAATACTTCTAAATAGTTGTGGAAATAATCCATAGTGCCTATTTTGAGCTAAACCCAAAAACAAATATAATAAAAATAACAAAATAGAAATATATTTTTTGAAACTATGAGTATTTAAAAAAAAAAATCTCTTAAGCTTCCATTAAACTATTTGCCTCCTTGAGGTAAAGAGCAGAAAAGAGGAAAATGGTGAAGACGCTCTCATGAGTAGAATTGTGGTTAAGATAAACTGGCACAACCAAGTCAACTTACAGCTAAAGACACAAGCAGATAATGACAGAGAGACAGAGAGAATAAGAAAGAAGTACTCCAACCCCCAAATAATAGAGATACAAGAGGAAATGAAAAGAGCCAGCAATACTCAAGGGAATAAAGTTCAACTGGATAGAAGGAGAATCCACTATAGATATTATAGAAGAACTACGAATTTCTGTGGCAATGATGCAGGTCTTGAGAGAATGAATGGCGTGAACATTTAACAACACATAATTCTAAAAACAAACAAAACAGGGCCAATAAAGAAAAAAATGACTGGAAATGAAATATTTAGCATATTGGATGTTTGTATGAAGAAGAATTAAGTTAGATATAAATGTCACATCCTAAACCACAATAAATTCCAAATGAGTTAAACGTGAAACACACACTGAAAACTATGTATGTCCAGTAAAATAGAAAAATACATTTGTAAAATAACAAGGATAAAGTTTTTAAAAGGAAGCAATGAAATTCCAAAATTGACAACATAACTAATAGAAGTTTCATATTCTAAACATATTAAGAACTTGAATAATATCACTGCTCAAATTTCACTGGAGATAGGAAAGAAATACAAATCAAATTTCAGTTATCATTGCACATCTATAAAACCAATCAAATACAAATAAATAAGACTCAAAGTTAAAGAAAAAAATTATGCAGGAAAGGAAAGCTATTCATAATTAATTACTTGACTTGTTGACAAACAATATTTATAAAGACATAACAATTAAGAGTGTCTACCAGTTTAACAGCGGGGATTGTGGTAGGTAAGTGAGCATGAGAGGAATACAAAAATTAAGTGGATGTCAGTTGTTAATATGTAAAACTTATAACTAAAGAATAGCAAGTGAAGCATTTTAAAAAATAATATGGACCTAATTACCTGAAGAAACAAAAAGAGGTGGCTCATTGCTCTGGAGGCAGGACTTATGGGATAAAAACGGTGGAGCAGAAGGTGTTTTTCGTTTTAATTTTAATACAAATGAGATCTCCCTATGTTGCCCAGGTTGATCTTGAACTCATCGCCTCAAGCAGTCCTCCCACCTCAGCCTCTCAGAGTGCTGGGATTACAAGCATAAGTCACCTCACCCAGCTCAGAAGGCTGTTTATTTTTCTTAACTGTATATTGACAATTTTTAATTATATAAATTTATAGGGTACAAAGTGATGTTATGATTTATGTATACAATGTGAAAAAATTAAATCAAGCTAGTTAACATATCCATCAATTCAAATACCTAACTTTTTTGTGATGAGAGCATTTGAAATTTACTCTCTTAGCAATTTTGAAATGCACAATACTTTATTATTAACTAGATTCACAATGCTGTGCAACAATACTAAAAAAATGCACATTCCTCCTGTCTAACTGCAATTTTGGACCCTTTGACAATCATCTCCCCATTTGCCTTTCCCAGCCTCCACCTCTGTAACCACCATTCTACTGTCTGCTCCTATGAGTTCAATTGTTTAGGGTTCCACATTTAGTGAGTACATGCAGTATTTTTCTTTCTGTGCCTGGCTTATCTTACTTAGCATGATGTTATCCAATTGCATCCATGTTGTCACAAGTGACAGGATTTTCTTCTTTTTAATGATTCACTAGTATTCCATTGTGTATATGTGCCATATGCTTTCATCTGTTGATGGACACGTTGGTTGACTCCATTACTTGGCTACTGTAAATAATGCTACAATGACCACGGAAGTGTAAACATCTCTTTGACAAACTGATTTCAAATCTTTCAGGTACATACCCAGAAGTGAGATTGCTTGATCATCTGGTGATTCCACTTTTAGTTTTTTGAGGAATCTCAATACAGTTTTCCTTAATGGTTGTGCTAATTTACATTCCCACCAATAGTGTATGAGTGTTCCCTTTTTCCCATCTCCTTGACAACACTTGTTGTCTTTCATCTTTTTTTATAAAAACCATTTTGACCAGTGTGACATGATATCTCATTATGGTTTTGATTTATAGCTTCCTAATGATTCGTGATATTGAACATTTTTTCATGCATCTGTTAGCTGTTTATATATCTTCTGAGAAATGTCTATTAGGGTTCCCTGTCCGTTTTTTAATTGGGTTTTTTGTTTTCTTGTTATTGAGTTGTTTGAGTTCCTTATGTATTTTGGATGGTAACCCCTTATCAGATGTAGGGCCTGCAAATATTATTTTCTCCCATTCTATAGATTGTCTTTGTTTCTCCCATTCTGAAGGATGATCCAGCAATCTCACTTCTGGGTATTTACCTCAAAGATCTGAAATCACTTTGTCGAGGAGATATCTGCCCTCCCACCTTCATTGCATCATTATTCACAACAGCCAGTTCTGCAGGTTGTCTCCACTGTTTCCTTCACTGTGGAAAAGAAAGAAGTGAAATTGTCACTGTCTGCTGGCAGCATGATTTTACGTAGACAAAACCCAGCCAGCTACTGGGTCTCACATATGTGATCCTGGCACTTTGGTAGGCCAAGGTGGACAGATCACTTAAGCTCAGGAGTTCAAGAACAGCCTGGGAAATGTGGAGAGACCTTGTCTCTACAAAAAGTACAAAGGTTAGCCAGGTGTGGTGGCACACACCTGTAGTCCCAGCTACTCAGCAGGCTGAGGTGGGAGGATTGCTTGAGGCTGGGAGGTAGAGGTTGTAGTGAGAGCCATGATCACACCACTGCATTCTAGCCTGGGCAATAGAGCGCACAGACTGCACAAATAAAAACTGTTAGAACTAATAAACAAATAAAGTTGCAAGATACAAAATCAATGCACAAGAATCAGTAGCATTTCTATATACTAACAACAAACTATCTGAAAAAAAATCAAGAGTCAATCCCATTTACAATAGATAGCAAAATAAGAAAAGGCTTAGCAATAAATTTAACCAAGGAGGTGAAAGATCTGCACACTGAAAACTATAAGACATTGATGAAAGAAATCAAAGACTGTTGTTTTAATAAGCCTTTTAATACTACAGTCAGTTGTATGATGATGCTTGCTTTGAAAACCAAATTTGTCCTGGCACAATTAATTAATTTATTCATTTGGGAAAATTACCCAAATTTCCCATTTTCTTATGCATGATTTTGTCTGCAAGAAACACTAGGAATATTTCACCCAACTGAACTAAATTGTAGGAATACACAAAATACATACCTCCCTACAATTCCTACTAGCTAACTCCATTCACCATGCATGTGAGCCACACCCATTCACACCCCTTATTATGTACATCATATTACTCTAAAAGATAAGCAGCAACTAATATGTACACCTGGTGTTCTTTGTCATGCCAACATCACTCATTTTAGGTTTTGTTGGTTTTTTTTAAAATTTACTGTTAACTGTTTAAAATATTTACTCTTCTAGTCATTATGAGTCAAATCAATGTGTGCCACTCATGAAGTATTTGAGTGTCAGGCCCCTAATCTCATTTTTACCCTGTGATGTGTGCTTTTGTTGTTGTTGTTTTTGTTGTTTGTTTGTTTGTTTGAGACGGAGTTTTGCTCTTGTTGCCCAGGCTGGAGTGCAATGGCACGATCTCGGCTCACCACAACCTCCACTTCACGGATTCAAGGGATTCTCCTGCCTCAGCCTCCCAAGTACCTGGGATTGCAGGCATGTGCCACCACACCCAGCTAATTTTGTATTTTGAGTAGAGACGGGGTTTCTCCATGTTGGTCAGGCTGGTCTCGAACTCCCAACCTCAGGTGATCCACCCACCTCAGCCTCCCAAAGTGCTGGGATTACAGGCGTGAGCCACTGCACCTGGTCTTGTGATATGTGTTTGTTGCTAGTTTTTGTTGTTGCTGATAGTGTGTATTTTTAAAAATTAATTGACTTCATTTTTTTTTTTTTTTTTTTTTAGACGGAGTCTTGCTCTGTCGCCCAGGCTGGAGTGCGGTGGCGCAATCTCCACTCACTGCAAGCTCCGCCTCCCGGGTTCACGCCATTCTCCTGCCTCAGCCTCCCGTGTGGCTGGGACTACAGGCACCCGCCACTGCGCCCGGCTAATTTTTGTATTTTTAGTAGAGACGGGGTTTCACCGTGTTAGCCAGGATGGTCTCGATCTCCTGACCTTGTGATCCGCCCATCTCGGCCTCCCAAAGTGCTGGGATTACAGGCGTGAGCCACCGCGCCCGGCCTAATTGACTTCATTTTTTAGAGCAGTTTTAGGTCTACAGAAAAATTGAATGGAAACCAGAGAGTTCCCATATGCTCTGCTTCCCTTTTATTAATTAACATCTTGCATTAATGCTGTACATTTGTTATACTTGATAAGCCAATATTGATACATTATTAACTAAAGTCCATAGTTTACATTAGAATTCATTCTGTGTTGCAATTCTATGGGTTTTGACAAGCATATAATGACATGTATCCATCATGATAGTATCATAAAGAATTGTTTCGGGCCGGGCGCGGTGGCTCACGCCTGTAATCCCAGCACTTTGGGAGGCCGAGGCGGGCGGATCACAAGGTCAGGAGATCGAGACCACGGTGAAACCTCTTCTCTACTAAAAATACAAAAAATTAGCCGGGCGCGGTTGTGGGCGCCTGTAGTCCCAGCTACTCGGGAGGCTGAGGCAGGAGAATGGCTGGAACCCGGGAGGCGGAGCTTGCAGTGAGCTGAGATCCGGCCACTGCACTCCAGCCTGGGCAACAGAGCGAGACTCCGTCTCACAAAATGTAGCCTTTTCAGATTGGCTTCTCCCACTCCTTAAAGCTTCTTGTGCTCCCCCTATTAATCCTTTCTTTTTCTATCCCCCATCCCCAATCCTTGGCAACCATTGATCTTTTGTCTATTTCCACAGTTTTGTCTTTTCTAGAATGGCATATAGTTAAAATCCTACAGTATGTAGCCTTTTCAGATTGGCTTCTCCCACTTAGCTATATGCATCTAAGATCTGTCCATGTCTTTTCATGATTTGATAGCTCATTTCTTTTTATTGCAGAATAATATTCCATTGTCTGGATATACCATACTTTATTTATCTAATCACCTGCTGAAGGACATCTTGGTTTCTTCCAGTTTTTGCTAAAAACGAATAAAGCTGCTGTAAACACCCATGTGCAGGTTTTTGTGTGAACATGTTTTCAACTCATTCAGGTAAACAACAAGGAGTGTGATTGCTGGCTCATGTGGTAAGAGTATGTTTAGTTTCATAAGAAACTGCCAAACTGTCTTCCAAAGTGACTGTATAATGTTGTATTCCCACCAGCAATGAATGAGAGTTTCTAATGCTCCATATCCCCGCCAGCATTTGGTGTTGTCGGTGTTCTGTATTTTGGCCATTCTGATAGATGTGTACTGGTATCTTGTTTTAACTGCAATTCCCTAATGAGGTAGGCTCAGCCTCTTTTCATATGCTTGTTTGCCATCTCTATATCTTCTCTGCTCAGGTGTCTGTTCAGGTCTTTTGCCCATTTTTAAATTGGGTTGTTTGTTTTCTTATTTGCTGGGTTTAAAGAGGCCTTTTGTATATTTTGTATGCCAGTACTTCATCAGATATATGTTTTGCAAATATTTTCTCAAAGTCTGGCTTGTATTTCCATTCCCAAATAGTGTCTTTTGAAGAGCAGAAGTTTTTAATTTTAATAATGTACAACCTATCATTGTTTTCATGGATCCTACTTTTTATTGCTTTATTTTGCACAGCTCAGTGATTTTCAGGAATTTGTATACTATGTAATGGCCACTGACCACATTTATCTTTCTCAAGCATTCATTTATTTGGCCAGATAATTTCATTTTGGATAAGGTTCCCAAATAATTGGTACAAAAGTATTGAATAGCATAATCTATTATGGTGAAAAAGTGGAATTCTAATTGGAAAACAGTTGAGGCTGGGTAAGTAATTCAAGAGAATATTAACAACATGAAATACTAACATAGGTGTTCAAAACTGTTAGCATGTCAACATTCTTTACATAAAATATAAGCTGACACAAAGGTTGAAAGAAGAAAGCAGAACTGAACAATGAGATCACTTGGACTCAGGAAGGGGAACATCACACACCGGGGTCTATCATGGGGAGAGGGGAGGGGGGAGGGATTGCATTGGGATTTATACCTGATGTAAATGACGAGGTGATGGGTGCAGCACACCAACATGGCACAAGTATACATATGTAACAAACCTGCACGTTATGCACATGTACCCTACAACTTAAAGTATAATAATAATAAATAAAAAATGAAAAAAAAAGAAAGAAGAAAGCAGAATATAAAATATCCTTCATATATTAATCTCAACTAAGAAAAAATGTATTTTGACAAATAGAAATAAAAGTTGGTAACATGCATTAGAGCAAGTAACGAATCCCATGATCTTAGTACACATCTGTTTTACACTCATGCAAAATTGCATACAAATATTCAAGATGGGCAGCAGTTAAAGGGCCCAGACGCCCTCCATCTGTGGCTCTGCCATCCCCTAGGTTCCTAGAGTCCTCAGCCAATTCCTTTGCATGGATCTGGGAGATGGAAGAGTATGAGCGATTCCCAGAAGATTTCTAAAGGCCAAACTCAGAGGGCTGAACCCACTTGCACCCAGAGGGTCACATCAAGGCAGGCTAGGAAAAATAGTCTAGTTCTGTGCCCGGGAGACAGAACAATTTCACACCTATTTAGCCCTCTCTGCACTTGGCAAAAGTAGACCAGTTTTCATAGACTCCTTTCTCCTTTCAATTGTGCTTAAATCCATCATATTATATAAGTATCTCATTATTATCTTAATCAATTCAGTTCCTGAGTCTGGATTATGAGAGTTTAGATACCGCTTATGCAAGTCTATTAGGTTCCTGTATTCAGATAGCTAGAGTTTTGATAGCTAGGATTTATTCATTCCTTATTTAAAAGAAAGAAAATTGAAATTTGCAGACTTTCTGAGTTCATCCCCTATCCTTCATTCAGACAATACGTCCTAAATCAAATCAGATTATTGCTTACCCTATTTAAAATTTTTATGGCAAAACTATGTCTTGTCAAGGAAACAATGTATAACAATTTTTTCTCTAAGTGATTCACATTTCTAACTTTATTCTTTTATTTTTTTAAGATAAAGCAGAATTTCATAAAATTGCTTCTAAGTAGAAAAATATAACTCTAATTAGGGCTTCTAACCTGCATATTAAGAACCAGGGTTTGATTATGCATTGGTGGCATTCACCAGGGTCAATTCTGGTAAAAGCGTTTTAGCATTGATTGTTTTACATGATATAAGCATCTGTAAAATTATATTTGGGGAGTAAAATATTTTTATCATAGTAATTCCTTCTTAATTTTTTTAAATGTTATTTATCATCTTTAATATTGTTCTCTAGTTACTATCTAATTTTAACAAAAGTTTTACGAAGTGTTGGAAATTTTATAGAGTAAACCAATTTATATCATTACCATAAAAAAATTATTTTGTGTACTACTTTGCTGGTTTTTCCAGGAGATTTTTATTATTAACTTGTCACATTGCATAAAATGTTCCATTGGGGCTCTTAGTGAATATTTACATTTAATCTATGTTTAACTTAAACAGTATTTTCATTTTTACTACAGTTACTCTACAATTGTAAGTATCTTCCTCTGTATTTCCTACTAACGTTTTATTGTATTCTGTTAATATACATTTTATGTTTCAAGATAAATCAGTATCCATTTATGCAAGTCTTTTGTTATTTTATCTATTTATTTTCTAACTACATGTCATTAATGTACATAATTAATTTTTTAAAGAATTGTTTGACCAACATGGCACATGTATACCTATGTAATAAACCTGCATGTTGTGCACATGTACCCTAGAACTTAAAGTATAATAAAAAGAAAAATAAATAAAATAAAATTGAAATGAAATGAACCTAATTCTCTGATGATTAGTGATATGGAGCAGTTTTTTCATGTTTAGCCACTTGTATGTCTTCTTTTAAGAAGTGCCTGTTTGTGCCCTTTCCCCACTTTTTAATGGAGTTATTTGATTTTTCTTGTTGAGTTTCTTGTACATTCTGGATATCAGTCCTCTGCCAGATGCACAGTTTGCAAATATTTTCTCTCATTCTGTAGGTTACCTGTTTACTCCTTTGATTATTTCTTCTGCTGTGCAGAAACTCTTTAGTTTAATTAAGTCCCATCTGTCTATTTTTCATTTTGTTGCATTTGCTTTTGAGGTCTTAGTCATAAATTCTTTGAACTTCTGGAGAACTTTTAAGTTTTTGGTTAATGCCCTTGATTTTTTGTATAATTATACAATTAGTAAAAGGTGATCTTCTAGCAAGATAGCTGGAGACCTTATTTGAGGCTCTCCTTCAACTATCTTCTTATAAAGTATATTAAAAGTTTAAGTAAGATAAACAAAGTTCAATCTCTATTCACTTATAGTCTTCTAATTAAGTCAATTAATTAAAACCAAACTATTTATAAAATTAACTAAAGTAAGAAAACTAACAGATTGGAAATCATGTCATCTAAGGTTATTAATTAAATTTGGACTTCTTTTCCATAGACACTAAAAGAACAAATTAATAATCAATTGATATCTTAGACGAGTACATTAAATGTAATATAAATTTTATAAATGCATTCTTTATATAACATTAAAATTTTGCTACAATGAAAAAGAATATTTCTAAAATGAATCTTGAAGAAAGATTCCAAGTTACTAGATCAGTAGCTATTTGAGGTGTTATAATATCACCACCTACTGGAGGATTAGAATAGGAAGATTTTCATTTTGGAAATCATCAACAGCAATATCGATTGAACTTAGAAATTCTTTCATTTATAAAATTTTTTAAGGTATTGAGGCCCTAACCCCTTACTTTACACACATGAGAAAATAGACACAGAAGGGCTAAATAGGGTTCAAATATTTGCTCAAAATCATACCACTAATTGTATATAAGACTATCATAGATGACTAATTATATATAAGACTCTAAACCAGGTTCCCTGGTTCTCAGTCACATGATCTTTGTGTTCTAACTTGCCCTTACAACGTGCCATATTGCCTATCAAAATCCATTTTAATAATGGTTAAAACATTTTTGAAGTAAAAGCAAAGTTGGTTTTCCCATAAATACTATTATATTGATAGCTTTCCCACTATTCTTTTACTGCCTCATTTTATCTTAGAATAATTAAGAAATGAATTTCTATTAAGTTCTTACGTCTTCTCCTATAGATGATGATTGATTGAATTATTTAGTGCAAGCAAGTTTATGTTTCTCATAATATCTCTTCATTTTCTGACCCATAATTAAGAAAGAAAGAAAGAAAGAAAGAAAGAAAGAAAGAAAGAAAGAAAGAGAAAGAAAGAAAGAAGTTAGCATTTTTCAACTTTCTGACAGACAAATTAAGACTGTTGGCAATGGTGTGGGAAAAGAAGCTCCCTCATAAACTGTGACAGAGTAAATGAGTGCTAAAGTTTGCTAGTAATTTGATAGTCTCTAACAAAAATTTAAATCACACAGCATTTGGCGTGGCAATTCCAGTGTTGGAATCCAGGCTACAGATACTTTTGCACAAATATTTATTGCAGTATTATTGGTAATAGCAGAGACAAATCTGGAAACAATCTGCATATTATTAATATAAGACTGACAAATTATAAGATAACAATATAGAATACTATATAAAATACTATGCTGCCATTTTTTAAAATAACATAGTACTGTGCATACTTAAAAGATAATTAAAGTTATTTAAGGAAAGGAGCCAACCTTTGCTTCATATGCGTACTGTCATTTCACATGTGTAAAAATATGGAACTTTATAAATATTATATTTATTTATAAAATTAAATCCCATAACATCATATATTAATATACTTTGTATTTATTATATTATAAATAAATGTTTGTGTATACAGATGCTCCTTGGCTTAAGATGGGGTTACATCCTGATAAACCCATTGTAAGTTGAAAATATCATTAAGTAAAAATGCATTTATGACACCATAGCTTAGCCTATCCTACCCTAAATGTGATCAACTTACATTTGCCAAAAGTTAGGCAAAATCATCTGGCAACACTGCACAGGGCAGAGCACCAGTCCTTCACTCTTATGATAGTACAGTTGACTGGGAGCTGTGGCTTGCTACTGCTACTCATCATACACCACATATCACTAGCCCAGGAAAACATCAAAGTTTAAAATCAAAGTACAGTTTCTACTGAATGCCTATGGCTTTTGCACCATTGTAAAGTCCAAAACTTGTTAAGCCAAACCATGGTAAGTTAGGGACTGTCTATGTGTGTATGTATATACGCAAACAGATATGCACATTTGTTTATGCACAGAAAGGTCCCTAACATAATGCTTTACACCTTGTTCAGGTTACAACTCATGTAACAAAATAATTATCCCAAACTCTGGGGGTAAACTAGAGGGGATGTAAAGGTATCGATATGAAGCTTGATATTTTTAAAAACCATGATATTCTCTTTATATTACAAAATTATGATTAAAACCACATAGTATTTGGGAAAATACTAAATACTGATTTAAACTTCTGAAAAGTTGTTTTTAAATATTGATGTATTTCTAAGTTTGCTATCTCCAATATAATTTTTTAGTGGGCGATTTTATTCTACAAATGGCTACATGCAATTTCTGGTCAAAACTCTTCCAAAATGATTTAATTGAAGCTAGGCACAAAAAGATAAATATCAAACATTCTCACACATATGTTGGAGTTAAAAAAGTTAATCAAATGGAGGTAGAGAGTAGAATGGTGGTCACCAGAGGCTGGGAAGAGCAGCAGAGAGAAAGGGATAAGGAAGGGATGGCTAGTGGGTACAAAAATGTACTTTGATAGAAGGAATAAGATCTAGTGTTCAGTAGCACAATAGGATGATTACTATTAGCAATGAGTTATTGTACATTTCAATGTAACTAGAAGAGTTGAACTGGAATATTCCTAACACAAAGAAATTGTAAATGTTTAAGGTAATGGATGTCCCAATTACCCTGATTTGATTATTAAACATTGTATGCTTGTATTGAAACATCACAGGTACCCCATAAATATGTACATCTATCAAGTATCCATTTAACTTAAAAATAAATAAAAATGGGCCGGGCGCGGTGGCTCAAGCCTGTAATCCCAGCACTTTAGGAGGCCGAGACGGGCGGATCACGAGGTCAGGAGATCGAGACCATCCTGGCTAACCCGGTGAAACCCCGTCTCTACTAAAAAATACAAAAAAACTAGCCGGGCGAGGCGGCGGGCGCCTGTAGTCCCAGCTACTCGGGAGGCTGAGGCAGGAGAATGGCGTGAACCCGGGAGGCGGAGCTTGCAGTGAGCTGAGATCCGGCCACTGCACTCCAGCCTGGGCGACAGAGTGAGACTCCGTCTCAAAATAAATAAATAAATAAATAAATAAATAATAAATAAATAAATAAATAAAAATGTTCTTAAAAAGAATTTAGCCTAATTCTTCATGGCCTTCATTGATGCAAAACTTTAATTTGCACTTTTATATAAATTAAAATGTTAATTACCTTACAACTTGCAAAAATTGTAATATAAATGAAAGTCTGTTTTTTAATTGAATATCTTTTCCTTTTTTTTCATTGATAAATGTAATGTTAAACTGTGTTAAATGAGGTGAATAGATTTCCAACATAATCAAACATTTTCATACCAAGGGTTTCACAATCTAACAAATCTCTAATTTTTTAAAAGAAATTTGCCTTTTTATAGCAGTCATCCTCAAAGTAGTCTGGATGCCCCTAAAAGGGCACATCATCCCCAAAGAGACACGATATTTATGATATAGTGTACTGGGTTAAATAGTGTCCCCATTCCCAAATTCGGGTCCTCCTGGAACCTCAGAACGTGACTTTATTTGTAATATAGATCTTTACAGATGTAATAAGGTGAAAGTGTGAAATGAGATCATCTTGGATTAGGGTGGATCCTGAATCCCATGAGTGTTCTTATAGAGTCAGAAAAGGAGAAACCACAGGGACACAAAGAAGGCAATGTGAACACAGGCAGGGACTGCAGCGACGTGTCTACAGGGGAAGGGGTGCCAAGGATGGCTGGTGACACCTGAAGCTCAGAGAGAGCCGTGGAATGACTCACACTCAGGGATGTCAGAGGGGACCAACCCTGCCCACGCCTCAGCTTTAGTTTCCGGCCTCCAGAACCATGTCAATAAGTTTCCCAGTTTGCAGTAATTTGTCGTGGCAGCCCTAAAACATGAATACATATGGAGACAAAAATTGGAGGCCCCAGCATACGCCAACAGCCTTGTCCCCTTCTTCCCCCGAGGCTTCTCAGGTATTTGAATCTGGAGCTTTGGGCCTCTGGAAGCTCCATGGGCCCAGGCCCACCAGGGAGTTGGAGGCCTATCTGCAGAAGCCAGTGCCAGGACCACAGAGGTCTCAGTCATGCTGCCCTCCTGCTCCTCCCCATCTTCTCTGGGCCTGCACCAGGCCCCGCCATGGTCAGATGTCTCCAAAATGCCCCAGCCTGGAGGCTGCAACTTGGGAGCCTCGGGTGCCCCTTGCACTGAGGGAACAGGGACCTGTAGGGCGCTGTGACTCTTCTGTGACACTCAGTAGTTATTTATGGCATGTGGGCTTGGCGTGCCCTGCACAGAGAGAGAGAGGATCCTATTTTTACTTTATTCAGTCTTATACTGATTGAATAATTTTAACCATCACCATGTATTTCATAGCTTGAAAAAACTAGTTTACATATAATATAAAAAATTAAAAAGATATGTCACATTTCAAGGGGGAAAAATGTCTCTTTCTTCTGTATTCTCGTGTCCCCATTCCCTGACTTCCCTGGATGTCCCACACCATCCCTGCTCTCCCCTTCCTCCTGGAGCCCTTGGGCTGCTGGCCCTTCCACAGCAGAGAAGCTAAGCTAGAGGATGTGCTGTACTAGCAGTTTACAGTGTGGAGAAAACGGCAAGGAGTTTTGGCCAGTCTGTCTCTTTCACGCAACTAGGTGGCCAAGCTTGGCCAACACTCCACTGCTCTAAGCACGTTTCCAAGTGTGGACATCGTGGGGATGATGCTGCTCACCTTACAACGATGCTGTGAGAATCTGATGGCACAACGCATGCACATGTGCCTGACACAAAGGGGGAAGTTCGCGTGTGCTTACAAGACAGGCAGGGACTGGAACTCGCAAGTGGAAAGATGTCAGAAAGTAGAAGGTGCTGTGACTACACCTCTGCTTCTCCCTGGAGGTCTGCTCCCTTTATCTCTCTCTGTCCAGCAGTCCTTTGGGACTTCATGTCTCCATGGCAGAAAATGTCTGCCTCATGGCTTGCATGTTCCCATTCCAGCTTCTGAGACATTGTCTACCTGACGCATCTGAATCTTAACTCCATATTCTGGGAGAGAGAACCAGACTGGCCAAGCTTGGGTGACAACCACCAACACATTGATTCGTATTCAGGAGGCAGGGTCCTATGCATGGCTGCCCTAAGCTATCTTCAGGTGGGATGTGATCCTTGGGAAGGGGAGATGGTTTATGAACTAGGAGGCACCCCAAAACTGAGCTCTGTTACTGTGCTATCTGCTGCATGCCTGATATGTCTGTTTTTTCCTCAGCTGTTACATAAAAGAATTGCACTATGATTGCTGAAGTTTCTTTCAATTCTAAAAGTCTATGGCCCGATGATTCAACCAGAGGAATTTTAGGAAGCACAGCTGATCAGCAGAGGCTGAAGGTTGGGAGAATGGAGATGCTAAGACCTAGCATTCTTTGAATGACACAATAGCCACCCTATGAATGACAAAGTAGCCATCCTATTCTATCTGTACATAACATCAGTCTCTCCTGAAGAAAAACAAGCCAAAGCACATTTGCTCAAGGATCCAAATAGCCTTAAGAAATACGTAGATATGTATCCCCAAGGTCTTCCTGTACTGCAGGGGTTGGAGCTTAGCATCTCTCAATCAACCAAATATCCATGATGTCTATTCATGTGTGCTTAGGACTGGGCTAGGGGTAGTGATTCAAAAGGAATTTAATTTCTATAATATAAAAATATTTACACAGTATCACTTCTTTAACAGCAATTATATTTCTAAAAACATGCATAAATCAATCTTTATAAATATGTTTATATTATATATAAACATGCTATACGTTTTTAATTTATAAGGCCCATAGAAAATATCCTTTTGAAAGTAAAAGATCCTCCTGAAATTACACATAATTATTTCCTTATTCATCTCTTTTGTTTGTATGGACTTTAGTACTTAAGTATCCTTAAAGCAAAGAACCCTTAGAATATGTTTTTTAGAATGAATTACTACCTCCTGATCTCTCTGGGTGATACTCACAGTAACCAGTGATGCTCTTTGAAAATCTAGGTCTTGTGACTGGGCCAAAACAAAGGGAAATAGCCGTGACTGCCACTTCATAATACATCCACTTACAACCGGCCATATTTAGTTAATTACTTGTCTGCCTAAGGCTGTTACCCCATAGGGTGGCCACTGTGCATATATCATTATGCTTTGTATGAAGGCACTCACTGATGCCTCTGCTGATGGCTAGTGAACAATGGGAGCCTGAAACCTAATTGATATCAAATTAATTCATATTACCTGGAAAAAATGAAAGAGAAACACTTAAGAAATCAGAAAAAATGTCTTCCTTTTTTTCTGTACTATCAAAATCAAAGAAATATAGACAGGAATAATGTTGAGGCGGTTTAACCTTGGACATAGTTTTTCTTGGCTAAAGTCAGAGTCAAATGGCAGCAGGCCCAAGCCAGTCTCATCCAATTTCAAAGGCCAGATATATCATTATAATTAAGAATCAAATTAAGGCAAGTATCTCATTATTCACTCAAACATGGCCTGTTTTTTTTTTTTTTTTTAATTTTATAAGACTAATGCTTCACTTGGACAATGACGAGTAAACTCTTGGGTTTTGTGAAATGTGCATTCAGCTGTAAGGCTCACTTCTCTAGGCAGGGGAGCTCTGGCGTAAGAGTAGGGACTCAGGGTACAATTTCATTTGTTGCATTCTTGTTGTTCCTATTCACTGCCCTGCCTCTGGCTGGTCCTTACTTCTGGGGACAGTGAGTGGCTGTCTTTGTATTGAGGCTGAGGAAGAGGAGTGACGGGTGGAAATTGAGGGGGCCTTGGGAAAATGGAGACTCAAAAAGTCAGACATTCATTATACCTCCAGTGTTTCTACAAAGAGATGACGATGTAAAGAATCATCTGCCTACAATTTTCCATCAAATCACTTAATAAAATCAAAATCCAATTATGCTAGGTTCTTTAAAGATTGCTTTTAAATGTTGTTTCCTAGGCTGTTAGAAAATGAATGAAAACGGCAGCCAGAATTTCACATCAGCAGTCTCTCTCTCTTTCTCTCTCTCTCTCTCTCTGCCAAATTCAACTTTACATTTCTACATAACAGCAGTCACAGTCATATAGTCAATCCTCTACTAATGTATATTTTAGATAATACTGTATTTCTGAGGATTTCATCTTCTAGTGCCCAATAAAGATTAAAAGGAACCTGGGGCTGGGACTGAATTCTCAGGTCACATTACACTGGAACTCTGTGGCCTAGCGCTCCCTCTGGTGGAAATTTGCCACTTTGCAAATTTCCTTCTTTCTTTTTCTTTTTCTTTTTTTCTTTTTTTTTTTTTTTAGTTGCGGGAGCATTTCATAGCCCAAGAAATATCTCGCAAAGCCAAGAACAATCGGGAAGTAATTTCAAAACATCCCTGCCTGGTCAAAAATGCATGTGTTCAATGACACTGAGTTGATTGTATTCACCAGAATTCTAAGAGAATCTGTGAAGGAAAAAATGACTTCATAAAGCTGCAGGAAATGGCTCGTTTATAATAGTTGATTTTTAAAAAGATTGTTCTACATGGACACGTGCAGGGGAACAACAAACCCTGGAGCCCGGCGACAGGAGGGAGAGGATCAGGAAAATAACTAATGGATACTAGGCTTAATACCTGGGTACTGAAATAATCTGTACATCAAACCCCCATGACACATGTTTACCGCTGTAACAAACCTGCACCTCCTGCACATGTGCCCCTGAACTTAAAATAAAAGTTAAAAGTAAATAAATAAATACAGTGTTAGTTCTGGTTCACAGAGGATGGGGAATTTAGATTTGAGAGTTGGGGAGGAAGAAATTTCAACCTTACCTTGGGACAGTATAGCACAAAACAGTAGGAACCACAGAGAAAATATATGTTGAAGAGAGAATATTCTAGTGAAATGCTTTGTGCAGTCTAACATGTTGAGCAGTTCCTGGCACCCTACAAGTCTTCAGCAGGCATGTGTAGGTCCTACCACGGAAAATGGCAGAGGCTTAATTCTATGTCTCGTGTAATTTGAGGGGTAGCAATGTTCTGACCTGTGTTCTCCCAATATGCGTAAGTTCAACATAAGAATCCCTAATCCCAAAGGTGATGGTATTGGGAAGTGGGGTCTTTGGGAGGTAATTATGTTGTGAGAGTAGGGTCCTCATGATGAGATTAATGCCCTTATAAGAAGAGGCACCACCTCTCTCTCTGTCTCTCTCTTCCACTCCACCATGTAAGGGCACAGCAAAAAGGCAGCCATCAGCAAGCCAGGAAAAGAACCTCCACCCAATCCAACCATGCTGGCTGGCATCCTCATCTGGGACTTCCAGCCTCCAGAACCCTCAGTAAATCTTGCAGCTGTTAAAGCCACCCAGTGTGTGGTACTATGCTGTGGTGGCGGACTTAGCCAGGGGCTGAACAGATCCAAAGGCTGAAAAGACAGGTGAATGCAGGAGACCCGTGTTACCATACAAAGCACCGTGGTCCTTCATCGGAGGGGTTTCAGAATCCAGAAAGCTTAAATATCTCTGGATCTGCACTATGGAAGCCGCTGAGAAAAGGCAAAAGCAATGCTATAGGTCACTGTTAAGCAATCTTTTTCACAAGAAGGTAACCACAGGAAATGACATGTATCCGGCTCGCTGACAGAAATAATGTTAATAGCATCTGGCCACCCTGTCCTTGCACTGCGTCTTAAGCACTGAGAGGCAATACATCAGCACAACCGCGGCCGACTCCAGACACACCAACAGGAGGTCCTGCAGTAGGTGGGCTGTGTGGGACTGGAGTAGATGGTAGAGATCAGTCGAGAGGAGCAGCAGTAAGCCTCTGGGAAGCAGCCGGGTCTCAGGCCTGCGCCTAGCCTTGCTTATCTTCTAAAATCCGCCTGTCTGAGCTCTCCTGTTCTATACCATCCTGTCATACCGAAATCTAGTCCTGCATTGCCCTCTGCCTGGCTAATTTTCACAGGGCTTTTAAATTCCTTCAATGGCTCTATACTTAGATAGTGATGAATAGAAACGCTGCCATTCTGGTGTCTGTTACTCTTTCTTTGTTTTTATCCCCACTCTATCTGGTAATTTTTCTCTGTCTGAACACTTCACTGACACAGACAAAGACAGTAACACATTACACAACTGAGAACTGGGAAGTAAGCAAAAAGGGAAGAAAAATGCCTCTGAACAGCCAAAATAGATATTGCAAAGTCCATGTGTAAGATTGATGTGATGTTTGTATAACTCTGAAGCTGGGAACTGAGAACAATTCTAACTCCTTTTACTGCTATGACAGAAGGAAGACATTAGTGGTGTTAGAGATAAAAACAACCGTTTTCTGGGAATCTTTTAGAGATTACTACTCCCAATTTTGTAAGTATGGACTGTCCCCAACTTACCACGTTTCACTTTCAACTTTACAACGTTATAATGCTACTTATACAACCATTCTGCTTTTCACTTTCAGTACAGTAGTCAATAAATTCCATGAGATATCGAACAACTTATTGTAAAATAGGCTTTGTGTTACATAATTTTGCCCAACTGCAGGCTAATTTAACTGTTCTGAGCTGGTCTAAGCTGTAATGTTCAGTAGACTAAGGGCATTCAATGCATATTTGACTTAAAATATTTTCATCTGATGATGGGTTTATAGGAACATAGCCCTGTTGTAAGTCCCAGAGCATCTGTAGTTTTTTCTTAGGCGCATTTTCTAGTTGGCCATGTAGTATCCTTGTTACAACTTCAGAGTAAGATGAAGTCCCAGGACCAGTGCTTCAGGACCACTGCAGGAAAAACTTTTAACATTCCCCTGCTCTGAATGTGTAGATTACACTGAAATCATTGTTGGTGCTACTGACATTTCCCATTCTACCTTCTAGAGCCCTTGGGAGGGCTGCACTTCCCTAATTCCATGATTATTAGGTATGCCCATGTGACTTGCTCTGGTCAAAAAATAAGAATGGAAGTAATGTGTCCCTTCCAGTCAAAAACGTCAGGGCCTCAGCATAATTTGCCAAATTTCACCCCCGTGTGGCGTCAGGGATTGTTCCTTGAGGGTGTAAGTGGTATCAGTCTCCATCTCTGAGTGAAGACAACATGGGACAGAGCTTCCCATCAATGTATCAGCATCCCTGTTGCTTATAAGACACTGAGATTCATGGATTATTTGTTACCATACTATGCTTTCCTTACTGATACACATGCACACCCTAATTGCACATGGAGAAGAAATCCAATATCACTCCTCAAAGGGTGTCTTATCTTCACATGGTCATGCAAACCTAGATTATCTAATACACAAAATTCAGTAAATTATAAGGCCCTTACTTCTGTAGGTAGATCTACTACATATCTTAAAAGAAAACAGCTGATGGCCAAAATGAATTTATATAAACTATAACAGAAGGGAAAGAAATTATATCAATCAGGTTATTTATCAGAAGCCCACAGACCTACATACCTTAGTGGACTCTAACATTATCCACGATTTTGGTGCACTGGTCTTGAACCATCCAACCCCCCAAATTTTCCCCAGTCAAATTTCTAATGGAAGTGGTTTTACTTTGTATCCCTTTATGCCAATGATGAAATTTCAGATTCAAGAATATGTAAATATCTAATCATGTTTTTGGAGATACTTTTTAAAAGATAATTCCACATGTTATGAGTAGAAAGGGAAGCAAATCAAATGACAGGAAAATAGCAGTCTTTGCATTAATCCTAAAGTATATGTAATAAACATAAACCTAGAACTTACATATGCACTCTTCTGACATTTTTGAATATGTAGGAGGTGAGGTGCAAGTAAAAGAAGATGATGGCATTTGCTTTGGCATGAAGTCATGGTGGGGTTTTGAGAAAATATTTTTGTATTTCTACAGAGTTGAGGCTTTCTGAATAAATTTTACTCAAAAATTTGGATCCCAAGTGTATTAATCCATTCTCATGCTGCTATAAAGAACTGCCCAAGACTGAATAATTTATAGAGAAAAGAGCTTTAATTGACTCACAGTTCTGCAATACTGGGGAGACCTCAGGAAACTTAAAATAATGGTGGAGGGGAAGCAAATACATTCTTCTTCACATGGTGGCAGGAAGGAGAAGAATGAGTGCTGAGTGAAGAGGGAAGCCCCCTATAAAACCATCAGATCTCATGAGAACTCACTCACTGTCATGAGAACAGCATGGGCAGCATGAGGGTAACCACCCTGTGATTAAATTACCTCCCACTAGGTTATTCCCATGACACGTGGGGATTATGGGGACTACAATTCTAGATGAAATTTGGGTGGGAACATAGCCAAACCATATCACTGAGCTAACAGTAAGTCTTGAGAAGTTAATTTATAACTCTGTAGTGAGAGGACTTCAGAGATTCTCATGGAATGTGTTTACATTTCAAGGGAAAGTGAGACCCAAGACCCTGGAGCCATCCTAGGTCATGACAGAGACACCAGGGCTCCTGAGGCCCTTGAGAGATGTCTTTCTAGTCCAAAAGGTTAAAGTGAGAGCCCAGGACCCTTCCATCCTTTCTCCAGGGAACAAACATTTCTCTCCCTCCTTTCAAGATGGAAACAGGAGGTCCTGTACATAAGCAAAGAAAATCCATTTCCCCATCCCTCACCTATGGAGCATCTTGGGCCATAGGAGACCTCAGGAGTAAGCACTGGTGTGTGTAGGGGAGAGGGCTGATACAATTATCATAATATAAGAAATAATAACTATTCTGCCTCTGATCCAGAACACTCCATATGTGGGTTCAGGATAAAATTATGAATGGATATGAAAAACTCAACACTCATCCTAGCAAAGCTAAGGCAAAATGTACCCAAACGCCATGCAGGGTTACTTGAGTGCTTAAGATCCTGATATGAGTGGCTATAAATGTCCTAAACTCCTTTGGAAAGTCAAATGTTCTTTTCAAGAGTTTGTGAACTGCCTGGGTGGGATGTGGAGACAGAAACGTGGGTTATGTTCTCAGGGTGTCATTTGGCATGGGTTCCAGGCTCTACTGAAATTGTTTTCTACTCTACATACTACAGTTGTTGCTTTGTCGCCACTCTAACTTTTGCTCACATGTGAAACTGAGTCCCTACACTTTTTTATGATGTAATTTGGTTGTATTTCCCTAGATAAAAATATCTTTGATGGCTGAAATGAAATACAACTGTATTTCTCTTTCACATAAGATTTGAAGCAGGATCATTCTTAGAAGGAAACTTATAGCCTTAAATGCATACAGGAGAAATGAAGAATGGTCGAAAAGTCAATAAATTAAGCATCTTTCTTAAGAAGTTAGAAAATAGTAAACTAAATGCAAAGAATGTAGAAGAAAGAAAAAAGAAAAAATTAATGAAACAAAAAGTAAACATATAATGGACAGAATAAACAAAGTCAAAATTTGCTTCCTTAAAAATAAAAAATATTTATATAATTCTGGCAAAGCTAATATAGGGAAAAAGAAAGAAGACAGAATTAACCAAAATTGAGAATGAAAAAGGGGTATCATTATGGTTCTTACAGATAACATAAAGTCATAAGAGGATATTGTACCCATCTTATGAAAATAACACTTTCTAATACCCTGAAGCTGAATCTATTATTGTTTCAGAGGTAATCTTATATTCTAATAATTTTAAGATTTCCTATGTGCTACTTATAATTTTTCTAATGTAAAACTTATAAAAATACGTTTTAACAAATTCAGTTTGGCTTAAAAGCATCTACTATGGGGTCACAAACCATTTTTGCTCATTCGAGTATAAGCAATAAAACAAAATTACTATAGGAACTATTGTTGGAGGTTGTGTTTACAAAAGTTACTCGTTCACCCATAAACAACAAAGACCATCTCAATTTCCCCGTCGCCGACCTATAGGTGACTGTCCAGAGTGCTATCTCAAGTATCTCTCAACCTAGAAAGAGCTTAACAACAAAGTTTAAATTATAAATAGAAGAGAATAAAATGATTAATAGGCAATTTATGGGGATAAAATAATTTCAGTGGGTTAAATTCTGGTACAAGGAAACAGAATGCATAGGTTTCATGATTAACCAAGCAAAGCATTTGAGTCAGGGGTGGATAATAATGCAGATGGGCTTAACTATAAAAACAAGAGATACAATTTGAGATTTAAAGAGAATATTCACAGATCCAAAGATAGAAAATATCATCCTGATAATAATTTAGGAGTAAATCTGGCACAATTCAACTAAAGCCCCGAATCCATGTGTCCGCCTCCATTCTCACTGTCACTGATCTTGTTTATGGCCTCATAGCTTTTACCCAGAAGTTGCCTCAGAATGTTCCACTGGCATCCACTGACTTCCAGTCTCCTACTCCCCTACTCCATCTGACATACCAAGTGTAATTGCTAAAATAAGCAGATAATATTTTCCTTGCATCAAAAATATTTTTCACAATGTCTAGAAATAAAGGCCAAACTCCTTAGCATTGCATTTATGACCTGTCTTGATCAGTCCAAGTCCTTTTTCCACTGCATAGATCCTCCACTGAAGCCGAATCTTTTTACCATTCCCCAAACATGCTCCACACATTCTCCTCTTTGGAACTTCGCTATTGTCCCCTGTGCCTAGAAGGCCCTCATGTCATCTTCGTCTATTGAAATGTCCCAATCCTTTAATGGTCAGTTCAGATGCCTCCCTCTCTACTACCAACTCTCAATCAGAATTTCTCCCTTTTCATTTCTATAGTCCTTTTCTTAATAGTATCAAATTTAACTTTAGATTTTTACAAGCATTATTTCTATACAATGAGATTAGGAGTGTGAGAACAAATGCTAGATTATTTAATTTTGAGTCTCCCCACAGCACAAAACACATTTATTTAGGTAGATGAGTAATAAAGATTATTGCAGCTAAAATTTAGAAGTTTTCATACTTAATGAAATTTCACACAGTAAACTTCTAATCAGATAATAGAGCCTATCCTTCTGACTCAAGTGTAAGTGCCCTACAGACTCTTTCTGCCCAGGAGACTTGAGAGGAATAATTTCATTTAACCAGAAAGAGCCCATTCCTGCTTTGGCACCACAATTAGTGAACATGCTGCTGGTAAATTTCACCAGAATTTAGGCCTATTAATAACAACCTGTATCCTGTGCATCTTGAAGTTGGAAATAGATAACCAAGTGGATTCGAGAAAAAAATAAGAAATTTATGTTTAAAATTTAAACTTAAACATACTAAACATTGAAAATGAGCATACCCAACTAATTGCATATGAGTGTGTGTTATTTATTCAGTACATATTATCAAACCTCTATTATAAGTCAACCATTGGAGATACAGAGAGAATTAAACATAATCCTTGCTCTTTGAAAACTTCATAGTGTAGAGACACCAGACAACAAAACGTACACTGAAAAAATGTCTCACAAAAACTGTGTGGAAGTTCTGCAGTTACATAGCCAAGTTGCCTCAGGAAGGTGGTAAAGATTTGACAAAATATCACATTAGAATTCATGATCATGAAAGATGAATACACATGCTAACTGGGTATAAAGAGGACAAGAAAGTTTCATGCAAAGGAAACACTAATGAAGTGTAAAACGGCATGGTATATTTGCAAATCCATCAGTGGCTTCGAACACCTAAAGCACATGGGAAGGGAATGAGGTAAAGGTGGTAAAACAAAAAGTGTACAGATTAAGAAGAGCTTTATGTACCATAACAAGGAGTTGGTTTTTACCCTCCTCCAATTGGTGGGGTTATGGTCAGAGCAGCAACATCATAGTCTTTGTGCTTTTAAAAAATAGTTCTGAGAGCGATACAAAGGGCAGAATGAAAGCAGAGGCCCCAGTTGGGAGGCAGGGTGACAACCAAGGCAGGAAGTCTGAAGATCGTAAACTGTGCCAGGGGAGGCAAGAGTGAAGAGGAGAGTACAGATCGAACAGAGATTTTGGATGAAAAATGGAAGATCTGGTAAACAATAAACTGTAAGGTTAAAGGCAAAAGAGGAATTTAAAATGACCCTGATTTCTAGCTGAAGCTAGGTGCTGATCTAATAAATTATAGAATGAAAAAGAAGTGGGTTTGCAGGACAAAAACAGAGGATTAGTTGGAGACACAAATGTTTTTGAGACATCCAAATGAAAATATCAGTTGAAAAGACAATTGGACATGTAGATGTGGAATAACAGAGGGACCTGGGTATTGGAAGAAGAGATTTGGGAATCTTAGATACAGTCCATTCTCATTATTCGCAGATTCCATATTTGCATATTCACCTACTCACAAAATGTATTTGTAACCCCCAAACCAACACTTGCAGTGCTTTGTGATCAAGCCCAGACACAAAGGAGCAAAATATTTCTGTTGTCCTGTGAGCACATTCCCAGCCGAGCTCAAACAAGGTGACACTCTGCCTTTTCATTTCAGCTTTTAAACTTTAAATAAGTGTCCTTGCACAGGCTATTTAGCACCATGTTTTTCACATGTTTGTGCTTTTTGTTGGTGATTTTGCTGTTTGAGATGGCCCCCAAGGGTAGTGCTGAAGTACTGTCTGGTGTTCCTAAGTACAAGAGGCTGTGATGTGCCTTATGGAGAAAATGCATGTGTTAGATAAACTTCCTTCAAGCAGGAGTTATAGTGTTTGGTGGCTGTGAGTTCAATGTGAGTGGATCAATGATCATATTAAACATGGGGTCTTCAACAGAAATAGACATAAAACAAGGTTATGCATTGATCAGTTGATGAAAATGTAAGAAGTTCACAGGAAACTACTCTATATTTCTCCTAGCAGCAATGATTCAGTATTCAATAACTCAGTGTTCTTGAAGACTTTAAAGAACATAACTACTGTAAACAATGAGAATTGACCGTGTGTAAATAGTAGGTATGAGAGCAGAAGATATTGAATAGCGAAGGCATATACACAGTGAGCAAATAAGAGTGGCAAAGGCAGAGCCCTAAAGAACATCATTATTTAGAGGATGGATAGAAGATAAAATGTTAGGAGAAGCTCGAAAGGAATGGTCAGGTAGGTAAGAAGAGGAATATTAAGAAGTATCATGAGGAAATTTCAGGAAAGGTACAATCACAGGAGTCAGAGGCTGCATAAAGCTCCCAGGAGACACAGAGATGGTATGTTTTAACCAAAAAACAAAACAAAACAAAACAAAAAAAGCATATGCTTTTGAGTGTAATGCACCTGAATTTAGAATTTAGTTCTGCTACTTAATAGCTGAGTGACATAAGGAGATCCATCTTATTTCTCTAGTCCTCAACTACTTCTGTAAGATGGAGACAATACCTATCCCAGAAAGTTGTTGTAGATTACATGAAATAATGTGCAATCCATGAAAACTACCAACTGTAAATATTCTATTTCTAGTTTTAGAATGAGATAAAAATGTTTTAAAGGATGAAACAAGGCCATTATGTATTATAGTGACCTCTGATCTTGGTCTCAGTGATGTCCAGCATATGTAAAATTACACAAATGTGAGTTTCATTCACGTCGTGAAGTCAGAGCTGGATGTGCTTTAGAAGTGCAAGATAAATAGGCCTGCATTTTATACTGTCTGTCCTGTCTGTATCTAATGAAGATATCTATTGATAGATCTTATTTCTTGACTTTCCATGAATGGAAAATAGGCTTTGGAGATAGTCAAATATGGTTTGAGTTACGGATCTGAAGTGGTTTGGATCTGTGCCCCTACCCAAATCTCAGGTTGAAATGTAATCCCCAGTGCTAGAGGTGGGCCCTGGTGGGAGGTGATTGGACAACAGGGGCTGTTTCTAATGGTTGAGCACCATCTCCCCAGTGCTGTTCTTGTGATAGAGTTCTCACAAGATCTGATCGTTTAAAAGTGTATAGCACCTCCCCGCACTTCCTCCTGCTCCAGACATGTAAGATGTACCTACCTGCTTCTCTTCCCCTTTGCCTTCTGCCATGATTATAACTTTCCTGAGGCCTCTAGAAGCCAAGCAGAAGCTGCTCTGCTTCCTCTATAGCCTGCAGAATGATGAGCCAATTAAACCCCTTTTCTTTACAAATTATCCAGTCTCAGGTATTTCTTTAAAGCAGCGCAAGAACGGACCAATACAGGATCCCTACCACTTTCATTCATTCACTTATGCAAATAGCTATTAAAAGTACATATTATGGTTCCAGGTTCTATGTTAAGGCACTAGAGATGAAGTCCTTGCCTACATACTCCATGAACTTAGTCTAATGGAAGGAGAAAATAAGTATAATAAAATGCTTAACATTAAGTCTCCAGTTTAAGCACCCCATAATATATACGATAGGTCAAAACGGGTGTGAGAAAGATGCTCCTGGAGAATGTTTCATAGACGATGAATGTCATGATTTTTGAACCTCGTCACCCACTTTGAGAATAGAAAATAGAGAATCAAGGAGAGTGAGGTATGTGGTCATAGTTTTTTGAAGAAGAATGGGGAAAGATGGCACTTTCATCATAAGCCAAAAGAAAGGAGACTTCAAGGGGACCACTTGAATGTTTGTTGATATTTTTGTTCACATTAACAAGATACACATAAGATGCAAGTGAAACACAAACATCCATAGTAACTCAACGACATGAGCAACTTCTTCCAGAATCAGCTAGCAATTTTCAAATACCAGAGGAAAATTTACATTTTTTTTCTTTTGCTATTCACAGCCTAACAGCTGCAGGCACAGCATACTTTTAAGTCTTATCTGCCTTGTAAACATTTTCTCCAACAGATCCTTAAATCTACAGTGGACAATCAACAAAACAAGAAATTGAACTTTTATTTATAGCACTTACCAATTTCTGAGGTGGGAATACTTACACCATGGTAGACTTCAAGCTACTAACATGTTGTCACTGAATGTGAATTGGAAAGAGGTGTGCAATAGCATCTCCACCATATAAATCCAGTAGATGCAAATCCCCTCAGGAGCATAGATAATAGCAAAATGTATTCAAATAACTAGGAAATGATGAGATTTGAATATTTATTGCATGAGTTTTTAGTATAATTTAGTTGTAAATTTACATTTTTTAATTTTTAATAATCCCTGTTTAACAACTGCCTTGCAAAATTCCTAAAAATTTCACATTAGACTCTCATAAGGCAGTGCACGGCAACTTCTGCACACCATTGACATTAAGTTCATTGAATATGTAGCCTTCACTGTCCTATTTGTCACTCTGAAACTAGTAAAATACGGATTTTCTTCACAAACTATGAAATTGGTGGTAACTTTTGGGACAGCATCTCCTTTTCCTTTAATCCAGTGGATACTTTTCAGTCCTAATCTTTCTTGATTATCTGTAGTAAATGACATCATTGGTCTTCCTGTTGAAACTGCCTCATCACGAGTTTTTCCAGTCTCTTGTGTTCCTCTCACCTCTCTATTACTCAGGGCTACTTTGAAAGCTTTCCTTTTTCCACTGAGTTCTTCGATGTTGGTGTTTCTGAGAGTTCTTAATTCTCGTATTTTCTCACATTTCACGCTGCTCCTGCGAAGCCTTATCTACTCTGCTATCATTTACATACAGTCAACACCCAAATCTGTATCTCCAAACCAAAATTCTTGCCTAATCTTCTAATCTTTAGACCCACATTTGCAATTGCTCCATGGTGCATTTTCACCAGAGTGTTTCACATACATTTTGAACTCAAAATGTCCATAACAAACTTGTTTATTTCCTTTGAAATTTCCTTTCCCCTTTCAACTCAATAATTTACAAGTAGCACCATTTACCAAATCACCTAGCCAAATCCCCAGATGTCATTTTTTATTCCTCTTTTTTTCATGTATTCCACATTGAAGACTCCAGTTCCTGTTGGTTTCGATGTTAATATTTCTACCAAGTATTGCTTCTTTCTATTCTCACTGCCACTGATAAAACTTGAGTCCTAATTACTTCTCATTGTTGTAATAATCCCTAACTTCGACTCATCATACACATTGATGCATCTGTAATCTTTGTAAATCACAAATCCTTTAATGGCTCCCAGTTGCCTTAGAGCAGCGGCTCTCAAACATAGCTGCACAACAGAATCAGCTGAGCAAGAATTTTGTTCAATCAAGTTTATAAATGAATAATTTACATATAATAAAATGCATGCATTTTAAGTGTATACAGTGTGTCTTTAACAAACGTATTAATATATACCTGTGTAACTACCACCACAATCAAGTTATAAAATACTTCTGTCACCTCAAAAAGTTCCTACATGTCCTACAATTGGGGAATTGAATCCTTACCCCAAAAGACAGTCAGCCCCAAGCTACCATCAGCTTTTAGTCATTAAAGGTGTTGCCTGTTCTAAAATTTCATGTAAATTGAATCAGACAATATTTACTCTTTTGCACCTGGCTTTTTTTTTTTACCCAAGATAGTATCTTTGAGATTCATTCAAGACATGTGAATCCATAATTCCTTCCTTTTTACTATTGAGTACTATTCCATCGTATGAATTTTCAAAATTGTATCCATTCATTGGCTGATGGACATTTGGATTGTTTCCCATTTGCAGGCCATTACGGATAAAGCTTCTATGAACATTGGGTAGAAATACTTTATAAATGTATACTTTCATCCTTCTTGGGTCAATATTTAGGAGTAGAATTGCTTGTTCTTATGATAACGGAATACTTAACACTAGAAGAAACTGACAACCTGTTTTCCAAAGTGGCTGTACGATTCTAGGACCCACTAGCAGTGTATGAGAGTTCCATGCAGAAAGCCAGGGCAACAGCTACTCGGCAGGCTGAGGTGGGAGGATTGCTCAAACTAGAGAGGTTGAGGCTGCAGTGAGTTGTGATTGCACCACTGTACTTCAGCCTGGGCAACAGAGAGAAACCCTGCCTCAAAAAATAAATAAATAAAAATAAAGAACCTGGGTAAACAGAATCGCCTTGTTAGTTTTCTCTGTTTCAGATATCAAAGACCTGTACTGCCTGTTGCTCAATGCCTTAAAACTGTTGTTTTTAGTTGTTAAGAGTGTGAGGACAAGTCCAATACCAGGTATACTGTCATTGCCAGCAGCAAAATCCACTTTGTGAACATCTTAAGAAATATGATGCTTCAGTCCCACTCTATACCAATCATTAATAAATCTGAGTACCTAGAGATGGGAGAGAAGAAGTGATCCTAAAGTACAAGAATGTTAGAGAATCACTGGTTCACAGGATTCCATCCCCAACCTAAGGCAAGATCTTTCAGAACCTGTCTCAAGCCTCCAGTCTAGATCTGTCTGCTCCCCACCATTCCATAACCATCTTTTGTCATTTCTAAGTTGCAACCATATAGCAGTTTGCTGATGTGAATATAATATTTCAAATTTCAGTGCCTTTGTAAATATCTTTGCCTTTACCAAGACTCTTTCTGGTCCAATTCTTCTACCGGAAGTACTTTCCTTCAAAACTCAGCTAAAATGTCTTTGGCTCTATGAGGCATTTCTTGCTAAAGAGCCAGAGATTTCTAGGGCAGAATCTGGTGCTAGAAGAGTATTAGGTGCTAAAAGAGTTTGATGCCTGGCACTGCCATTTACTACAGGGTGAAGTTAGTCTTTATCATCTGGTTTCCTCAGGTATAACAAGATAATACAACTACCTAGTAGAGGGATAAATGAAATTACACAGGGAATGCACAGCTGGGGGGAGAAAAATTTCTCCTTTACTCTCTCAGAGTCTCCAGCTGGGTCCAAGAATTAAACGGACACAAAACAGATTAACAGGGAAAAAGCATACAAATTTTATTTAATAAAACTTTACGTATAAGTGGGTGTCCACACAGGAAAATAAAGACCCAAAGAAGTGGCTAGGCCTAAGTGCTTATATACTGGGTTGAACAAAGAGAGGCAATCGTGAAAGAGTATCTAGGAAGATACCGATTAGCTTAACAATATCTGTACAGATGTCTCTCCGCCTCCACTCCCCTTGTCTGGTGATGAGTATCTTTCCTCTTGGTATAGGGAGGGCATCTATCACATGGTAGTTTCTTTTCCTGCTCTCAGGAAGAAAAGGTCACAGTGCTCTTCTTGCACCTGCTGTTTATCAAATGCCTGTTTTGTTTTGTTCTGTTTTGTTTTTTCAAGATGGAGTCTCTCTGCAATACCCAGGTTGAAGTGCAACGGTGCATCTCTGCTCACTGCAACCTCCGCTTCCCGGGTTCAAGCGATTCTCCTGTCTCAGCATCCCAAGTAGCTGGGACTACAGGCACGCACCACCACTCCAGGCTAATTTTTGTATTTTTAGTAAAGACAGGGTTTCACCACGTTGGCCAGGCTGGTCTGGAACTCCTGACTTCAAGTGATCCGTCTGCCTCGGCCTCCCAAAAAGGTAGGATTACAGACGTCAGCCACCGCGCCCAGCCTCAAATGCCTTTATATATCAAAACGATCAGTATGCCAAAGCTCGGGTGGCAAGCTGTCAACTCCAGCACCTAGCATGGTGCACACAGCGGACACCAACCGAGTATACCCCCTCACGTGGCTCACATTTCCTTTGTAACTCTCCCAGCAAAGCTCTACTGCACGCTGCATCTTACCCGTTTACATTTCTCTTTTCCCCCCTTGACTGAGTTTCATAATCACTGAGACTGTTTCTTTCTACTTTTGCAACCCCTGGGCATAAAAATGCCTAGGAGGCGGGACGCGGTGGCTCACGCCCGTAATCCCAGCACTTCGGGAGGCCGAAGTGGGCAGATCATGAGGTCAGGAGATCAAGACCATCCTGGCCAACATGGTGAAATCCGGTCTTTACTAAAAATACAAAAATTAGCCGGGAGTGGCGGCGCGCGCCTGTAGTCCCAGCTACTCGGGCGGCTGAGGCAGGAGAATTGCTTGAACCCGGGAGGTGGAGGCTGCATTGAGCCGAAATCACGCCACTGCACTCCAGTCTGGGCGACAGAGCGAGACTGTCTCAAAAAAAAAAAAAAAAAGAAAGTGCCTAGGATAAGAAGACCGGAGTCTAAATCAATCTCAGTTGAATGACGAGGGCTTAATAGTCCCGAGTTCTGCCTTTTTTTTTTTTTTTTTTTTTTTTTTTTTGAGACGGAGTCTCCCACTGTCGCCAGGATAGAGTGTAGTGGCGCGATCTCCGCTCTCTGCAGCCTCCGACTCCCTGGTTCAAGCGATTCTCCTGCCTCTGCCTCCCAAGTAGCTGGGACTACAGGCATGCGCCGCCACGCCCAGCTAATTTCCGTATATTTTTTTTTTTTTTCAGTAGTGACGGGATTTCACCACGTTGGCCAGGATGGTCTTGATCTCCTGACCTCGTCCGCCTCGGCCTCCCAAAGTACTGGGATTGCAGGCATGAGCCACCGCGCCCGGCAGAGTTCTGCTTTTAACAAATTATTCTAGGCACTTTTTACGGTGTTTTTCACTCTCAATGCCAATTCACGCTGTGGTGACGATGTACCATCCAATCCTTGATAGGAAAGATGAGAGAATCTGACCAAGACTAGAAGGAGAGGTTGCAATTTTTCATCAGATGAAAAATCCAGAGGATGTTTTCATTGTTGAGCTAAATGAACTTGCGAGTCTACGCTGCCCTCTAGGGCGGCCTACAGTGCCTTTAGGCGGGTAGCAGGAGCAACGCAAAACTTAATAGAGGTTTCCCTGCGGAGAAATTCCCCGATCCCACTTACTTTAATGGAAAAAGGGAAACCCGACGGGTGGGTCAGCACCGGAAATGGGGGCGCGGGTTCGGGTAGCGGGGACGCGCACGCACCTTGCACGTCTCCGCCCCTCCTGCGGTTGCCAGGCAACCAGCTCCGGAAGTTGCGGGAGGTGCGTCCGCAGCGGCCGCCGCTAGCCAGCGGAAGATGGCGGAGGGCGGCGGCCCTGACCCCGGTGAGAAGGAAAGGAGGTCTTCCGGACCGCGGCCTCCGAGCGCGCGGGATTTGCAGGTGAGGCAAGCACCTCGTGGAGGGAGCGCTGCGGTGGATGCGGGCTGGTGATGGCGCGGGCGGATGCGAGTCGGAGGCCGCCTCTGGCCTCGGCGGAGCCTTTTCCTGACCCAGTCTGGGGATGGAATCGTGACTCCGGGGCCCGGTCTCCCGAGGTCGGCGCTTAGCACTGTGATGGTAGTGGACGCAAGTGCCCGAGCCTCCAGCGCTGGTGCTTCGTCTCCCTTCCACCCCACGTACGATGTAAAAATAGCTATTCGTTTAGAATGACATTTTGCGGGGTCAGTTGGTTGGTTCACGGGTTGATGCTTCCTTCTTGAGACTTACTCCAGAGGAAAGGTTGCTGTGGCCGCAGGGAAGTGGGCAGTCACCTGAACAGTAATGATACGTGATTTGTTCTTTTTTGTCTTGGATGCTATTTCTGACTTGCTTACTTAAATATAAAAATGGTTCCATTTTATCAGGTGGCTTTTTCTTTTAAAGGGGCTAAGGAAAGCGATGCACGCTATGCCCATACAGCCTAGTTGTCTAAGCTATGGTCTTTAAAACATTGCACACAAGAAACAGGGAAATAAAACTTCGTAATGTCGTGTAGGACACTAGTATTAGTTAGCTAAATACTAGTGCACCAAATCCCGTTTTATCAGATACTAACGCCGCTTTTCTCATTTTCGGCTTTTTTGTGTCTCATTATAAGATTATTGATAAAAATTTAACAAGTAAATATCAGTAAGGAGATACTAAGAATTTTGGTAGAACAGTTTTACTGTATTACTTTACAACCACATTTCATTCTAATGTGAACAAACCACCATCCATTGTAACATACTGCTGAGCTTTGGGCATGTGGAAATAAGGACATCAAATCCTTAGTCGGTGCTGAGCTCTGTTGATGGGTCTGTAAGTGTAAAAGACATTTCTACCTTTTGGAAACCTAGAGTTTTCTTCGGAGAAATAGGATATGAATACATTTAGCATAACATTTTAAGATGGAGTATGATTGGGTGCCAAAATAAGCAGTGCATAAAGCGAAGAATTTGGAGACTGCAGAGATCAGTGTAAGTTTAGGAGGTGAACTCAATGTAGAATAGTTCCAGCTCACATAGTTGGTTCAGTAGTAGTAAACAGTATCAAGAGTTAGGAGGCTATTGTGTACCTCATCTTTCCTATTATAAACCCACATCACTGAGAGGCAGCATAGAGTTAGTAGTCCCACCAATTTTGGTTTGCCTCTTAGTCCTGCTACGTAGTAGTTTTGTGAACTTAGGAGAAAAGTCTTAACCTGTCTGATCCTCATATGTCTTCATTTGTAAACTGAGGAGGGTCGGGGTGCTCGTGGTGGTGTAAGGATTAAATAGTGTTGTAAAGGGCCTATGCAAAATTCCTACATTATCCTGGTCAAGTGGTTGCTGGGCAAATATTTGGTTCCTTTTTCCTCAAAGAAGAAAGATGCTGTAACTTTCCCTGGCTAGTCACTTCTAATATCATTAAAGTTAATGCAGTATGTAACTTAATGTCCTTTCCCTAATTTAAATCCATTTCTTCTTTTTATATGAAAAGTGAGAATAGCTTGGTTAATGACCACCTGATTCTTGGCAAATTATTTGCAGACTTAATCCAAGGATCAAAGTATGATTAATGTTTGGAGATACTCTGGTAGATGTTGCTAATTGTGAGAATGCCTTCATTTCCACCCTAAGTTTTGATGGGGATATTTTTTTTTTTTCATCTCCTGTCTACTTCTGGTAGGTTAGGACAGTAGGAAGATAACTGATTTCTTTATGAATGTGATTTGGTGTATCAAGTACAGTATCTAAGTATTGATAATCTTTCCTTTAGAACTTAATATGAATGTGAAGAACTTGCAAAGAAACTTGAAAACAGCCAAAGGGATGACATATCAAGAAATAAAGTATGTATCAAAAGTTTAAAAGAATTAAATAATGTTCTTCCCAAATGATATCTTGGATATTGATTATTTATAGATTATCTTGTTACGTTTAATCTAGACATGTTTATCTTAAGAGTTACCCAGTTCCTGCAGCTTTCAGTAGATATTTCTTTCTTCTCTAACAGCTTGCTGTAAGAGTCTTTCAGAGCGAGTAAAGGGGCAACATATTACTAATTGGAACAAGCAGAATTACCCCTAAGTAAGTGTATCTTAGCCGCCATGCAGTGTAGGGTTTCTCAGTATCTAAATCAGGAGGGAGTGTTCCAGGTACCACCAGAGAAAAGCTACACAGTTGCTTCCCCAAAGGCTTCCCAGCCTTGGGAGCCCCCAAGTTACAAACTGCAGACTCGGAACTCTTTTTTTGCATATCAGAGTAGATTTTCATAGCTCCCTTCATCCACCTCAAATAAGGAAATGGTCAGTGGGAAAGTTAGGGGTGGGATTGTTAGTGGCAAAACTAAGCCCAAAACCTCATCAGTGTTCAATAGTATTTCTGAATTGCTTTCTCTTCTGGTGTCCCTCAGCCCATCCACACAGAAGTTCATTAAGGTATTTAGTTGTATACTCTGTCCCAGTTTTGCTCCACATATTATGTGTTTCTATATAGGTTGGACGGGTAGGAAGTGAGAACAGGGATAACTTCAGTATTACTAGGGTTAGGATTGGATTTGTTAGGATGGACTCAATAGTGGGCACTATAAAGGAGAAGAATTAAAATGCCTGATAACTGTTGCCACAAGGACCCTAATCCTATTGAATATCATTATTCTGTATTGTTGATTCTCTAGTGTGCATCTATGACCTGGGAAGGCTTGTCAAAGATTGCTGGGCCCTACCCTAGAGTGTGATTCACTGGTTCTAGAGTAGGGTTTAAGTATATGCATTTCCTACAAGGTCCCAGGTGTCTGTATAATAATCATTTATTACAGCTTCTAGAATTGGTTACTCTAAGGCTGAGAATTCCAGTACTTTTAATGCTGTATACTTGATTTTCTTACCCAATTCCTTTGCTTTCAGGTTTCAAGTTCTTCACATTTCAAATTCTGGAGGAAAAATTATCAATACTTTACTTACATAGTTTATCCTCTGCATATTATTGAAACATTTTCTTAATAATGTTTTGAGATTTTATTGTGTTAGTTTTGACCAGTACTTCAATTAATATTTATCAATTTAAATTATCATTTCCTCTTTTGATGTAGTATCATCTGCTATGTTAAATAATATAAATTAAATTTCTTTGTAGTATTTACTAATGAACTTATGCCATATGATGCCATATGGCATCAGCTGCCTCTAAATACCACTCATTTTCTAAGTTTTTAATGATGTACCATTAATAAGTAGGATCTTTCAGCCAGGTAGACTCTTCAATATCATTTTCCTCATATTCCTCTTTTGTTAATGTTATATTCCACATTCCATGGGGTCAGAGGCATTTTTGCTTTTTTAATTTGTGTCACCAAAGAAAATTGTTATTTGATTGAAAGTATTTATTTAAATCTTGTTAAAGCAAAAAACATATAGCAAATATAACCCCAATTTAAAATCAATCTGTCTATATCTATTTCTGATTCGTTTATACTATGTTCTTTATATAATTCAACATGAATTTGTTGCCTTTTAGATACAATATTAGAAACAGTTTGAGAAACTTAAAATCTACTTGGGGAAATAAAACAGCAAAAGTACACAAGTAATGACAACATAATGCTTAATATGAATGTCACTGGGGTTTCACGTGCTATGAGTATTTGAAAAAAGACATTAAGAATATTAGAAAAGATTTTGTGAAGGAGAGCTGAAATGGGCCTTTGAAATACAAATGACATTTTCATTGATGAGAATAGGAGTATCATAAAAGTAATTCATAAAGCTGACATAATCAACTCAGAAGGAAATCCATAAAATAGTATTACTTTAAAGAAATTTCAGGGAGGTAAAATTTCTGAAAAGTTTTGTCCCTAGTCATCAGACTTTGTATGTGCATGTCTGTCTGTGTCTCCTCTGTCGTTTGTTTGTTTTTTGTTTTGTGTTTTTGGAGGGGGTGGGGTAATAAAGGACCATAAGGAGATACAACACTGTGGGAAGAAAAAAAAATCTTGGGGAAAAGGAAATACTGATAAAATCATTGCCAAACACTTAAGAATAATATCTTCTAGTGATGGAACACATGCTTTGTGCTTTCCATACATTATTTAATCCTTCAAATGACTCTGTGGTGATTTTTTTATAGACATTTGAAGATGTGGTAACTAAGGCTGAGAGAAATTAAATAATTTGCCCAAGATCACACAGTAAGTGCCTAAGTTAGGATATAAATTCAGTCCTTTTAGATTACCAAACACTTTTATGATTCAGATTTCTAGCAAATCTGGTACAAATATGAATGTTACTGAATGTGAGAGGGTAGGGGGGAAAAAATTAGAAGTCTTTCATTTTGTTTTATTTGTGTATATTTTAAAAGTTGACTAAGAGAATTTTTAAAGAATTAATGTTGCCCCAATGCCCTGTTCTTCTTGGAGGTAGTTTTAATATCATTTATGTGTCTAAAAGGAGCATTTTAATCTATTTTGTTTTTGTTTGGGTTTTTTTGTTTTTTTTTTTTTTGGTTTTGGTTTTTTCTTCAAAAAAAAAAAAAAAACCAGAGATTATGGTAATGCCAATTATAATTGAATAGCCACAGGATCATTAAGGAAGGTTGTTGAGTTATCCAAAGATGTCAAAAGTCAGAAAAAATTCTATACAATACTGAAATATTGTATTACTTTTTAAAATTCCATTTCAAGAACAAATATAGTTTTATTTCATTTTGAAATAAACTATCCAGCCAATATCTAGAATGTATAATTTGGTAATATTACTTTCTAAATGGTATATAAACCATATAAAATTTATGGTCTTGTGTTGTTCAGAAACTTGTTTTCCTAAACAGGTTGAAATATATATGTTTGGTGGACTTTTAAATAGAATACTTCTGAAGTTGTTTTATGTGCTTGGAGTTTGAAAACTTGAATAGCTGAATGAAACTATTTTATGAGATCTGATGAAAGAAGCTGACATTAGTGTGAACATCTTCAGGAATTCTTAAAAGAATTGCACATGAATTTTAGGTTTAAATTTGAAAATGGTTTGTTACTTAAAACAGATTTTGACACTGTTAAATAGTTAATTGAAAATAATCAAGTAATTATTATAACTTAAAGTTATTCTAATAGATGTGGCGTTTTGGTTAGTTCCATAAAATAAGATGCGGTAAGTTTATCTCAGAAAGGAATCATCTGAAGCAGCAGCTTTTTTCATGAAAAGTCTTTACCACTCAATTTTAAATTAATGTTCTATACATAACTTCTAGTTGTAGTTAAGAGGTTATTCCTAGTGTTATACTTTGTAACAAGCCTGTTATTATGTAGTTGGCCTTGGCAGAATTGTATGAAGATGAAGTGAAGTGCAAATCTTCCAAGTCTAACAGACCTAAAGCTGCAGTCTTCAAGAGCCCACGGACACCACCTCAACGGTAAGTTTTATTTTGTTTTGTCGTAAAAAGAAATTACAATTCTTTCTAAAATTTTACTAACTTCAAATTGTTTTAAATGGCCTTTTTCAAGGTTTCTTCAGTAATTTTTAAAAATTATTCCAAGGGCAAGGCAGATTTGGATAAAAAAGAAAAGATTAATATCATTTAGGTACTATTTTAAGAACTTTTACAATCAGAAAGCTAAAAGAAACTTATGGAAAAATTACCTTAAAATACCTAGTATTTTGGTGTGTATCATATGAAATTATATCCTGAATACTAGTTTTGTTGGGCACAGTGATTCTTTAATATTTTTTGAGTTGTAGGACTCATTAAGGGTCTGATGAAAGCTGTAGAATTCTCCTCTCAAAACAACTTTCATGTGCAAGTTTGTCATTCGTTTTTAAGAGTTTGTGTGTTTCTTGAAGCCACTTCACGGATCCTCTGCAGGTCTTTTGTCCTGCATTTAAGAATCTATGATTTTTGAAGTCTGTCTTTTCCTCCTTTGGGTGATGATTCCTCCAGTGTGTGACATCCTAAATAGTATTTGTTGTTATTAAAATCCCTGAAGTATAAAAACAGCCAACTATGAAGATTTAAGAGATGAGAATCAGGTGTATTTTATTGCTGTGAGTTTTCTTGTTGCCAGGAATATTTTCATTTACATCTTTTTAGTACTGTAAGTATCATCCCTGGGGAAGAAATGTCAGTTTTCCCATTATATCTTATTCTCAGAAAGTCCATTTTATAAGTTTTCAATTCATCAAAAATCAAGACTAGTAAATACTGTGTTTACTTCACCTATATTCATCAAGTTGTTAAAATGTTACATTGAACTTGTGTACACATGTATTCTCTCTCTTTTTTACTCAACTATTTGAAAGGAAATTGTAGCCATCATGACACTTCACCTCTAGATACTTCAGCATGCGGCTCCTAAGAAGAAGCACACACTTAAAAAATTGATAACACAGTACACCTTACAAAATTAATAATAATCGAGATGGGGAGTGTTGACTTATGCCTGTAATCCCAGCACTTTGGGAGGCCAAGGTGAGCAGATCACTTGAGGTCAGGAGTTCAAGACCAGCCTGGCCAACATGGCAAAACCCCATCTCTCCTAAAAATACAGAAATTAGCTGGGCATGGTGATGTGGGCCTGTAATTCCAGCTACTCGGGAGGCTGAGGCATAGGAATCACCTGAACTTGGGAGGCAGAAGTTGCAGAGAGCCGAGATGGTGCCACTGCACTCCAGCCTCAATGATGGAGGAGGACTTTGTCTCAAAAAAAAAAAATGAATAGTAATTCTATGATGCCATTTAATGTATAGTCTGTAGTCAGATATCGCTTATAGCTTTTTCTTTGGATTTAGGATTCAACCAAGGACATTGCATTGCATTTAATTATTCCTGTTTTGAATTTCTGAATACAGAGAATACCCCCCACCTTTTTATTGTTGTTTTTAGCTCAGCTGCATAATCTAAAATTTATTATGTTGACTTTTTTAGAGAGTCTAGGCCAGATGTCTTATAAAATTTCTAACATTCTAGATACTGTTTCCTCATGATTTGATTTTTATTAGAGTTTCTGTCAAGGATGCTAGATAAGTGATATTGTCTGCTATTTATTACATGACAACAGGGGTCATAATTTCAGGATTTTCCACCATTAGTGATATGTTCATTTGGTCAAGGTGCTGACCACCACAGCACTCCATTGTAGAATACTGTTTGTCCTTTGTAATCAGCAGGTTGGTATCTTGACACTGTTTGAACATCCTATTCTTTCATTTAATTCTTTATACATACAAATACTGTGTTTTTAGCTGCTGCTTTAATTTGTATGTTCTCCCAAGTCTTGAAAGTACTTAATATGTATCTGTGTACTTACATTTTACTCACCATTTGGCCACTGTTTCTCCAGTTTGAACATAAATTGAATGAATTAATATTCAAGTTCTTATCATAAGATTGCTGTATTAATATTTTCTTTGCTATTCAAATATAATCACTAAGATATTTCAGTGAAGGGTTTTCTTTTATGCTGTCTGAAACAATGTCATCATTAATAGGTATAATTCAGTAATCCAGTTTTTAAGGATTTTGTGCCTCACATTTGATCTCTAGGATAATTTATCTATCGAAAGAACTGAGCTTCCTTAAAATATATAGGTTGAGACGTAAACTGTGTTGAATCTGTTTATAATACAATGTATAGCAAATTGTTCGCAATCTTTTTTTCTAAGTATGATTTTTTCTAATGCTAAGTGTACACTTCCTTCCAAGTTTCATTGTATTTGTACGGATCTGTTTGGCACAGAAAACAGTGCTTATTTTCATGGTCCACCTCCTTTGGTCTATATTTGAAATCAAAACAGTTATTGTCTCATTGTCACTTTAAGCCAAGATGGTTTCATTATCTGAAACTCTGGACATAAAGTAGTCTGTGTTTTTAATTTACAGGAGGAGTTATGTAATCTACAGAAAGACCCTTAGGATACAGTCTGATGCCTGTTTTGACATATTCATTCATGAAAAGTTACATATCACAATCAGAACTTAGATATGTCCTCTACAAGTCATTATATAGTAGTATTGCTTTGAGAATTAAATGAAATAAAGTGGATAAGATGCCTAGCACAGAGTTGATACTTAGCTGGGCCTTAAGAGGATTTAAGATATTAGGAGTTAGATAAGCACAGAAGACAAGGGACAAAATTCCAGGAACAGAGAGTCACATAGTCAAAATGACCAGAGGAACCAGAAAAGGAACCAGCAGAACTTTAGTAGCTTAGTAGCAAATAAGGTTGGATAGATGGGGGTGCAGCCAGGAAGGCTTTCATAGGCACGTGACCTGTGCTATTGCACAAGGCCCCATGCTTAGAAGGGCCCTGTGCTTGGAGTAATGCTTTGCTGTTACTGTTTTGAAATTCTTAATTGGTTTTGAACAAGGGGACTCCCATTTTCCCCTTGCACTGGGTGCCACAAATTATGTAGCCAGTTCTGGATACAACCTTGAAGACCAAGAAGATAAGTTGCAGCTGTGTAGAAGGCAGTGGAAAGTCAGTTCCTCTTTTAATAAAAATTTAATGACAAAACTATAGTACAGTGTGTTAAAAACTTTGACTCGAGATAGACATATCTCAGTTGTAATTTTTTTGTTTTCATATAAGAAAGTGGTTTTATTCCTAATTTTCAGTTCCCATCCAGTTTACAAGTACACTTTTACTCTGATAATACAGCTTTGCAACTAGCAAAGCAGTTGCTCTAACACCCATAAATACAGGTGGGGAGACAATTAACATCCACTAATGTTTCTCTACATAAAGTATTCTTTTAATGTCATTTTTTAAAAAACAGTTGCAAATAGGCTACATAATATACGTGGGCAAAAAGGCAATTAAGTGAATCTCTTGAAACACTAAATGTATAATAAACAGCATATTATCAACATTTACATGATTCACATCAAAATGATAACATCCTAAAATGTATTCCTTTTAAAGGATAGATTTATCAATAAAATATTACATATCTTTTACTCTGGTACAGTACTTCATATACTGCAGGAAAATTAATTGTAGGTCTAGTCATCAGCTTAATCAGGGATTCCTTTCCCATTAGCTTTTATTAATAAAAGAATCACAATTAGGTCATAAACAGGCAAATTATTAATTACATGATTTGAGGCTTAGGATAAAAACTGTCAAAATTAGTTTGATATACAGCTAAGTTACATGACCCACTAAAACCAACTGTTCAATAGTTTTTGCCTCCTGTGAACTGCCTGTAGTGAAAAAGGAGCAAATTTTTAATGATAAAAGATACAATAAACTATATTTTGGAACTTTTTAAGAGGAAGAAGGAAAAAATATTTCAACAAAATTAAGGGCAAATACAGATCCTAACAAAGGCATTCTGACATCAGGGAGGCCATGTGCTTGCTATATGTAAAACTTGATTCCCCCAACAACATACAGAAAATAAAAACTGCACTGGCTTTGTAGTTATGTCTACAGTCTACGTTTCCCTTATGGATACTAAGCTACAACAAAACACTTCACAGTTGCAAACCTTTCCACATCCCCCTGTACTAAAAATAACTCGAAATTATTAGTTCTTAAAATCCCCAATAAAATAACCTCTAAAAACGGTCTTGACCGTTTTCATGACTGTTTCCCCGAAGCAACTGGGCTCTTTAAAGAGTGCACACACACCAAGAAAGTCCTACACATTTTCTCATCCCCATTTAGCCACATTTGAAAAGACCTTGATTTCAGTGGGAGAGATGACTGTAAGTTTCAGGAGGGCCACACACTAGACATGAAGCGCCTTTTAGTTTTTTCTTTTTTTTTTTAAGTTATTAAGACTGTGAAATGTTTTTTTTTTAAACCCCAATACCTTGTGGCAGATAACTCTTTCACCCCAAAATATAAAATCCTATGCTTATAATTTTAAAATCCTCAGTGAGCTCTGGAATATTGTGGATATTTAATACCTACCAGCTACCTAGAAGTAGACGGCATCCATGTATTTGTCACACCGACTTTCCAAATAACCTGATTCACCCATCACTGACTGCTCTGGCCCTGGGCTCTCTTGACTTCTTCAGAAACCACCTCTTTGGAACTTTAATATCCACAACTTTTTCTTAAACCTGCACCTTGAGCTTTCTCCATCATCCCAGCCTCCCTGCCTGATTCCATCCCATGTAAAGTAACCTCATCTGAGAACTTGCAATCACCTTTTACCAAACACATGATAAGCCTTAGCAACCTAGGGACTGTGATAACTCTGGCCTTGGCCTGAGTTTACATAAGAACATGATAGTTTGCTGACCTCATGGAGGGAAATCGAAATGAAATCAATATAACAAACAAAGCTGGCCAAGATCAGTATTTCCATTATGAGTATAAAAGCAACTGATCTTAAGCAGCAGGCAGAGATGTTAATGCAGGAGATATATTTGTACAATCAAACTCTTGTGTACTGGTGAAGGACTTTACCCACAAAGTCAAGTCAAAACAAAACCAAGCAAAATGGAGAATGAGGTCAGTGTCACAATGCAATGAAAAGAACAGGATTCAAGCTTCTTGCTGCAAGTACTGAACTGGAATCTTTTTCTTTACAAGTTTGACTGGAAGACAGCAGTCATGACATTTCCCTAATAAGGGAATACCTTTAGGCCACACCTGTGTTCTGAAGCAATTCAAAGTTCAGTGAATATTGGGATGCGGGGGTAGGGGCTGATATACATTTTGTCAGTGAGAATAGCAGCCAAACTAATTCAGAGTCTTAAGAGACTGAGAGACCTCAGAAAGGAACTACTACCAAGGCTGGATCTAGGCCTTCCTTTCAGGAGCCAAAGTCAGAAGAATCCAAGGAGACCATAACTTCACGGCAAAGATGCCATAGCATTTCATTACTGTCACAAAAGTCAACCAATGATATTTCCATTGAAATATCCGCACTGAATGATGATTCGACACATGAGGCAAAGAGGGATGTCTTTGGAGAAGGCGCTTAAGGTGGAACATGATCAAATCTTACCGTTTGGGTAAAACAAAAATGAGCTCTTTCAACCTTGCTGGAGGCCTGTTAGGGCTGTTCCTTCTCACTGTGGCCTGACTAAAAACCAGTGGCATCAAGAAAGAGTCACATTTCCCAAATCTGGGGGTGCCCCAGTGGGTGGTGCTGCTCTCAAAAGCCCTGTGTCCCTAAACACATCCATCCTTACAAGATCAGTTTCTACAAGTGCTGGTTCCAAAAATAGGCTCAGGATCGGCAGAAATCATTCAGGAAGCTTCTTGAAGCTTTATTTCTCAGTCTGACTTTTAGCTTGTCTCAGCTACTGTAAGCAGCTTCGGCTTCCCAAGGTCACTAGCAACATCTACTTTTGCTAATATCCTTGGTTTTCCATGGCACTGGTTGTGACTGTCTGTTAGACTAGTGGCCCCCCAATTAACTGCACCTCCATTTCACACCCTTTTTTTGAATCTGGGCTGGGCATGTGACTTGTTTAGTAAGTAGAGGGCATACTCCAGCTCTCTTCTGGTTAGAAAAAATCATCATCATCATTATCATCAATAGAGGGCAGTAGAAGGGAAGCTGCGACAATTCTGGACTTCGGTCTTCAGAAGGCCTGGCCACTTCCGCTTTTGAGCTCTTGGGAGCTCTGAGCTGCATATCAGAGGTCTAGCTACCTGCCAGCCAGGCCACTGAAAGATACTACACGAAGAAGGAGAGACTCAGCACTGCAGGCAGAGAGAGAAGCCCAGCCATCCCAGTCTCTGCGCCAACCTGCTGACCACATGAGTGACAACCTGCAGGCTGGCAGGAGAACAGCCCAGCTGAGCTCAACTCAGATTGAAAACAGTTGGGGGTGCAGTTTTTTTTGTTTTTGACACAGAGTCTCGCACTGTCGCCCAGGCCAGAGTGCAGTGGCGTGATCTCAGCTCGCTGTAAGCTCTGCCTCCTGGGTTCATGCCATTCTCCTGCCTCAGCCTCCTGAGTAGCTGGGACTACAGGCGCCCAGCTAATTTTTTGTACTTTTAGTAGAGGCAGGGTTTCACTGTGTTTACCAGGATGATCTCTATCTCCTGACTTAGTGATCCACCCGCCTGAGCCTCCCAAAGTGCTGGGATTACAGGCGTGAGCCACTGTACCTGGCTGGGAGTTGGTTTTTTTTTTTTTAAGACACTAAAGTTTTAGGGTAAGTTTGTCAGCAACATTTGACAACCAAAAACACTGGTTATTCATAGATACCTTTTTCCTAAGTAGAAGACAGTTACTCAGATGCAAAGAAAATATAGCAAACGTTTTCCCACCACAACTTTCTCAGTCAACAGCCTAACTATAATTGGTCATCGGCTGGGGGAAAAAAAAAAAGCCACACCTCTTAATTCATAAATATCCGTGATTCTTTTTCTATGACTCTTTAATGCCAATGCAAAGGTAGACCAGTCAACTTCTGACAGTCTCAGGCAGTGGCTTAACCAAAAATAGAAGCCATCAAAATGAATTATCCACTATAGGATGTATGATGGTAAATGAAATTGTTCTCACTTTTCTAGGACATTGTTACTTAATTTTCCCAAATCATTTCTTCTTATCCCCCTCAATGAGGGAAAAAAAATTAAACTGGTTAAGGTTATAAAAAGGAAAAAAAAAGCCTATTACTAGAATTTGAATGCCCATAATCTGCAAAAGATAGCACACAATTTAACTGCTTCCTCAATCTAAAACAAAATTCTATAAAATGTTATCTACATTGTAGAGATTCTTCTTGTCTGAGGAAATGAGTAATTGGGAAGCAGGTATCGTTGAGTGAAAATACAGTGATCTTTAAATGGTTTCAAATTTTGCTTATCAAAAGGTAGTCAACCACAATGCAAGCTTTCCAAATCCAAATTCGGTCTTCACATAAACTTTCTTGCGAAAGTTTGATCTTTTTAGGGAGAGGGTGAAAGTCCACATCTATTTCTGTGCTGAAGTTTTGGCAGGTTTTCTCATCTGAAACTCTTCTGCTGTTGCATCAGGCCCACGTTTTCATGGACTGTCTTCTCTTTCATGGACTTTCATGCGCTGTCTTCTCTCGTTTCTCCACAGCGTGGCATTGGAGTACAAGGCGGAAGGGGGCTCTGATCTCCACTAGTCTGGTCCGCTAAAGAATACTTAATATTTGTATATTCGTGCCCTTTCTTCTTGCTTTTCTGCTCTTCTTCAATCCTGCGCTGTAGTGTTTCAGTATAATGCTGGACTGCCATATAGATAAATCGGTACTATGCTTCTGTCTGGACCATCCCTGACCTCTGAGACCGCACCATCTGGATGGTTTTGGGAACGTCAGTGTCGCAGTCAACACCTTTCTCTCTGATGATGTCAATCAGAATATCAATCACAATGTATGTCCCTGTCCAGCCAATTACAGCACTGCAGTACACCACGACCAGCCCTGCATCCATGATGCTCTCCCGCTTATGGTGCACCTTGTCCAGGAAGTCCAGCATGCTGCCGGGGTCAATGGGCACTCCATGGTCTGCCCAGGTCCGAAAGTGGTATTGCCAGACCGTTCTCTCCATATTCCCCTGTCCAACCTTTGAAAGTTTAAGTTCTCTTAGCGTATATTCATGAGCGGCGCTTTCTTTGACGTTCCTAACACGCATGATGCCATATTCTTTTAGAGCATACTCATCAGGCCAGTATTTGACACATTTACTCTTTCCTCTCTCCACTTCTTTCATTATCATGACAATCACTCAGGAGTTTTCTTGGAACACCGTCCACCAAAAGTCGTTCACTGTGTTTTGCAGGCAGCCTTGTGTGGCAATGTAACTCTTTGTGGGCTTTGAATTGTTACACTTGGTTTCGAATTCAGGCATGATGATATTTGCATTGATGTTATCTGAAACAGGCTCATTGGGATCACCATCGTGTAGGACAATCCTGGTATGATCAAAGGGCAGGATGTTTTTATATCTGTTTTTGTTTTTGTCTTCTTGCCTTTGACCCTCTTTCAGCTGTAGAGAAGTTTGCACTCCTGTTGTTGTAGTGTCTCAAATTCTTCTCAAAAGCCTTGTTTGTCTTTATCTGTGGTCTCAGCTAATTTGCTTAGTTCTCAAACTCTGCATTCTATTTCGGCAGCACTTATATGAGTCGTGTTAAGGGGCTACAACATCTGTCAAGGAATCAAACCATTGTCCTCCACCAACGTTGTATTTCAGTTCCTGACAGCAGATCATAACATGGGTCACTTTAGTCTTGCTGTTATTGCTCTCCCCTTTGTCATCACCGGTGCGCACAGAGAGAACAAAATCTCCAAGGTGGCTCTGGCTCTCTCATACAAGAAAACTACCATGTTTTCCTTTTTCAGTTAATAATTTCTCTGCTTCTTAAAGAGGTGTCCATGAAACCACCTTTCAGCAGTAGGATCTGCACAGTTCAGAGGATATTCAAGCTCAATAACATCTCCATTCTTCTCTTTTAATTGCCTGTGATGTTCTATGTAATACTGGACCAACTCAGCCAAAGTGGCAAATTTCTCCCCTCCATACAGGTCATGGAAATCACCAGTGTTCTGAATCTTTTTATTTACTTGTTTATTTATTTATTTATTTTTGAGATGGAGTCTCGCTCTGTCGCCCGGGCTGGAGTGCAGTGACGCAATCTCAGCCCACTGTAAGCTCCGCCTCCTGGGTTCATGCTATTCTCCTGCCTCAGCCTCCTGAGTAGCTGGAACTACAGACGCCTGCCACCACGCCCAGATAATTTTTTGTATTTTTAGTACAGACGGGATTTCACCATGTTAGCCAGGATGGTCTTGATCTCCTGACCTTGTGATCCGCCCGCCTTGGCCTCCCAAAGTGCTGGGATTACAGGCATGAACCAACGCGCCTGACCCAGTGTTCTGAATCTTGATGTGGGTGACAGCTCCATTTCTTCTAACAGGAAGTGTGTAGTCTCCAGGGTTACTTTTACTAGCCCTTGCCAAAAAACTGCCATCAGCTCCTCTTGTCAACAGTAGGTTTTCTGCCTCCACCCCAGTGATATTTGAGTGAAATCATCTTTGCGATATCGTGTTCCTCCTGCCCTCCGGCTCTGTGACGGACCCACTCCTTGCTCAGGCTCCGCTGGGCTGGGTCACATCAGGCTGGCCCGAGGGAGACCTGCTCAGGACCAGACATGGGACAGAGCCAGCCGGCTGTGCACAGACCTCACTCCAAGCCTGGGGATCCTGGAGACTGCAGCCGCCCCCCAGGGCTGACTCGCTCCTCCTCCCTGTAATTTTTTTTTTCTGTGTCTTCTCATAAGGTTTTGCCAATTGGCAAGTTATTTAAACTTCTTCAGTCTTAGTTTTCTTACCTGTAAAACAGGAATAATACCATTGTTAGGAGGGTTAACTAAACACATAGTCATCCCTTGATAAATGTTAACTATTACTATTCATTTAGGAAAATAGGACTGGCAATACTATATAAAGTTAATGATAATGGGGAGAACAGGATAAAGAGGGAAAGAAATCAAGACAGAAACAATTGAGGTAAACTAAGGAATGAGGTAAACAATTTTGGATTCAAGGCCAAGGACGGTGGCTCACGCCTGTCATCTCAGCACTTAGGGAGGCTGAAGCAGTGCACATCACTTGAGCTCACGAGTTCAAGACCAGCCTGGGCAACAGGGCTTAAACCCCGTCTCTACAAAAAATAGCCAGGCATGGTGGTGCACACCTGTAGTCCCAACTACTCGGGAGGCTGAGGTGGCAGGATAGCTTGAGTCCAAGAGGTGGAAGTTGTAGTGAGCCAAGATTACGCCACTGCACTCCAGCCTGGGCAGTAGAGCCATATGTTGTCTCAAAAAACATATAAATAAAATAAATTTTGGATTGAGGTAGTGTCAGTGGAATGGAGAGAAAAGGGTGAAATTAATGCAGGATATTTTCAAGGTGTTTATTGTAGAAATGTAATGACATGGGATATAGGGAGTAAGCCAATGGGAAAGAGAGAAAACTTAAATGTTTTAAATTTGGGATACAGGAAAAAGTGTGATTGTTAATGGGAGGGCTTATGTGTAGAAATAGCTTCAGTTTTGGAGATGAACTTGATTAAAGTAGAACTATCTGGCAGGTGCTTTTAAATTCAACACTGGACCATAAGTGAGTGGTAAAAGCATATATTTGAGAGTCATCTGTATAGAAAAGGTTATCTTTGGCGGTGGATAAATATTTTGATGATCAAATGAGCTTAAATAGAGGGGAATTGAAGTCAAGGATATAGGCATATTTATGTAAGAGGAGGAGGAAGAAATTCAGTAAAATAGAGAAGGAGATGTTGGATCCCATTGGGCAAAGAAACAAGCAATTTTGGTATGATGGAAGTCCAGGAGAGAGTTCAACTATGAAACAATGGAAGGGAGAAGAAGGATAGGCTCAAAAGGATCAAATGTTTCAGAAAGTGGGGTAATAACTGAGGAAAGTCTTTTGTGTTTGGCAATGAGAAGATAACTCAGAACCTTTGAGAATTCAGTAGCAAACCTTGAGATTCAGTAGCAAAATGGGAGCAGAAATCTTACCGCAGGGAGTAAATGCATGGGAAATATGGGCACCAGTCACAGTCAGTATGTTTAAGGTTTGGGTAGTCATCATTAGGAGCTAAAAAGATTGAAACCGCCCAGCTCTTCTGAAGTTGGGAACATTATCAGTGAGTAACCCCTATCACCATTTTCATTCAACTTGTAGTGGAGGTTTTAGTCAGCACAATGACATGAGAAAAACAAAAGTATGCAGATTGGAAATAAATAAAATAAAGCTCATTATGTGCAATGATATAATTGCATACAAAGTAAACTATGAAAGACTCTGGTTCTTTTTCTGATTCCTCTGGTCATTTTGATTTTTTCCTCCTGTGTACCTGTTCTTCTTCATTCCTAGAATTTTGTCCCTTCTGTGCTTATCTAAGTCCTAATGTCCTAAATCCTTTTAAGACCCAGCTAAGTGCCAATTCTGTACTAGGCATCTTTTATTCCTTTTCATTTATATTTAATAAGTTAGTTTGAATGAGTATAGAGAATTACTTCAGCAATCAATAAATATCGTTGCCCCGAATATTCATGAAGAATTAAAGTTGAGGACTTACACTACTGTATGCAAAGACTTATTGTAAAGCTGAAATAGTTAAGAGAGTAAGAACTGACAGTAGACCATGGACCAAAATAAGAGAACTCAGAATCATAGACACACATAAATAGCAACTTGATTTATGACACTGCAAAGCAGTGAGGGACAGAATTTCATTATGTGATACTGGGACAAATGGACATTTATATGGAGGAAAAACAGTTCTTGTCCTCTACCTTATACCACCTACAAATGTCAGTTGCATATGGGTTGTGGATCTAAATACAGAAATTAAAACAATAAAATTTCTGGAAGAAAATAGAATATTTTTATGACCTTAGAGTAGGCAAAGATTTCAAATAATAAAAACCATTAACCATAAAGGAGATAGGAAATCATTTGCTATGACTGATTTTTGCAGTAAGGTCTTTCTCACTAAGACTGAAATAAAAAGGAATGATTATTCACTTTGCCAGATTAGAGATGTGGAAAGCCTTGAAGGTGACTTCCGTTCCTCATTTCCAGGGCACTCCAGAGAGGGGAGGAGTGTTACAGCAGCAAACAGCTGCAGCAGGAAGCGTTGCTTTGCTTTGCTTTTCTGTGTTTGTCGTAGCTACCTAAAATAATCTGCTTCTAACACTAAGGCTTGTCTTAAAAGCCAGCTAGGGCAGTGTTCAACCTTGCTTGCTACCCTGGACCCTTGAGTGTAAGCTTGGGAGGAAGGCTTCCATAGGCTCCTGCTCTAGATAAATTTGGACCCAGTGTACTTCTCCAGAGCACTGGCAGGATGAAGCCCCCCCTCCACCTTCTGCAGTTTGTAGGGTTTAGTAGGGTTCTCCTGGTGTCTTCTTGTTCTCCATCCTGATGGATCTTTTCCTTCCTTTACTGCAAAGTGAGAGCTGGTCTGTTCTTTCCTCTATCTTATTCAGTTTTGCATATACTCTAATTTAGGAGAGAGCCTTGAAGGTGAATTCCGTTCCTAGTCTCCAAGGCAGATATAATTTCCCCCCCTTGTTTTGTTCTGTGTGTCAGTTCAATGTGAATTTAGGACTGAATTGGAGAGTTGTAAGTATTTTAACAAATGATGTTTGATTGTCTTCTTACCCTGGAAGTCTCCATGTTGATACTTCATTGGTTATAGTTTCTGATATTCTTGATAGAAAAAATCTTGAAAGATGAAAGTAGGTTATTAATCTTATGTAAAGGTAATTTTTATGTTTCCTAGGACCATTTATGAAGTTGGAGTCAAAGTAGAAATTGGTCGCCAAAAAATTAGTCTAAATTATTTACTTTTAACAAACACAGGGGGTTATAAGGGAGTAGGTCTCTTTTAAATCCAAAAATCTCTGAAAAATAAATCCTCTATAGATAACCCTTTAGTTTAGAATTAGCTGTTTATACTGTCTAAAGCTAGAGATCTCGTCACTAACTAGGTCTCTACTGAGTGTGGCCTTCTTAGGGAGAAGGGACTATCTTTTGATTGTTGACACTGCTTTCCCTTCTACATCAGAAGTGCTGAATTAGTGAATGAGATGTATGTGATAAGCAGTTACAGAAGGCTGAGGGATCAGCAGGCAAGCCAGTTATCACACTGGAGCCTGAACTTGCCCTTAGAATCAATCTCTGCAAACTCAGTGAGAAAATATGTGATCTATTTCCTATTCTTTTCCTTAATCCCATTTTAAAAATTAAATATTCTCTTAGAAGTCAAAAGAATGCCTCTTTTTAAATAAAATACTTTTATTTTCATAAGACTATGTAGCTTTTTACTTTAGTTTATGTCTGTTATCCTAAGTTTTTATTGATGAACTAAAATGTTTAAAGGTTTTACTCAAGTGAACATGAATACAGTGGATTAAATATAGTTCGACCTTCAACTGGGAAAATTGTGAATGAACTTTTCAGAGAGGCAAGGGAACATGGGGCTGTCCCTCTGAATGAAGCCACAAGAGCTTCAGGTGATGATAAATCTAAGGTCAGTGAAACTAAATACACTGTTTCTGTATTTTACCTCCTCTTTCATTTTTATATTATTTACAAACATTGTTTTTCTAATTGTATATTTGTTTTAAATATTTGTTTCATTTTTATAAAATTATTTCTATTAATGATTGAAAGTTGAGACAATTTCTTACATTTCTGAACAACTTTTTAATTTACCTTTTAATTACGAAATAATTAGTAGAGTCACAGGCATTTGCAAAAAGAATACGGGGAGGTTTCATGTACCTTTCACCTAGTTTCCCCCAACGGTTACATTTTACATGATTATAGTATAATATGAAAGCCAGGAATTTGGCATTTCTTTGTGTCTGTGTCCTTTTATCACATGTGTAATCACCCAACTGAAGCTCTCCTTCATAGCCCACCCATTTGCACTCACACCCCGTCTCTCCTACCATCCCTAACCTCTAGCCAATACCGGTCAATTGGGTTTTCATCTCTATAATTTTATCATGTTAAGAATGTTACACTGGCCAGGTGTGGTGGCTCATGCCTGTAATCCTAGCACTTTGGGAGGCCGAGATGGGCAGATCACAGTTCAAGACCAGCGTGGCCAACATGGTGAAACTCCTATGTCATACAAATGGAGTCATACAGTATGTGACCTTTTGGAATAGCTTTTTTCACTCAGCATAATGCCCTTGAAATCTATCAGAGTTATTGCTTGTATCACAACTTTGTTCCTTTTTCCTGAGTAGCATTTTATGCTCTAGATATACCACAGTTTAACCATTCATTTATTGAGGGATATTTTAGTTTCCAGCTTTTGACTGTTACAAATAAAGCTGCTGTGAGCAATTGGGTACAGGTTTTTTTACTTACATGTGGTTTTATTTCTCTGGGATAAATGCTCAGAAGTGCAATTGGTAGGTCATACATTAAGTGTATGTTTAGTTTAAGAAACAGCCAGACTATTTTCCAGAGTGGTTGTGCCATTTTGTATTCCCACATATATGAGAGAGCAAGCTTCGCTGCATCCTTTTCAGCATTTGGTGGTGTCACTATTTTTAATTTTAGCCATTTTGATGCGTGTGTGGTGATAACACACTGTGGTTTTATTTGTTTTCTCTAATAACTAATGATGTTAATTTGCATTTTCCTAATGGCTAGGGATGAACATCTCTTCATGTGCTTCCTTGCCATTATCTGTATTATTCTTTTCAAGGAAATATCTCTTCATTAATTTCTCCCATTCTCTAATTGGATTATTTTGTTATTGTCAAATTTTGAGAATTCTTTGTATATTTTAATGGATATGGGTTCTTTGTCAGTTAAATGGTGTGCAAATATTTTCTCTCAGAATGTCATTTGTATTTTTATCCTCTTAGGAGGGTTTTTCACTAAGCAAAGGAAATAAACTTGGATAAAGTCCAATTTATTCCTTTTTTTTTTTTCTTTTATGGATCATGCTTTTGCTGTATTGTCTAAGAACTTTTCACTTAACTGTAGGTCCCAAATATTTTCTCCCTTGTTTTCTAGAAAAATGTTACAGCTTTACATTTAAAGCTATGATCTATTTGAATTTTTTATATAAGGTGTGAGATTGACACCAGAGTTTATTGTTTTGCTTATGGATATCCAGTTGCTCCAGCATCAATTCTTGAAAGGCACTCCTTTCTCCATTGAATTGCTTTTGTACCTTTCTAAATTTCTTTTTTTTTTTTTCTTTTTTAGACAGAGTCTCGCTCTGTTGCCCAGGCTGGAGTGCGGTGGCGCGATCTCCGCTCACTGCAAGCTCTGCCTCCCGGGTTCACGCCATTCTCCTGCCTCAGCCTCTGGAGTAGCTGGGATTACAGGCGCCCGCCACCACGCCCGGCTAATTTTTTGTGTTTTTAGTAGAGATGGGGTTTCACCCTGTTAGCCAGGATGGTCTCCATTTCCTGACCTCGGGATCCGCCCACCTCCGCCTCCCAAAGTGCTGGGATTACCGGCATGAGCTTTTATAATTGTTATCATCTGACACAATATTGATATACTAAAGACCAACAGTTATGTGTCTTTTGTGGTATAATTTCATACATTCTTGTAAGTAGCATTTCTCATCCTGGAATTTCTCCTTCAAAATCATTTGGGGAGGTTATCTAAACTATCTGATGGCTTCAGGTATTATGGTTCAATAGATTTGGGATATGCCTAGAAACGTGTCTTTTAAAAAAGCTTCTATGATAATTTTGACATCCATTGTTGAGAACCACTGCTCTAATGAAACTTAAATTTTGGTTTTCATTTCATTATTCGTCAGTGGTTTGAAATTATCTTTTAGTCAAGTCTTATGGCAGTTTTGGTTCTTGAAGGTTCCCCAATATGAGCCACTTTGGCTAATTAGAATTCATGTAGCTTTAAAATATATATCACATAATAACTTTTTGCTGAATAATCCTTTGTGAATTTTAACTCATTTGCTATGTATTTTAGTCATTTACAGGTGGAGGATACAGATTGGGTAATTCCTTTTGTAAGCGGTCTGAATATATCTATGGAGAAAATCAGCTGCAAGATGTAGGTACAATAATCAGAATGAAAAAGTATAAATAGTTGCTTCTAGTTACTAAAACTGTTGGTTTTAAAATTAAGAGTTGATAATAAAAATATAATATTTTTGTTACTTTTTAAAACAGGGGTTAAAAGGACCAATGATGTGTGAGTTTCAGTCTGATTTTTATGTTTTGTATCACAATTATGCCTTGCACTTAGAGATATGTAACTATTTGTTGAAAGAATATGTGATTCATTGTCCAAATGAATTTGCAGCCAGGCGTGGTGACGTGCATCTGGAGTCCCAACTACTCCAGAGGCTGAGGTAGGAGGATCACTTGAGCCCAGAAGTTCAAGGCCAGCCCGGAAAACATAGCCAGACCCTATCTCTTTCAAAAATAAAGAAAAAAAAAGTGTTTAAAAAAATGAACTTGGGCGAGGCACAGTGGCTCACGCCTATAATCCTAGCACTTTGGGAGACTGAGGGGAGCAGATTGCTTGAACCCAGGAGTTCAAGACCACCCTGGGCAACATAGTGAGACCTTGGCTCTTTAAAATAAAAAATCAATTAAAAAAAGAAAAATGAACAAATATATAGTTATTATTATAAATGACATATTTTCATAATCTAAAATGAGGTGAGGTATAAATGTAGAACACCTAAAGTCATTCTTTGTTTCTGTGGCCTTTTGAAATTTTGGAGTTTTAATTTTATTGTAGACATTTACAGTTTCTTGGAAGGTCACTGGAAATTCTGTTCCCCTTGTCATGGATATTTAAGCTCTGTAGTAAAGAAGAGTATGGGTGCAGATGAAGGCAAATGGTGGGAATTGTGGGGTGCAGCTCTTCTCATTGCTTTCATTTTCTAGTGAACCATCCACCCATAGTACTTCAAGACCAGGGTCCAGCTGTGGGACCTTTGGTATTTGCAACCATTGTCAATTTGTTAAACTGAATGCAAACTAGCTAAACAAATGCATGTGGTTTCATTAATGTCTTTCACTATGAATAATGGAAATAACTCCCTATTTTAAATTAAGTAAATACATTTTGCGATATCACATTTGGAACTTAAAATTGTTTGGGGGGAGATGTATTCTTATATATATATGTGAAAATATATATATATATATATATTTTTTTTTTTTTCTATGCCCAAAAGGTTCAGATTTTGCTTAAACTGTGGAGCAATGGTTTCAGTTTAGATGATGGAGAATTGAGACCTTACAATGAACCAACAAATGCTCAATTTCTGGAGTCTGTTAAGAGAGGGTAAGATGTATTATTTGTATTCTATTTGTTATGTAGAGTGGGACTTATTTTCTTAACAGACTACTAATTATTAGTGCACTATAGGTTTTCAAGAAGTAGTTCGTGGAATATATTAAATAAGTGGTTGCTGGGGGTATAGGTATTCTTAAGTTTTATAAAGGATATACTGCTATCTGTAAGTCACTGGTTCTTAACTTTGTGGGCCAGGGGCATTGGACATTGGCCCATTTTAAAATGTGATGAAACTATGAACCCAGCTCTAAGAAGAAACATCTTAATGTGATAATCAGTGAATTAATTAGTATGTAGCTACCCACCCACTAAGCCACTGTCCTGCTTACTGTTGACAGGGTGACTCTCATTGCATGTATGCCTGAAATTCAGCAACTTATGTTAGAAATCTTTTAATGTGGCATTACTGCTGGCAGAAGATTTCAAAAGGTTAGTTTGAAGTTACAATTTGTAAAAGTAAACTCAGATATTCAGTGCTCTGACCCATCCAAAGAATATTGTAACTTACCAACTCTTCTTGCTAAAGGATGAGGAATCAAGTGATTTTGCTATGATAATAAAAGCTTTTCTGTGTTATGATTAAACTAGCTGAAAGTGGGGTTTTTTCTAAGTAGATATACAACTAAAGACATAAAGTTGAGCATAAACTGGGAAATTAAGTCGTAGGAAAGGATCAGAGTTATACTGTATATAACCGGAGTTATATATACAGGGTTATACTCCATAAAGGAATAGCACGTGGAGCATTTCCAAATGTTGAAATATGTCCAGGATGAGTGGCTAACATGGAGTGGAGGTTAAATTCACTGGAGTTGAAGTAGTAGAGGAACTCCAAAGGAAAGGTGTTTTAGAAGACTAATTAGCATGAATTTTGAATTTAAATTTTATACAGATACTGTCAGGATACCAAGCAAAGGCAACAAATGCTGTAAGAAGTATGCTGAAGTCATTGGAAAAGGTGGGAAACTGTCCTAGGAGGCACTATATGGGGGTGGCAAATACAGGATATAATGGTTTAAGTCAGTGCTGTGGACTTGGAAACTTGCAGAATCACTGGGAAGAGCTGCAAGCAACTAAGTGGGGGAAGTTTTCATTGGCTAAGTGAAGACCAGCATAACTATAGAAATTGATACTAATTTCAAGATAGTGGAAACAACATATTGAGAATGAATGTGCTATTAAATAGATAAAAACTAATTTATTGTTAAATGAAAATAAACCATAAACTTTCTAGGCTAATGTTTAAACAAATGTGGTGTATTAAAAGAATTTTAAAATTTGAGCCACACCATATCTGCAAATATAAATTATGATCAAGAAGAGTTTTAGAAAAGACTCCTTAAAGAAAATGAGTAATGTCAGGTAGTGGTTCTCAGCTATGTAAGACCCATTGTCTCCTTTTTATAAGAAATATTTTGTAAAACCATCTACACTATCCTCAAAGAACTCATAGATAATATAATCTATGTACATGATTTTCCAAAAGAAATTAATATTCTACCTTAAATACATTGAAGAAATAATTTATTATAAAATGATACATGTTTTAATATATAAATGCCCTGATATGACCACACAGCACACATAAGAAACAGTTAGTTTGTACCTCTATGCAGTCTAGCACTTCCCATGTAAATGTGACAGGTATAAAAACAGAAAAATGAAGTATATGAGGTTGTCAGCTTAATTACTGCAAGTAGCTTGCATTCAAGGACTCGGTAAAGGTCCAAACAAAACAAAGTACAGTGTTCCCTCACTTTACATGGTTGTACATTCCTGAAGATTTCAAAGTATATTAATACAATAGCCTAAAAAATGTGTTTTGCTTGTATATGAGACAGACTTAGGTTTTAGGATCAGGCAGTATTATCCACGTGACTCCCTGGAGGGCACATAATGATTCTTTGGAACCCAAGACGAGTCTTTCTCACATAAGACAGATCCCCTGTTGCAGTGCATCTGACATCCTCTACCTTGACACTGAATGACAGCAGTGCTCTCAGATAACCCCATGATGTTTAGATGGTTTAGATGTTTTGTCCTCCCCAAACCTCATGTTGAAATGTGACCTCCAATGTTGGGGGTGGGCCTGTGGGAGGTGTTTGGATCATGGGGTGGATCCCTCACAAATGGCTTGGTGCCATCCCCATGGTAATGAATGAGTTCTTGTTCTGGCAGTTCAAGTGAGACCTGATTGTTTAAAAGAGCCTGGAACCTCCCTTTCTCTCTTGCTTCCACTCTTGCTGTGTCATACACCAGATCCCCCTTTGCCTTCTACCATGATTGTAAGTTCCCTGAGGCTTCACCAGCAGCAGAATCTGGTACCATGCTACTTATACAGCCTGCAGAACCATGAGCCAAAATAAACCTTTTTGCTTTATAAATTACCCAGCCTCAAGTATTCCTTCATAGCAGTACAAACAGACTGATACAGAACATTGGTACCAAGGAGTAGAGCATTGCTCTAAAAATACCTGAAGATGTGGAAGCATCTTTGGAACTGGTTAATAGGCAGTAGTTGGAAGAGTTTGGATGTCCTTGAAGAAGACAGGAAGACAAAGGAAAATTTGGTACTTCTTAGAGACCTCTCAAGTGGTTGTGACTAAAGTACTGATAGAAATGCAGATAGTGAAGGCCTGATGAGTTCTCAGATAGAAATGAGGAGGGTATTGGGAACTGGAGTAAAGGTCAGCCTTGTTACACCCTAGCAAAGGATTTGTCTGCATTGTGTCCATACCCTAAGGCTTTGTGGAAGGTTAAACTTAAGAGCGATGATCTAGGGTATCTGGTGGAAGAAATTTCTCTTTTTTCTTTTCTTTTTCTTTTCTTTTTGAGACAAGTCATGCTCTGTCACCCAGGCTGGAGTGCAGTGGCGTGATCACGGCTCACTGCAAGCTCCACCTCCCAGGTTCAAGCAATTCTACTGCCTCAGCCTCCCAAGTAGCTGGAATTACAGGTGCTCACCACCACATCTGGCTAATTTTTGTATTTAGTAGAGATGGGTTTCACCATCTTGGCCAGGCTGATCTTGAACTCCTGACCTTGTGATCCACCTGCCTTGGCCTCCCAAAGTGCTGGGATTACAGGCGTGAGCCACCATGCCCAGCCCTGGTGGAAGAAATTTCTAAGCAGCAGAACATTCAAGAGGCTTTTTGGCAGCTTCTAACAACCTATGGTCAGACATAGGAGCAAATAAATGGCTTAAAGTTGAAACTCGTATTTAAAAGAGAACCAGAGCCAGTTGAAGTTTGGAAAATTCTCACCCTGGCTATGTAGTAGAGAAGGAAAAAGTGTTTTCAGGAGAAGAATATAAGCAGACTGTGGAGCAACCACTTGATAGAGAGATTTGCATAAATAGAAGAGAGCCTAGCTTAGTGCAACTAACCAACATGATGGGAAGAAAGCCTTGAAGGCATTTCAGAGACCTTTAAGGCAACCCCCTCATCCCCCATCACAGGCCCAGGGTCCTAGGAGAAAAGTGGTTTTTGGAGGCCAAACCCAGGGCCCAGCTGCCCTGTGCAGCCTCTGGACGCTGTTCCCGTTATCCCAGCTGCTGCAGCTCAAAAAGCCCCAGGTATAGCTTGGGCCTCCACTCACTCTAAAGGGCACAAGCCACTACTGTAAGCCTTGGTGGCTTCCACATGGGGTTAAGCCTACAGGCACACAGAATGCAGAAGTGAAAGAGGCATGGGAGGCTGCACCTAGATTTCAGAGGTCCATGCCAAAGGGAAATGTGAGGTTTTAGCCCCCAGACAGAGTCCCCACTGGCACACTGCCTAGTGGAACTGTTGGAAAGGAGGTGCCACTCTCCAGACCCAAGAATGGTGGAGCCACCAGCAGCCTGAGCCTGGAAATGCCACAGGTACTCACCTCCAACCCATGAGAGAAGCCACAGGGCCAGAGCTGCCCAAAGCCTTGGAAACCCACCTCTTGCCCCAATATGCCCTGTATGTGGGACATGGAGTCAAGGATTATTTTGGAGCTTTAAGATTTAATGTCTGCCTTGCCAGGTTTCAGACTTGTATGGGGCCTGTTGCCTCTTTCTTTTGGCAGATCTCTCTTTTGGAATGGGAATGTTTAGCCAATGCCTATACCACCATTCTATCTTAGAAGTAAATGGGTTATTTTTTATCTTACAGGATTGTAGGTAGAAAGAACATGGCTTAAATCTCAGATGAGATTTTGGACTTTTGAGTTAATGCTGGAACGAGTTAAGACTTTGGGGGACTATTGAGAAGGGATGATTGTATTTTGTGATGTGAGAGGGACGTGAAATTTGGGGGGCCAGTGGTGTAATTATATGGTTTGGATGTTTTGTCCCCTCCAAATCTCATGTTGAAGTGTGACCTCCACTCTTGAGGTGGGGCTGGTGGGAGATTTTGGGTCATGAAGGCAGATCCCTCATGAATGGCTTGCTGCCATCCCCATGGTAATGAGTTTTCACCCCGGTAGTTCACTCAAGAGCTGGTTAATAGCCGGGAACCTCCGTCTCTCTCTTGCTTCTGCTCTTGCCGCGTGATATGCTGGGTGCCCTTTTGCCTTCCACTGTGATTGTAAGTTTCCCGAGGTCTCACCAGAAGCAGATTCTGGTACCATGTTTCTTTTACAGCCTGCAGAACCATGAGCCAAAGTAAACCTCTTTGCTTTATAAATTACCCAGCCTAGGGTATTTCTTTATAGCAATGCAAATGGACTAATACACCCAACAAGCAAAAACACCCATATCAATTTTCAGAAATTTCTCTAAGGAGTTTATTAATAAATATCCACATTACCTTTTTATCTTCATAGGAATTTTCTGGTGCTGATTTACATGTAAATTGCTGTCTTAAAATTTAACTTTCTGAATGCCAGAAGCTCTCCAAGATAATTGTGACTACCAAAGCATCCCTGTGTTGAGAACCAGTAAGGAGTAATGTGAAGTGACTTTTAAAAAGATCTACAAGGACTAATCAGTCATCATGGAAATTTTTGTGTAATAATTTAAGCAAAAATTTCTGTTTTCCAGATAGCTCATGAAATAATTACAGTAATCTCAACAGTGTAGTTTAATTCTTGAAAAACTTAATGATAACTTTTTTCCCCCTTTTTAAAAGAGAGATTCCTCTGGAGCTTCAGCGCCTTGTTCATGGTGGCCAAGTGAATTTGGATATGGAGGATCATCAAGATCAAGAATACATAAAACCTAGATTGAGGTTCAAGGCTTTTAGTGGAGAAGGGCAAAAACTTGGAAGGTAAAAAATCCTAAAATGAGAAAAACACCTTTGTTGAACATGAATTTTTCTTTGAGAATAAGAAAAGCAAATGACCTATGAAGTAAAAGCAAAAATATGAACATGCACGTTAGATATATAAATCTGTTAATAGTATTATATTATTATACCATTATATCATTATGATATTGTGATATTAATACTATAATTAATATTAATACTTAGATTGCAGTTACCATGTTCCTGGTCCTCTAAGCCCTATACATGTGTTAGTTAATCTTTACAACAGCTCTTTGATGTAGATACTGTTATTACTTCATTTTGTAGATGCAGTAATTTGCCCAAGATTATTGAGCTAAGAAATGACTAGCCTGTGGGATTCAAACCCAGGCACTCTGACTTCAGAGTTTGTGCTTTTTACCACTATATTGTATGCCTCTTTCAGATTACCTGGTTTCAAAGGAAAGAATTGTAAAGGGTTGTTGATGAGATAAAATAATGGATACCTTACATCACAACTTAAGCATGCATGTCTGCCATCAGTAATGACCAAGCTTTTGCAGCAGGAGCAATGTGCTTAGCTTTGTGATTTTCAATAGTTTTTAAACAGCCAAACTCTTTTTTCAAGTCATAGAAGCCGAGTATGTAAAATCTGAGCTCCTCTGATTGTTGGTGAAGGAAGGCATTGTGTCTGAGACATTTCCGAAGAACCTTAGCACTGAAGAGCACAATTTAAAAACCAATGCACATGGCAGAATGTATGAGTGGTTTCCTTTAAGCCATGGCTTAATGTAATCTTAGAAATTGTAAAATATGTTGGTAAAAGTTACCCTCTACTTGTCCACACATTATTGCAGGTGATGTGGAATTGCCGCATTGGTGATGTTTCTGGTGTATGCTTTGGTACATCCTTTGCCTCTCTTCATGTGATTTCCTTCCCTTCCAAGCCCCCTTCAGTTTGCCTGGTACACACTGGTTGTCTATTCTCCCCTCATATTTCAAGATAGGAAAGAATTCAGTATTGCTTCTTTATACTTTGCTATCTCTAGTCTCCCTTTCTGTATTCTCTTCTGATAGAGACTGGTGCTGGGGACATAGAGGAAATACAGGAATTTATGTTGACCTGTTTTTCTTGGGACACAAACTCTTCAATTTTCATTCACAAGTTTACTCGGAAATTTTCTCCCTCATCTCTCTTTCCTACCAACACATGTCAGGCTTCTCTTTCTTTTTTCTTTTTTTTTTTTTTTTTTTGAGATAGGGTCTTGCTCTGTTGCCCAGACTGGAGTACAGTGGTGCAGTCATAGTTCACTGCAGACTTGACCTCCTGGGCTCAAGCAAGCTTCCTACCCCACTCTCCTGACCAGCTGGGACTATAGGCACTGCTGAGCCCAGCTAATTTTTTTTCATTTCTAGATTTTGTAGAGACACGTGTCTTACAATTTGCCCAGGCTGGTCTTGAAGTCCTGGCCTCAAGCTGTTCTTCTGCTTTGGCCTGCCAAAGTGCCTGGGTTACAGGCTTCTGGCCAGGCTTCTCTCGAATTGTATAATACTATGTTTTTACTCCTCTTGTTGTGATCAACATATATATATATATATATACACTTTTTAATTTTCTAGCACTTCCCATTTTTATTTGATATTTATTGAGATTATGATTTTTAATTAGAATGCGGATAAAATGCCTAGACATCTCTTTGCTATATACATATTCCTTCTCTGTTATTTAAATGTATGACCAAGAATTAATGTTAGATTGCACATCCTTGTTGGTAGACCTACAGTAAATCTAGACTTGGAATTGAAGAAGGTAGCATAAAGGGAAGGCAACTGAGAAGAGTCAGTGATTATTAAACTCATGAAAATAAGAATATTATCTGATGATAGTATCTCACAAAGGCCAGTCATTTTCCTTATAAAGCAAATAGAGAAAATAACAGAAAACAAAGGAGAAACTGATGGAAGAAAGTGACAGAGATCAGTGGTAATAATGCCATGTTAATTTACTAGCCATATTGATCAAGATTTTGATTATGGAAAACAGAATCTACTTGCCAGTAGTAATAGGTTTCTTACAGGATCTTGTGTAGTTTATAGAATATCTGGAAGAGACAAGCAAACCAAGCTTTCCTTAGCCAGGAGAAACAAACACCATAGAAGAGTGTTCCAGAGACAACACCTATGTCCCCCAGTCAGGTGCTCAGTGCCCATGGAACTAGGGACTCGATACTAGAACATTCCATCATAGAAGAAAGAAATGCTTCTACCACCTTAGTTACCAGAAGAGCTACAGACTTTCGACTTTGCAGTGCTTACTTCCACCAAACAAGTATATGTTTGTTTGCTTGGTGGAAGGGTAGAATCATGAAATCCTAGCTGCCAGAGAGTCTGAGAGATGTAATCTTTAGAATTTTCAGCTTCTAATAGAAGGAGATAGCATGATGATGTGAGCCTGTGTGTACACAAACCCAAATGTCAAATAAGCAAATGTATTCTAAAGTGAAGAATTACATAGAACATTTTATATTAAAAATTTACATTAAGAAAGATATTAAAAGTTCAATAGTTAACCTTCATTTAGAAAGTAACTTTCTAAAATGGCTTGGTTCTCAAGAGTTCAAGACAATTATTTACCGAGCAGGAAATAAAAAGAAGCAAGTAAAACAGAAATGAAAATAATCTATTGTCTTCCATAGATGGCAGTCTGATTACACACAGAATGTTACATAGATGGAAACTAGATCTTTTTATGTGATATACAATTATGGTGGAAACCAAAATGCTGTAAAAATATTACGTAGTACCCTCACATAATAGAAGAAGGCAAACCATAGGTGTAAAACTGCAAATTTGCAATGGTAGAACAAACTGTGTTATTGAATAAAAATTAGCTTGGTGAGCTAGAGTAGTGCCTAACAAGTAAAAGACCTACAAAATCAAGGAGTCATTTTTAATAGGGAGGACTAGCAAGTAGGCATTCTTGGTAGGCTTTTGAGCTGGCATGTATAATGATAAAAATCATGATTTAAAGCTGATCTTTCTGCACAACAGTCACTGCCTGTTTGTCCTACTGTTCTCTTCAAAAGATTTGGCTTAACACTCTCACTCACCTGAGATTTGTCTTCATCTGGGGCCCTAGACCCTGAGGGCTGTCTTCTCTAAAACTTCAAAGCCTTTCCATATCCCAACTCTTCAACAGCTGTGGCCTGACTGAAGCCTGACTGGGTGGTCAGCCCGTGCGGCTCAGTACTTCTGGGGACGGTCTCAGCTGTGCTGAGCAGGCAGTGCTGTACCTCGCCAGTCTCACAGATCTGAGCTGCTTTCCTAAACCCCCTCCTTGACCCCTGCCGCTCACTCTCTGCAAATCTCTTTGCTTCCAGCTTCATTGAGAAAATAGAACCTGACAGGAATTCACATTCTTATTGTGTTCCCCTCCAGCCTTCAAGCTTATTAATGATCATTTCCATTCTCCTCTCCCACCATAAGTTTAAAGAAGAGGGTGTTTCTCCTCCTGTCTCAGGGAATTACAACCTGCATCCTTTCCTGCCATTTGCCTGGAAACCTTGTTGTACCAATTAATTTCTCTTTTCTTTCTTAAAAAGTTTTCTTTTTAATGTAAAAGTTTTACTATGGCTTGATCAATTGAATGATACAGAGAAAGTTTTAAATAGCAAACAGATGTGATTTTGACAGCTAAATATTAGAATTAACATAACTCGCCTGGGCACAGTGGCTCACACCCGTAATCCTAGCATTTTGGGATGCCGAGGCGGGCAGATGACTTGAGATCAGGAATTCAAGACCAGCCTGGCCAACATGGCAAAACCCTATCTCTACTAAAAATAGAAAAAAAGAAAAAGAAAAAAAAAGCCACATGTGGTGACAGGCACCTGTAATCACTCCCAGCTACTTGGGAGGCTGAGACAGGAGAATCACTTGGAGCTCAGGAGGCAGAGGTTGCAGTGAGCTGAGATCACACAACTGCACTCCAGCCTGGGCAACCTAGCAACACTGCATCTCAGAAAAATAAAAATAAAGTAAAATAAATTAACATTACTTTTTAGGCTGATCTTTTAATACCACACTACCAGCTTGTCCAGCTATCTATCTGTGTGGTTCTGAACATGTCTTTTAGTCTCTCTGTGACTCAGTTTCTCTTGGATGAAATGATATGGTTGGCCTAAATTATGTTGAAAGTCCATCCATTCCAGTTCTCAAATGTTATTATTCCATATACAATAGTTTCATTGTGACACACACATTTTCTTACCTAGCTTCCCCATCCTGTATTTTCTGTTTTGAGAAAAAGCACACCTGGTCAGAATCTGCCTTAAACAGAAAGCAGTAGATTACAAAAACAACAGGGAGGCAACCTGATGTGTGGAAAGAGCCCAAGATAAACCTCAACTCTCTCCCTTACCAATAGGAATATTGGGGGTAACTTTTTTTTCCCCCAGAGTTGTTAGGATAATTATAATGCTAATAGCCAACTTTTAATAGTGCCAACTATATAAAAGCACCATTTGAAGTGCTTATGTGTCCTCATTAACTTCATCTGTACGACACTGCTGCTGTTGTCTGTCAGGCACAATAAGGGTAAGTGACTCGCCTGGTGTCACAGAATAAGTGCAGAGTTGGGACTGAACCCAGGTAATCCAACTCCGGGTACCATGCTGTTAACACTGCTTTCCAGGCTGATGTAAATGAAATAATGTATGTGGCAGATGTGGTAATGGTGGTAGTGACGATGATAATGTGTATACCTGGTTATCAGTAAGGCAGAGGTAAAGAGGTCCTTTGCATTCAGTATCTCGTGTCTTTTCTCTTGTATTTTCATCTCCCTCGTGTAAGGAATACTGGACTGTTGGCCCTCAATTCCAAATTAAAAAGAAATTCCTTAATATCTGATCATTTATTGTAAGTCATAATTTTAACCTTTTGTATATTTTTATGTATCCTCAAATCAGTTCTAAAATTAGCATCAGGAAATAGCTAAAGAAAGTGTCAGCAGTTAGTACCAGATAATTTTACCACTTTACTGTGTACTCTTGAAAGAGAAACTTTTTGAATGGGAGTAAGAGTCATGATGATTTAGATTGGACTAAAGCCCAAATGCTCATAGAACTTTCATACTAGTAATAATTAGATACATGTGTGTCTTTCTTCCAGAAGAAAATAATTTATAGGAAACCATCTAAATCTCAGTGTTCAAGAGAAAAAACTTGAAGGTTATCAAAAATCCCTTAAGATGACTGAGAAAATTGGGCTAAATTTCTTTTAATTATTTAACCAAAAGAGCACTCCTCTATTTTTGACATTCACTTTTGGTATATACTGGCTGATCATCCTGCTCATGTTAGAAGGGCTAAGACAGCAATGCTAGGGTCACTAGTAACCAAGTTCAAATGGTAAGATGTTCTGTCAAGCTTCATTACGAATTTATTGTCATGTAATAACATTTTATTCCTCACTAGTACTTAGAAGTTATTTCTGTTTTGCAAAGCAGTGCTTGAATCAGATGTTTTTAAGTAATATTAGCCAAGTTTAAATTAAGTGAATTTAGTGCTGATAGTATGTACACAATAGCTGGCACCTGTTGAAACACTGTGTTCTAGGCACAATATTAAGGACTTACTGGTATAATATACCTTCATAACATAGTATTATTCCCTCATTTTATAAATGATAGAACTGGATTCAAAATGATTGATGTACTTACTCAACTTCACACAATTGACGTAGCTGGGATGTGAAACCATGTCTGTCTGGTCTTAGTCATTCTTTGACACTAACTCAGAGTTGCTTATGTTTCTAAATAAAACTGGTTTGCTAAATGTGATGAAATTGCAAACAGTTAAATGAGGAAAGGATACAAAGTTAGGCTTTTAAGAGAGATTAGGTAAACCAAATAGGAATCATAGGATCCAAAATAACTTTAACATAATGAAAGAGGTTGAAAGAAGTATAGGAGACTCAAATGAAGCCATGTTCTAAGTGTTTATCTGCTTTCTTCAGTTTGTCATATTTTACATACTCAGATTTGTGTTCTAATTCTTTGATTCTTCTTTTTCAGTCTTACACCTGAAATAGTCAGTACACCTTCCTCTCCAGAAGAGGAAGATAAATCAATACTTAATGCAGTTGTTCTTATTGATGATTCAGTGCCAACAACAAAAATTCAAATCAGGTTAGCAGATGGGAGTCGTTTGATACAAAGATTCAATAGTACACACAGGTAAGCTTCTTTACCACCAGTGTCCTGTTTGCTGTTCTATACACTGGGTTGCTTATCTTAGTAAACTGTATGTGACATGAGTAATGAAGAATATGATATTCTTTAGGTTTACTTTTGAAGTAACTTTTTGACAGAAGAAACATTCTTAAAAGGACAATAGCTGTGTATAAGAAATGAAATATATGGTATTTAAACAGTCTCTATAAACTATCCAAATACTAATGTGATATCAGATATCATACAAAAATAAATTAAGAGCTACAGTTTTACGTTGTTACTAAAACTATATGAAGTAGAGTCAGATTTAATTTAACATAGTAAAACCTTTGGGGACTTTATTCATTTAAAAATTTGTGATAATTTTGATTGGGATTTTCTGTATAGCAAATACATAATATAAATGTATATTGTAAATCAAGTTTAATTGTACTATTTTCAAGAACTTCAGATAGTTTTAAATTTTTCTTTAATATTGATTTGTACATCAACATTTGATTTGTCCATTGAAGTAAGACCCTAAGAGGTATATTTATGATTTCGGTTGAATTACTGTGTTTATGTGAGAGTAATTTTTTAAAATTATTCCTACGACAACACATTTCATAGTTTTAAACTCACCTTGCCACAGGCCAATCATAGTTACCTTTTTCAGGTCCTATGCTGCTAACATATTTTATACTCTGAAAAAAGTAGAACCTGTACTTCTTTTTTTTTGGAGGCAGAGTCTTACTCTGTCTCCCCGGAGTGCAGTGGTGGGATCTCAGTCCACTACAAACTCCGCCTTCCAGATTCAAGCAATTCTCATACCTCAACCTCCTGAGTAGCTGGGATTACAGGCAGCCACCACCATGCCCAGCTAATTTTTTCTAGTTTTAGTAGAGACGGGGTTTTCACCATGTTAGCCAGGCTAGTCTCAAACTCCTGGTCTCAAGTGATCCACCCACCTCGTCCTCCCAAAGTGCTGGAATTACAGGTGTGAGCCATCGTGCCCAGCCGGACCTGCACTTTTAAAATAACATTAGTACACTTACTTTATGCATAACTTACCTGAAGATTGTTTCCATTTTACAGGAAAAGTAAATGTTAAGTACACACTAAAGTTACTTTACATTTTAACTGAAGCCTAAGATAAATCCTTCAATTGAAATACTATACATTAAAGAAAGTTACAACACCTTTATATGAAGATTAAAATTTTGCGATTTTTATTATGATTCAGTTTTAAGTTTACATGAAAATATGGTTTTTTATATTACAAATTTTTTTTATCTCATTTCTTCAGGATCCTGGATGTCCGGAACTTTATTGTACAGTCTCGTCCTGAATTTGCGACTCTTGACTTTATTCTTGTGACTTCATTTCCGAATAAAGAGCTAACAGATGAAAGCCTGACACTGCTAGAAGCAGATATTCTTAACACTGTGTTACTCCAGCAACTAAAATAATATTGTTCCTGTCCATGCAGTAGCATGTGGGAATAGATGATGTGCCATATTAATAAGAACAATACTTCCAGCACTAAAAACAACCAAATTATTTTTATTATTTTTACAGATAGATTTTGGTTTTATTGTTATTCTGTCTTCCAACCTGAATATAGACAAATTTGGATTAGGAATAGACCTTGAGATAAGTATGTTTGAGTTTTTAGTTGAAAGACTGGCTTTATGTTGATAGTTTTTGGATTTCTAGGCAAATCAGTTTGTTACATGCTTAGTGTTAATGTAACATTTGTTTGCAGAAAAGAATGAACAAAACCCCTTTTTGATAAATGCGTTTGGTAAAATTTGCACTAAAGTTTCTTGATGCAGCATTGACCAACAGCCATTAAGAAATCTTTTGATCAAATAACGTTGAAAATTTGTCTGTAATATATATTGAAACGTGTCTATTTTGATTTTGAAATTGTTTGATCATACAATAATTATTTCTCCTATTAAGATTTTACACATCCTTTTTACTTACTGATTTAGATATATTACTAGTATCAGAAACTACAGTTTTGCCTTGTATTTTACAGAATTATGACTGTTGCGAACTTAAACAGAAACACATAAAACGTCAGCAATTCTTTTTTTTGTTTTGTTTTTTGAGATGGAGTTTTGCTCTCGTTGCCCAGGCTGGAGTGCAATGGCATGATCTCCGCTCACCACAACCTCCACCTCCCAGGTTTAAAAGATTCTCCTGCCTCAGCCTCCCAAGTAGCTGGGATTACAGGCATGCGCCACCACGCCTGGCTAATTTTTATAGTTTTAGTAGAGACGGGATTTCTCCATGCTGGCCAGGCTGGTCTCAAACTCCCGACCTCAGGTAATACACACATCTCAGCCTCCCAAAGTGCTGGGATTACAGGCATGAGCCACCACGCCCAGCCTAAATGTCAGCAGTTCTTAAGAAGATATGGTAAACAGCAACAACATTTTAAAATCAAGTAATTACAGTTCCTCCCAGAGCTTGCCTTGATCACATTCATTTGTTCATTCAACACATTTTTCTAGGAAACTCACTATATACACTAAACACTATTCTTATGTGCTCAACCTAGAATGTCTTCTCCAGAACAAGACTAGTGTAGAAATATAGGAATGTAAGTTCTGTCGTATAGACTAGATCTAAAGAATTCCCAGCATAAATGTTTACATTTCTGCTGAAGCCAGAAGCTTCTCCTTCTTCCCAGACACCATTTCATCCTTAGTTATCACTCCTGGTTAGTTTTTCCATTGCCACCATAACAAGTTACAAAATGTGGCTTAAAATAGCACAAATTTATTATCTTAACAATTCTATAGGTTAGGAGTCCAAATGGGTTTCGCGGTGCTAAGATCAATTTGTTGGCAGGGTTGCATTCCTTTAGGAGGCTCTATAGGAGAATCATTTCTTTGTTCCACCTTCTAGAGGACATCCGCATTCCTTGGCTTGTGGCCTCCTTCCATCTTAAAAACCAGCACTGTTTCATCTCTATGACCCTTCTGTTATCACATCTCTCTGACACCAGCCTGGAGAGGTTCTCTGGAGGACTAATGATTAAATTAGGCCCACTGGATAATCTAGGCTTATCTCCTCATCTTGAAATCCATAGTAACCTTAATTACATCTGCAAAATCTCTTTTACCATCTAAGGTTACATATAGGTTTGGAGATTAGGACATTAACATTTTACGTAGAACATTCTTCTTGCCTACTACAGTTCGCCCCCACCCCCAGCTCCACCCCTGTGTTAAAGATTCAGATTCATCACAAATAAATTTACCTCACTCATAATGGTCACAAACCATTATTACAGTATCAACTCTAAATCCAAAATCTTAGATCTGAGTCTCACCAACTCAAAAGTCTCAAATCTCACGTTAAAGCCATCTAAATTAAGTTTGAGAGGATCGGGGTGTGATTTCTGGGGCATAATTCCTCTCCATCTGTGCACTTGTGAACCTAGAAAACAAGTTATCTGCTCCCAAGTATGCTGGCATGACAGGCATACAGTAACAGTTATACACATTCCTGTTCAAAAAGCAGAAATTTGGATGAAAAAAGGAGCCATGAGCAGCAGTCAATTTACAAAACCAGCCAGGCATCCTCCTTTAAGTTTCAAGGTCTGGGAGTAATCTTCAGCTCACTGCTCAGTTCTCTGGGCTTGTGACTGTCTCAGAGTCATCTTTTTCACAAAAGGTAGCACACGTTTGCAACTGTGTATCAGCTTCTCAGTTTCTTTTATATTCTCTACAGCTTTCTGTTAAAAATAGTGGTGCTTCTGCTGCTATAACATTGTCAGGAAACTTGTGGGTCTCTTACATATGTCATGGGGATGCACTCATTTAGATAGGGGGCTCCTCACATATCTTTCCTAGAAAATCCTGTCTCTATTTTTGGCTTTTTGTGAAATAGCTGAGAGGATCTATGATTCACACCCTTAATGTCTTCAAAGAGCCTTTTGTGTGACCTGATACTCAGACCTTTTGATGTTTCTGAAGTATTAGCAAAAGGTTTTACAGCCATACCTTCATCACTTTCTCTAGAGAAGGCTGGCCTGACTAAATCTCTTAGTTTTAGTGGCTTTTGCCATTTGAACGGCCGCGAATTTCCCAAATCATCAAGTCCTGTTTTTTTTATATTTAATATTCTTCCCTTAATTTATCTACCTCCTTCCACATTTTACTATAATCAGCAAGAAGACAGCAGGCTGTACCTTCCACAGCTTGCTTGGAAATATCTTTGGCTAAATATTGAAGTCATCACTTAAAAGTTCTGCTTTACACATAACTGCAGGACACAATTCAGCTTAGCTTTTTGCTGCTATATAATGAGGACCCCTTTCCTCCAGGTTTCCCATAACATATTCCTCATTTTCTACCAACAGTCTATTCATGATGATTTAGATACTGTAGGGCAATCGAGGTATTGTCTATTATACTCCTTTCTTCCTTCAAGGCCGCCCTAGCATTAACATTCCATATTTCTACTAACAGTCTGTTTAAGGCAATTTAGCTTCTTTCTGGCATGCTCCTGAGAATTGTTCCAGCCTCTACCTACTGCCCAATTCCAGAACCACTTTTCCATTTTTAGGTATTTGTTACAGCAGCACCCCAAGTACCTAAAAAAGTCTTTTATGCCTATTTCTCTGCCAGATGACTTGAATATGCTACTAGATTTGGAATTCATCTTTCTCCAGGGTCACTACTTATTTCAAAGAGGTGAATTTACCTGTGCTAGGGTTTTCATACTGGGAGTGCTACCAGAACTACCACAGGATGAAAGTGGTGAGCCCACCACTGCAGAGAACTTTTCTCAGAGCCATAATTGAGAGGAATTCTTCTCAAAATAAGCTCTACTCCTTTTCACTCATTGAAAACAACTTGGATAATGAATAACAGCCAGCCCCATTTTAAAAAGATTACCAGGGGTAAAACAACCTTTTCATCGGTCAAAATCATCTTCCGAAGAAAATGATTTCTTAAAAGAATTGAACATTGTAAATCAAAGGGCATTGTCCTGTTTTGGATTAACAAAACAGGAAAAACAACTAAACCTTGTAAAATTATTTGAAATTTTCTTGTTTTTATCAGTTGAGTGCCTATAGATGCACATACAAAAACAACTGCCATTTTTGTATATAATAGTCTTCCAAAATAGAGATTTACATTAGGAGAGAATTAAACATCCAGGAGGGATGAACAGTATTTCATGTGTGCTATGTAGTGTTTTGCTTCATTGAGAGTCATTTTCATGAATTATTTTTACTACTGCAGTCATCTTAAATTTATAATCATCTCAAAAAAGATGTCACGATGAACAGACAACCATGTGTGAAGTCATTTTGCATGATGTATGTAATCAGAAAGTGTGAAATGTCTGCTTACTAATAAAGAGTGTTTTCACTGAAACTCATTGGAAAGGTTTTTCCAATTTTCTTTGATTTGTAGTTTTGAGTGGCTGAATAGATTGTTTTAACATGAATAACATTTCCTGTGGTTTAATTTCCCTTGGTGCACCTTTTTCAGGGACAGAGAAGGAACTGGTGAATTTCCTGTTACTGTTTCTGTTTTTATTCTACCCAAATAAAAAGGCTCAGCTGCTGCTTTTTTGCCACAATGAATTTCTGAAAACCTTGTCACCACTGTGAAAGGAAGGTACATCTTGGGACTCCAGAATCACTCAGCAAAGGGAAAAGTCAAGCTGGGAACTGCTTAGCGCACACCTGCCTCCTATTCATTCTATTCAGTTATCCCTCTGCTCACTGAGATAAAGGCCTGTCTGATTGCCTCCTTTGGAAAGGGTAATCAGAAACTCAAAAGAATGGAACCGTTTGTCTCTTATCTACCTATGCCCTGGAAGCCCTCTCCCACACTTCGAGTTGTCCTGCCTTTCTGTATTGATCCAGTGTTCACCTTACATGTATTAATTGATGTCTCGTTCTCCCTAAAATGTCTAAAACTAAGCTGTGCCCCGACCACCTTGGGCTCATGTCATCAGGACCTGGTGAGGCTGTGTCACACTTGCACATCGTTAACCTGGGCAAAAGAAACTTCCTAAACTGAGACCTGTCTCAGGTATTTGGGGTTCATGCAACGTAAATTGTTTAAAAGTGCATCACGTTGAAGTGGCCTTGTCTGGGGTGACACCCAATGTTCGTTGTCTCACAGCCACAGAGATCAAAGATGCGGACACACAGAGTGAGGTTAAGAGCTGAAGTTTAATAGGCGAAAGTAAGAAGAGCTCTCTGCTACCAAGAGAGGTCCTGGAAAGATTGGTTGCTGATCCGCAGTGAAATGCAGGGGGTTTTATAGATGAGTTAGTGGGGAGGTAGTGTCTGATGTACATAGGGTGCAAACAACTGATTAGGAACAGGTGTGCCATCTGCATAGCGTGTAAATCTCTAGCAGTCACCACCCCAATCTTTTATTATGCAGATAGGTTCTCTGCCTGAGCTTCTCCATGTTGCCCATTTCTTTCTTACTGTACGCATGCTAACAAAAAAGGGAAGATGGAGTTTCCATGGTGAACCTGTCTGGCCCCCAGGTAACCCTTTTCTATTGGTGCAGCTGCAGGCATCCTCCCATGCAAGCCTCTAGCTTCCTTACCTATGTTTGCAGCTCGATCTTTCAGGCTGCTCTTTGTTAGAAAAGAAATGATTTCGGCCGAGCGGGGTGGCTCACGCCTGTAATCCCAGCACTTTGGGAGGCCGAGGCGGGCAGATCACGGGGTCAGGAGATGGAGACCATTATGGCTAACACGGTGAAACCCCGTTTCTACTGAAAAATACAAAAAACTATCCGGGCGTGGTGGCGGGTGCCTGTAGTCCCAGCTACTCGGGAGGCTGAGGCAGGAGAATGGTGTGAACCTGGGAGGCGGAGCTTGCAATGAGCAGAGATCGCCACTGCACTCCAGCCTGGGCGACAGAGCAAGACTCCGTCTCAAAAAAAAAAAAAAAAAGAAAGAAATGATTTCTAGGGCTGCTTTTTGTTAGAAGGGAAGAAGGGAAGTTCCGTCGAGGACTCTTTTGCCCTCACTATCTGCTTAAATAATTTATTTCTATATCCTCTGTTAGTGTTTGCCCCTTAAGAATGTCCCTGATCAATGATGTGAATGATGTATATGTGGCCAATATTGTCATGAGGGCTAATAATTTCTATAATCCTCTGTAAAGTTTTTAATTTAAGTATCTTTTAACTCAGTTTATAAAAAGAACCCTAGTGCACATGTGTAACCGTGTGTGTGTGTGTGTATGTGTTTTATAGCCCATGAAAATAGCATGTGTGTCCTAGCACTAATAACTAGCTCTAATCCACTTAGCTTAACAGTTTTGCCTCTTTGGAATTTATAGCTATGACCTGGGGATCTGTGCAGGGGAAAATGCTCTTTTAGAAAGTTTGAACTTGGTGATTCATTTTCCTTTAGATAAATGTTTTTATATAAAGCAGAGACATTCAGAATCATCCTTGGCAGTGGCTACCTAAAAATTCCCTTTGAGTCCTATAGTTTGATTTCATGTGGATTCACTGGCACAGTTCCAAGTGCAGCTACTCAAAGGAAAGCTACAGGGAAAGAGAATGCTGGTAAACCACTGTTTTGTTGATTGTATCACAATACTTCTTGCTTTCTTTGAAGGGTGTGACAGTTAACTAACTTCTTAGCATGGACTTAAAGACTTCACACATACTTACCAATACAGTGCTTTCTGATGGCTTACCATTATTATTGAGTTAAGGTGTGTGTGGTAATCAGGCAACATTAAAAGGGGGCTAAGAAATTAAAGGTTTTTCCTCACAAAATTCTCTTTACTGTCCTTTACCACCTTCAGTTTACACTGGCTTGGAAATAGTGTTTAAAACGGCTCACAATTAGTGTCAATATTTAAGCCAGTGCCTTTTCTCACTTTAATCTTGGAGATAGAAGAATATTTAAAATGAGTACATGTCCTTTCTGTTTTATGCCTTTGTATTGATTTTTGGTTTGTGTTTTCCTTACATTATGTATCTTTCAACGTACTTTTTAGAACATTCTTAATTATAAAGGTCTTTCCTCATAGTTTCTCTATTTAACGTCTTCCCTATTTTATTCTTCAGTTTTAACTTTGTGGGAAAGGCTTGTTTAAAAACACATTTTATCATTTTTATCAGGAATGGTAAAAACTATAATGTTTACTTTCCTATAAGCATCTATGTTGATTAAAATGTAGCAACTGTAAATACTACAGATATTCAGATCATCAGTAGACTTGAAAGTGAAAGCATGAACTAGTTGATACAAGTGGAGGTCCTGCTCGCCCTAGCCTGGAATTTGTGACTGTATGTGGGCTTTTGAGAAAGAGGGTAGTAGGATGAAGTGACATCTTGTAGAAAGAAATGCTCATCCTTTCTAGAAACTAACAGGTTCAACATTCCAGGGGATGAGGTGGTCGTTTTTATTAATACAGTTAAATAACATGCAAATACCATGTTTTACACATGTACTTATAAAATACATAATATTGAGGCTAGGAGGGTTTTCTTTTCCCCCTTGAAAGCCTATTATAAGTATTTGTAATGTGAGTAGATGTTAGTATCTAGAATATTGTGTGCATTGGTATTCTATGGCAACCCAAACTAATCTAACTTTATATTATTTAATATTAAGCATGTGTGTGGTACATTTGTGATAAAGAGTACATGATTTTGGGGTTTTGTTTTGCTTTTTTTTTTCGTTTGAGATGGAGTCTTGTTCTGTTGCTCAGGCTGGAGTTCAGTGGCACGATCTCTGCTCACTGCAACCTCGGCCTCCCGGGTTCAAGCGATTCTCCTGCCTCAGCCTCCCAAGTAGCTGGAATTACGAACATGCACCACCATGCCCTTCTAATTTTTTTTGTATTTTAGTAGCGACGGGTTTTCACCATGTTGGCCAGGCTGGTCTTCAACTCCTGACCTCAAGTGATCCGCCCACCTTAGCCTCCCAAAGTGCTGGGATTACAGGTATGAGCCCCTGTGCCCAGCCAGGAGTACATAACTTAGAGATGACTACTTGGACTTATCACTTATTGAGGGCCTACCAAGAACACAGTCCTGTATTTGCATGCAGCATGTTACTTAGGGTAAATGACACTCTGTTACACAGTTTGTCCTTCTGACCTCAGCTTAATAAATGTAATTTATTCAGAAAGGCCTTCCCTGATGCCTCAATCTAAAGTCGTCTCTTTTCTCTCTCAGTTACTTTCTACACTGTTTACCATAGCATTAGCAATACCTGATATTTTCTTGTTAACTTGTTTGACTAACATCCTTTCCCATTCCCTCAGACTCTCCACTGTGTCCCTAGAGCCTAGAATAATATCCTACATATAGGAATCACTCAGTAAATAGTTAATTAGTAATAAATCAGTGAATGAAGAATAGAACCCTCTGGACCTTGAGAAAATACATACATTAATGTTTTTTTTTTTTTTTTTTTTTTTTGAGACAGAGTCTCGCTCTGTCGCCCAGGCTGGAGTGCAGTGGCGCGATCTCGGCTCACTGCAAGCTCCGCCTCCCGGGTTCACGCCATTCTCCTGCCTCAGCCTCCCGAGTAGCTGGGACTACAGGCGCCCACAACCGCGCCCGGCTAATTTTTTGTATTTTTAGTAGAGACGGGGGTTTCACCGTGGTCTCGATCTCCTGACCTTGTGATCCGCCCGCCTCGGCCTCCCAAAGTGCTGGGATTACAGGCGTGAGCCACCGCGCCCGGCCACATTAATGTTTTTTTTAAATGAGAGAGTAGTGCCAACAAAGTTGATGCTGATGATAGAAAACGTATGTTGGTTGGGCGCAGGAGCTCACGCCTGTAATCCCAGCAGTTTGGGAGGCTGAGGCAGGAGGATTGTTTGAGGCCAGGAGTTCAAGACCAGCCTAGGCAACATAGCAAAACCCTGTCTCTACCAAATATTTTTAAAAATTAGCAGGATGCGGTGACACATGCCTCCAGTTCCAGCTATTCAGGAGGCTGAGGTGGGAGGATCGCTTGAACTCAGGAGGTTGAGTCTGCAGTGAGCCAGTTTCATGCCACTGCACTCCCTCCTGGGTGACAGAGCAAGACCCTGTCTTTAAAAACTATATGTATATACACACACATAAAAAATATACTATATATTTTATATATATATGTGTTTTTATTGGGTTTTAAAGGGAGGACAAAGGCATTTTAGAAGGGGTGTTGGTTCATTTCTGGGTGTTGGTAATATCTACATAGCTTTAAGTGAAGTGTCCTTGGCAGTTCCCCATGGTAGAACTGGGAAGAAAAAGCTGAAGGAATGCCCATATAAGAACCCACAGTGTGTGAAATACCTATGATTTTCTTAATTCCAATGGTAGTAACTGCTGTGATTCTAGAAGTCTAGAGATAAGGAAGAACACTGCTATGAAGACATTATAGAAAATCCTCAAGCTGTTCAGTAACTTTTTTTTTTTTTTTTTTTACTATGAAACAACCAAAGTTTCCTGGCCACTTGTCACGCAGTCTAATTGCTTACAGTATGATTATTATAGGTTTTATTTTTATATATAAGCTGTCTCTATATAATGCAGGCTATATAATACAAGTCTGTGTAATATATATTTTTCAATTTATTTTTATTAAGTTTCACATATTCCAACATTTTCAGGCTTTGAATGTAATATCACATCATCATTTATTTGTTACCTGACTACTGACACCCAAAAAATGTGAAAGGGGAGTTAATGAGATTCTAAATCTATGCAATAATTTTTTAAATAAAAAACTGCAGAAAATTAGATGACGCTAGAGACTTTAATTATGTCGCACTCATGCCTCTGAAATCAAACCAGTTCAAGTAGCTGTTGACTTTGGCTACCCACTGAATTTGGCTGAACTTACAAAGAAAACTCTCACTTGTCATTATACATTGTTTTTGTTCTCTAAATTAACTCACTTATGCAATCTTCCACGCAAGCAAAGGCAGTAGAAATGACCTGGAGTTACAGATTTCCAAATAACCTTTATAAACAGATAAGGATATCTGCAAACATGCATGAGTTTCAATGTTCTTTCTGGAATTATTTTTCAGAAAAAAAAGATATAAATTCCTCCCGATAGTTCTTAAAAGCACCCTTTTATGCGTGTTATTCAACCAGTAATTACTTAATTTCCATAGATTTTTATTACTTATTACAAATAAAAATCTTAAGTATATTTCACATTTAAAATGGCACTAAAGTTTACAAGAGATCAGGAGTTCTCTATGTTTAGTTCTTAAAATGAGAAATTACTTTTAACATAGGACTCTACCCACAAGCATCTCAATCCTTTCGTTTTGGATGTAATGAAAATAACAAAAAGAAGCCTTGATGGGTTTCCAGGTCGTGTTCCTGCCACAGTGAGTGCATGGCATATATTATTAATGTGATCCGACCTTCTCAAATGCAAAGGATCACTGGATGACTCACAAACTCTATTTTTTTCTTTCTATAAATTAGTTTTAAATTAGGAGGAGCTACCTTAATCTATTAGTGAAAAAATACAATTATAAAAGATGTTTGCATTTCTAAAAGTTTTTAAATGTATGACAAGTTATTATTTTATACCTGCAAACAGATCCCCTAATTCCACTTTTTACCACATTTGATGGTTCACCAAGATTTTACTTAGATAATTGCATATAAGTATATGCAAAAACATGTTTATTTCCTCATTATTCTTCCTGCTGTAAGCAAGTTGGTGTTTATTTTTACTCATTGTAAATATGCCAAAATATTTAAAAACCTTCATACTATATGTAAATAGAGTGGAGTAGTGGTGGCGGTTTTTTGTTTTATTCATATATTTCTAAATCTCCAACCAATTTCAATAAACTTTCATGAACTTTCCATATAAAGTTCCAAACATTCCATAAACTTTCACTTCCATTCCTCTCAGGTTCTTTTTTCTCATTGTTCTCAATATACTTCTAAATATTACTTCCAAAACTTTCTGACTCACTGGGAACTTTCCTTGGAACATCGAGTTCTCCCTGTAGCAGGACAAACCGCAGACAAAACTCCTCAGACACCGGAGTTAAAGAAGGAAGGGGTTTATTTGGCCAGGGGCATCGGCAAGACTCCTGTCTCAAGAGCCGAGCTCCCCGAGTGAGAAATTCCCGTCTGCTCCCTGAGTGAGCAATTCCTGTCCCTTTTAAGGGCTCACAACTCTAAGGGGGTGCGTGTGAGAGGGTCGTGATTGATTGAGCAAGCAGGGGGCACGTGACGGGGGGCTGCATGCACCAGCGATTAGATCGGAACAAAACAAGATAGGGATTTTTCACAGTGCATTTCTCTACAATGTCTATAATCTATAGATAACAGAACCAATTAGGTCAGGGGTCGATCTTCAACTACGAGGCCCAGGGTGCGGCGCCGGGCTGTCTGCCTGTGGATTTCATTTCTGCTTTTAGTTTTTACTTCTTCTTTCTTTGGAGGCAGAAATTGGGCATAAGACGATATGAGGGGTGGTCTCCTGCCTTATCCTGACAGTAACATGTCAGGAGAAGTACCAAGTGTGAATGGAATCTTGCCAGTAGCAGGGCAGAGGTGGGGCACCGTCAGCTCTAACAAGGCTCACTAGAGGATTAGAAAAGCAAAGCCCTATAACACAGACAGCTTTCATCAGGAATATCTTTACATAAAATAACATTGATATTGGTGCCAATTCAACTGCAAAATAAAATAGTTGTTTATTGATGATTCTCTATCAAGTCCCTTTAAGTGTAGTCTGAATGACTTAACTACAAAAATCAGTTTACATTAAACACTTGGGGTCACCTAATTTGTAAATGGAGATGTATCTATAAACACCAGCAATGTGAAATCCTAAATAAACATAAATCCTGAAATATCTCTACTATGTCAGCACTTAAGTTTATAAAGCTCTTTCCTCTATACAAAATTCATTATTTCAAAAACATGGCTTCCACGAGAACCCGCGGAGATAAGCAGAATAAATCTTATCCCCATTATTTTCATGGGTAAAAGTTAAGTGACGTGAAGAATCATATTGTGAGTAGAGACGAAGTCAGTATCTCCTTCTGGTTGGCATAGTTCAGTTTCCATTGTCCTACAGTTTTGGGTAACAAACATTGTTCTTATCTCTTAATAGTAATTAGCAGTGTAGGTATAGAGATATTGAAATATTCATTTTGTAGATTATTATAAAGGAGTAAGTAGTTTTCTAAAGGATATTCAGCAAATATGGTGAGTATTCAGCATATTAAGTAATTTTCTGAAGGCTATCCAGCAAATATAATTTTTGTCCTCACTGCCAAAAGCATCCTCAGATGAAATGTTAATGTATGAAGATTTGGTAGTTTGGGTTCTATTTAACTTTCTTGTATGGAGTGTTCTAATGTGTTTTAGTGTTTTGATATATTTTCCTTGAATGTTTGCTGTTTTTGTTTTGTTTTTCAAACCTATCGTAGAAACTTTATTACATCAAAAATGATGTGGCAGAAAAAGCACAATATTTGAAAGGCACTGGCCCTAATTCTATAAGAATATTATGTTTTTCTTTAACTGGAGATAGGAATATCAAATTCTTTTTTTTACATTGATCTAGTGCAAGAATCTGGTATTCTTATTCAATTGTAAGCCAGAAAAGAGAAGACTACATCAGATATCACTGGTTGGCAGCAATTAGAAATATCAAGAGTACTATTGTTCATTACATTTTCACTTCTTTGACAAAGTGACTTGGATCTGATGCAACAACCCAAGCTGTAAGACAAGGAGCTGTGTGTTTTCCACCTACTCACAGGTATGTATGGGCGAGGAGCCACATCAGGTAACAATGAGTGACGAACTATGGTTTTTTTTCCCCCCGCCAACATGTCATTATCTGGCAATGAATACTTAAGGTCATAGAGCCTGTTAATCTTTACAAAATCAAGGTGCTACTGTAGTTACCTTTTGACAAGTTAACATCGGGTCATCAGGATATGGGAATTTGGTTACTTGTTCTTGTCTCCACCAGGGGGTGTATAGGCCCTGGGAAAGAATCCATGCCAGTATCTTAGCTGAGTTAATAAAATGAAGGGAGAGGATCAAAGTTACCTGTTCAAATAAGAATTAGAAATTACGCAGACATCAGTATCATGTAGTCACGGTTTCTGTGATCTCCTGCAGTATAGGTGAGGAATACTTGACTGAATATGATTGGCATTTTCAGAAATGTAATATAGCTAGTGTCAAAACATAAAAATATTGAGGGTGTCCGTGTAGTAGGCCAAACTTAGCACCCCTAATGGTAGAACAACCAGGTGTTATCCATCTCCTAATGAATTGCCTATGGTGTATACACATTACTTATGATGCACTTTCAACTAAAACACTTAACTTGAACCTATCAAGACTTTAGATATAACTTTCAGTTTATAGGAAAATTATAGAAGAAGAAACAGTTGCCACAACGAAACAATTAGACAAATCCAGGTGAAACACTTTACAGGACAGATCAGTCTCATTGAAAAAAAAGAGACTCTTCTACATTGGAGAGGTAAATAGTGTGGCTTGGACAGGATCCTAGTTTGTATAGACCAGCTGTAAATGATATTTGGAAGGCGGTTTGTGAAATATGGCCAGGGTATATTAAAAAATTATGATTAATTTTTGTGAAATACAATAATATTTTGGCTATGCAGAAAACGTTTCTTAAAATACATGCTAAAGTTAAAAAGTCTTCAAAAGTTAAATGGTGATGGAGTATAGGCTTTGGAGACAGACCTGGTTTGACACCTGATTTCATTTACCAGCTAGTGACATTTGCTCAAGGCATTTAAACTCCATGCCTTAGTAACTGTCAGGCCTCTGAGCCCAAGCCAAGCCACCATATCCCCTGTGACCCGCACGAATACATCCAGATGGCCTGAAGCAAGTGAAGAATCACAAAAGAAGTGAAAATGGCCTGTTCTGATGACATTCCACCATTGTGATTTGTTCCTGCCCCACCTTAACTGAGCGATTAACCTTGTGAAATTCCTTCTCCTGGCTCAGAAGCTCCACCACTGAGCTCCTTGTGAACTTCGCCCCTGCCTGTAAGAGAAAAACCCCCTTTGACTGTAATTTTCCACTACCCACCCAAATCCTATAAAACGGCCCCACTCCTATCTCCCTTCACCAACTCTCTTTTTGGACTCAGTCTGCCTGCACCAAGGTGAAATAAACAGCCTTGTTGCTCACACAAAGCCTGTTTGGTGGTCTCTTCACATGGACACAGGTGACAGTAACCTCATCTGGCAGTACCTACCCTTGATAGATAATGGAAATTACATGACATTATGCATATGATGTATTCTAACATTGAACTACTGCGCTTCTTTGCCCACTAACATACTGCTGGTTGGCCTATCTACTTTTTTTCTATTCCTTCTTTTCTTTTTGAGACGGAGTCTTGCTCTGTCGCCCAGGCTAGAGTGCAGTGGCACGATGCCTCAGTCTCCTGAGTAGCTGTGATTACAGGCGCCTGCCACTGCACATGGCTAATTTTTGTGTTTTTAGTAGAGACGATCTATTTTCTGTTCCTCTCTGTTTCAAGCTTTCACTGGATTTCGCTCTTGTTTCCACTCTTGATTCTTTTGATCTCTTTGTGCGCTATGAGAACTCAGTGTGAAGTTATCCTTTGTTATTTGTGTTTATGCCACTGAGTACCCCATTACATAATTATTCACTCTCTTAGGTCTTCTTGTCTCTGAAAAGTTCAACAATCTCTGCCTCTTTGTCCTTTATAGCTCTTCATTTAGGACAATACCTTTTCTCTTATTGACTCTTCATAATCTTCTTTAGCCATTCATTCCTAAAATCTCTTCTCTCTCTGTCTCTCTCTCTGTTCTCTTTCTCTCTCCTCCCCTGATGCCCTCCCACCATAGACCTTTCACTCTCAGTACTAAGGGATGTAAGGGAGAAATCCGCTTTTCTCTCTGAATGTTCCTACACTTCTGACATCCTCATATTTCCTTTATCTTGCACCTAAGCCAAAGTTTGAGAGGAGAGTCTAAGCCAAAGTTTGCTTCTGAAGTTCTTTGCATAAACACTTGAATTGCCTCAGAGGTCCCCTCTCCAATGCTCTCTTCTATTTGGGCTCTTGCTTCTGTCACCCTTAGTTGTCACAGTCATAAGAAGATTTTTTTTAACCTCTTCTTTCTTAAATAAATTCAATATTCTCATTGTTAGCTTAAATCTTCAAATGTTTCAGTTACTTGTAATTGTAATTAAAATCCAATCTCCTCTTTATTCATTTCCATTTAACTGGCTTTCTTACTTTCCCAGTAATTTAATTCTACCATTTGACTGCAACCTACTTGACATTCTCTCTCACTCACCCCTCATTTATCAATAATGAATGTTTTCCCATATTTTCAATATATTTAGTTTTTAATTCCTCCAATATCTGTGAAAATTGCAGAAACATTCTGTCTTCTGGAGTAAATTCACCCAAGAAAATAGACTCTGGGGAAGAACTAGTGGTGAAAGATAAAATACAAATGATGATATAGCAAAGGTAATTAATTCCTTTGGAAGCTCCTACTAATTTATTTAGGGATCTGAATATATAGCTCAATAAATAATTAGGGTCAGTAATATATGGCAAACTGAGATTTTTAGATTATATGTCACCAATCATTCTCCCCCTTTCCATAAGCATGCATTTCCTCAGTTCCAGAAGGGTTCATGTCACTTTTGTGAAGCCTGGTGAAATAAATATTGCCCTGGAGTTGGACAGATCTCAGTTAGTTCCTAGCTCTGTTACTCATTCCTGGATGGCTCTGGAAAAGTTATTCAGAGTTCTAGTGTCTCCATTTGTAAAATGAAATAGAAGCTAATAATGTTCTGCAAGGGTAATAACATTAAAAGTTATGTAAAGATATTTACGTATTTGAGGGAGAGAGAGAGGCAGAGAGACAGAGAGAGACAGAGACAGGCAAATAGACAAATTCTACCAGAAGTAGCTGTGCTTTCTCTTCCTTTTAACTTCTAGATAAGGTCCCATCCTACGTCCTGTGGAAGTGAAAAGCCCTTCCAAACATTCCCCCAGACCCCCAGGAGACCTCATTTTCATTAGCATCCTTACCTGAAACTCCTTGTTTCTATTTAATCAGTTTGATTTATGATCATCCCTGTGCCCTCGTATGTGGTTCCTATTCATACTACCTTGACACAGATGCCAAACTTAGAGACCTCTGTGGTTTCTGCACCCATCCTACCCTCCCCAAAAAGAAAAGCATAGAAGAAAAAACACAAAACTCTGTACACAAAACCTTCTTGATTTTGGTAGCCAGTGTTAACAAAAGAAGATTGCAGGAGAAGGAGAAAGAAATATTACAGCATTGCAAACAACTGCAACAGAATACTCAACATTTCTTTTTTTTTTTTTTTTTTTTTTTTTTTTGAGACAGAGACTCACTCTGTCTCCTAGGCTGGAGTGCAGTGGTATGATCTCAGCTCACTGCAAATTCTGCCTCCCTGTTCAAGTGATCTCCCAACTCAGCCTCCCACGTAGCTGGGACTACAGGTGAGCACCACCATGCCCAGCTAATTTTTGTACTTTTAGTAGAGTCAGGGTTTCACCATGTTGGCCAGACTGATCTCGAACTCCTGACCTCAAGTGATCTGCCCACCTTGACCTCCCAAAGTGTTGGGATTACAGGCATGAGCTACCATGCCTGGCCAACATTTCTATTTTCAAGTCCTTCCAACTGTCCATTATTGGGGATTTTTCTTTAGCCACCTTTTTCCATGCCACACTCCCAGACCTATGCTGTCACAGCAACTCCACGTTCTCTGTTTGGAGACAAGATGCTTCCTAAAACTCTGATATGGTTTGGCTGTGTCCCCACCCAAATCTCATCTTGAATTATAGTTCCCATTATCCCCACATGTAGTGAGAGGGACCAGGTAGAGATAATTGAATCATAGAGGCAGGTTCCCCCCTCCCTTTCCACGCCACCTTTGCAGCCTCAGGACATGGTTCCCCGCATCTCAGCCCTTTCAGCTCTATCCATGGCTAAAAGGGGCCAAGGTACAGCTCAGGCCATTACTTCAGAGGGTTCAAGTCCCAGTCCTTGGCAGCTTCCACATGGTGTTGAGCCTGTAGGTGCACAGAAGTCAGGAATTGAGGTTTGGGCCTCTGTCTAGATTTCAGAGGATGCATGGAAACACCTGGATGTCCAGGCAGCAGTTTGCTGCAGGGGCAGAGTGCTCATGGAAAACCTCTGCTAAGGCAATGTGGAAGGGAAATGTGGGATCAGAACCCCCATACGGAGTCCCCACTGGGGCACTGCCTATAGAACTATGAGAAGAAGGCCACTATCCTCCGGGCCCCAGAATGGTAGATCCACTGACAGCTTGCACTGTGTACCTAGAAAAGCTGTAGACACTCAACAACAGCCCATGAAGGCAGCTGGGAGGGAGCTGTATCCTGCAAAGCCACAGAGGCAGAGCTGCCCAAAGCCATAGGAGCCCACCTCTTGCATCAGTGTTCCCTGGATGTGAAACATGGAGTCAAAGAAGATCATTTTTGAGCTTTAAGATTTGACTGCCCCACTGGATTTCAGACCTGCATATGGCCTGTAGCCCCTTTGTTTTCGCCAATTTCTCCCATTTGAAATGGCTATATTTACTCAACGCCTGTACCTGCATTGTATGTGGGAACTAACTAACCTGCTTTTGATTTTACAGGCTCCTAGGCAGAAGGAACTTGCCTTGTCTCAGATGAGACTTTAGACTTGGACTTTTGAGTTAATGCTGGAATGAATTAAGACTTTAGGGGACTGTTGGAAGGGAAGAGCATGATTGTGTTTTGAACTGTGAGAACATGAAATGTGGGAGGGGCCAAGGGCAGAATGATATGGTTGGGCTGTGTTCCCACCCAAATCTCATCTTGAATTGTAATCCCATAATCCCCACACGTTGTGGGAGGGACTCAGTGGGAATCCCTCCCACTGAATCATGGGGGTAATTGCCCTCATCCTGTTCTCATGATAGTGAGTTAGTTCTCACGAGATCTGATGGTTTTGTAAGGGGCTTCCCCCTTGCTGGGCTCTCATTCTCTCTCCTGCCACCCTGTGGAGAGGTGCCTTCTGCCATGACTGTAAGTTTCCTGAGGCCTCCCTAACCCTGCAGAACCATGAGTCAATTTCCTTTATAAATTACCCAGTCTCAAGTAGTTCTTTATAGCAGCATGAGAATGGACTAATACAAACTCCAAATTTTCTCTCTGTATTAATAGAGACAATTATGTCTCTTCTGCCTCTGATCATAAACTTAGCCCATAAGCAAAACCAGTTGAGGTCCTCAGCAGGAAAAGGTGGGGTGGGAAGACTTCATTTAATAGGATTTTCCCCATTCATTACATAATGATTTGGGTCTTGTTCTTAATGAAAGTGTGGCTATAGCATTGAAGTTTTTAAAATGCCACTTAATTAGAGTTTATAAATCTAAGAATATAGAACTACCTTAACATAAATGTAAGAAGTACAATACACACAAGATCAAGGCTACATGCCAGTGCGGTTTGGTGTCAGTGTTCTCAAACAGCCATAGTCCATAGTTTAAATAGTAAAAAAAAAGACCTTGATAAATATTGTTCAAGGTCTACTCTTATCAGTAAACAGCCTTGATCTTTGCTGTTGGGTCCAGAGTTGATCAGGATCTGAATATCACCTGCTGGCATATGTTGACTTTGGAAGCTTTGTAGCTATTTAGTGTCAAAATGCTTGGCATTTCTAAGCTTTCTAATACACATGCATGTACACAGCACTTCTGACACTTCTTTGTTCTAATAGATGCAGTCATGAGTTTAACTTTTTGTATAAGTGAAAAGTGTACCATTTCAAACCAAACAGAACAAAGAGAGGAAAATCATATCCTCAATTCAATGAACATATCTCTATAGAACCAACCTTGGGTCCTCATGCTTTATTAGAGATTTATTTTTCAAGCACTTGTAAAATGTCACGTGTGGCCAGCAAAATATGAACTCAAGATGGAATGAGGGCTGGAGTGTGGAAAAGTTCTTACAATCTTTCCTTGAACTTCATAATGTCCAAAATCAGTTGAACAACTAAGAAAAACAGCATACCCCATGACTTCAGATGCTTGAACAAAATTTTCAGCTAAATTTTAGTAAATTAACATCATAGAAATGACCCGATAAGTTGTTTGAAGTTGTTCATTTCTCAAATGTCTATGTCTTATATGGGTCTCTACAGGAGCAGTGTGGTATACAGATGCAGCATGGTTTAGGGGAAAGAAAATTATTATAACCTGAATCCTAGTCTTTATTCCACCACTTACCATCAGTGAGAACTCAGACAAATCACTTCACCTCTGTAAAATGTTATGCAGCATAATACATGTTTGTGTGTCTGTCATCTATTTATGTAAGTCCTTCTTTACTTTACTTACTAGCTGAAAAATAGAGATCATTCCTTTCAGTTGTTCTAAAATGTGTTTTAATCTTAAGAGATCTAGCCTTTTTAAAATAACTTGGAAAATGATGAAAGATATCCAATTGGTACCGTTGTGACCTTAGAGTTATCTCTCAAAATTCTTCCTAACATTTAGCCATAGTAAAAACAGCGGACCTAGAAGCCTACTTATTTCTCTCAAAACAAGAAATAAATGATGATATGCCTTCCTTTTTTTTTTTTGAGATGGAGTCTCACTCTGTCACCCAGGCTGGAGTGCAGTGGCACAATCTCAACTCACTGCAGCCTCCACCTCCCAGGTTCAAACGATTCTCTGCCTCAGCCTCCCAAGTAGCTGGGATTACAGGTGCCCGCCTCCACGCCCAGCTAATTTTTTTGGTATGTTTAGTAGAGACGGGGTTTCACCATCTTGGTCAGGCTGGTCTTGAACTCCTGACCTTGTGATCCACCCGCCTCAGCCTCCAAAGTGCTGGGATTACAGGCGTGAGATATGCCTTCTTAAGATTCTTTCAACTTTGCAACGCTTTGAGATTTTATGAAGATTTGATCAGGATGGCAAAAGATAAAACAGTATAGAAAACATGTTTTGCTTAGTCCTTTATGTTTGCAATCAAGTGTAACTTGAATTCTGTTCTTTAGACGAATTATCCATCTCATGTTTAGCTTAGATTAGCCCCTTCTTACAATCTTTCCTTGAACTTCATAATGTCCAAAATCAGTTGAACAACTAAGAAAAACAGCATATCCGATGACTTCAGATGCTTGAACAAAATTTTCAGTTAAATTGTAGCAAATTAACTTCTATGTTGTTCTATGCTGTTCTCGCCATCCACCTAGCATTGTGGTAAATATCTGAAATTTGCCCTTTCTGTTTTAGTTCGGAACTCTAGACAGACTCTGAATCTTCAGAAGTATTATCTGGGTATGTGTTAGTTCAGAGGTGGACTTGATCACCTTTACTGAGAAAGCAGGATTTCAAGGAGGGCAAGGCTTCTTCTACACTAAGATTTTATAATGCAACTTTACTTCTGGCCTAACAAGCCACAAGCCAACCCAGACTCAAGGAGAGGGCAAATGGACTCCACTTCTCAATGAGAGGAGCAATACTTTTTATCTGCCACAATGTCATTGTCCAGAAACTACTCTCCAATAAACTTTTATACCTAGAGGGACATTTCTAAAAGCCAAGATGGATTCTAAGTGTGACATAAAGCATTAGATCTAAGACACAGAGTCATTATGATAACTCACTAGGAAGTTGTTTTTTTGTTTTTTGTTTTTTTTTGGTTTTGGAGTTGTATACCAAATGTCAGCACTATGCCATTACCCTATTTTGGGGACCCATTCCTCTTGCTATATAGCTTCAAAAATACTCACTCTAGGTTAAGATAAGCCATTTCATTAGGCATTGTGGACAGTTGGTTAGGGAGAAATGCTTCTTTCTAAAACAGTTAATATTTATGTTTGTATCAAAAAGTATTACTGAATGCTAGAAATAGTCTCCTGGGGTCTGGTAGTTGTGCTTTACCTACTTTAATATATAACTAATGTATATTTTTATTTTAAATCTAGTATCTCTCAACTAACAGCTAATGGAAGCTAATCAACTGCTAGTAAGTACACATTGCCTGTGATGTTCAAGGTTTTACAGATAGTATCAACAGGTCCCACAACAAAAACAACTTGAGCAAAACTGTGTGATCTTTTTAGCTCTACAGCTTACACAAACTCACTTTGTGAGCTTTGGAATCAAGCCATTGACTGAGGCAACTATCATATGAACAGCCCCCGTGGATGGAAGCCTCCCACGTTGTGTGCTGTAAATAGGTGACAGCAGGGCACAGAGAGGCAGCATGTGGCAGGCCAGTTTGGCACTGGAACTCCTAGAGCCCCAAGTCAATGACCAGCTTCAAGCAGGATCTTCTAGTTGCCCCCAAAGACCTAAAATAGAATGTATTCTGTGTCGTGGTTTTCTACCACAATGGAGAAAAAATTAACATGCACTCACCTAGTAACAGCTATCATCATTAAATTTTTAATATCCAGGTCTGAAGGTCTTCTGTGAAGGGGTGGCCTGCCCCTCCACATCTGTGGGCGTTTCTCGTTAGGTGGAACGAGAGAATTGAGAAAAGAAGTGAGACACAGAGACAAAGTATAGAGAAAGAAAAAGTGGGCCCAGGGGACGGGTGCTCAGCATACAGAGGACCCACACCCGCACTGGTCTCTGAGTTCCCTCGGTATTTATTGATCATTATCTTTACCATCTTAGAAAAAGGTAAGTGGCAGGATAATAGGATCATGGTAGGGAGAAGGTCAGCAGTAAGACATGTGAATAAAGATCTCCGCGGGCGCGGTGGCTCAAGCCTGTAATCCCAGCACTTTGGGAGGCCGAGACGGGCGGATCACGAGGTCAGGAGATCGAAACCATCCTGGCTAACACGGTGAAACCCCGTCTCTACTAAAAAAAAATACAAAAAACTAGCCAGGCGAGGTGGCGGGTGCCTGTAGTCCCAGCTACTCTGGAGGCTGAGGCAGGAGAATAGCGGGAACCCGGGAGGCGGAGCTTGCAGTGAGCCGAGATCTCGCCACTGCACTCCAGCCTGGGCAACAACAACAACAACAACAACAACAACAAAAAGATCTCTGTGACATGAATAAGTTTAAGGAAAAGTGCTGTGCCTTGATATGCATATACAGACATCTCCATAAACCTTTTCAGTGCATAAAGAGCAGCATTGCTGCTAGCACGTCCCACCTTCAGCCCTAAGGCGGTTTTCTCCTTTCTCCGTAAACAGAACATACAATCGGGTTTTACACCAAGATGTTCCATTGTCCAGGGACTGGCAGGAGACAGATGCTTTTCTCTATCTCAATTGCCAAGAGGTCTTCTTTGGTCTAGTACTAGTCCTCCTCAGCACAGACCCTTCACGGATGTCAGGCTGGGGGATGATCAGGCCTTTCCCTTCCCAGGAGGCCATATTTCAGGCTATCACATGGGGAGGAACCTTGGACAATACCTAGCTTTCCTAAGCAGAGGTCCCTGCGACTTTCCACAGTGTACGTGTCCCTGGGTACTTGAGATTAAGAGAATGGTGATGACTTTTCACAAGCATACTGCCTTCAGGCACTTGTTTAACAAAGCACACGCTGCACAGCCCAAAATCCTTTAAACCTTGAGTCACCACAGCACATGTCTCTTGCAAGGACAAGGTTGGGGGTAGCGTCACAGATTAACAGCATCTCAGATACAGAACAAAATGGAGTCTCTTGTGTCTATTTCTTGCTAGACACTGTAACAGTCTGATCTCTCTTTCTTTTCCCCACATTCTGACCTAATATCTAGATCAATTTATGAACAAATATATATGTTTTCTAATAACAGCAAGGTTCCAGAACATTGATCTCACCCCCAGTGTTTTATTTTATTGTAGTAAAACACATGTAACAAAAATTTACCATTTAAATCATTTTCAAATAGACATTTCAGTAGTGTTAAGTATATTCATAGTGTTGTGCAACCATCACCACCATCTGCCTCCAGAACATCTTCATTTTGCAAAACTGAAACTCTATACCCATTAAACAACTCTCCATTTCTCCCTCCCTCCACTCACCATTCCACTTTCTGTCTCTATGAATTTGACTCCTGTAAGTGAAATCATACAGAACGTGTCTTTTTGTAACTGGTTTATTTCACTTAAAAAAAGTTTCAGTCTTATTGTAGCATGTGACAGAATTTCTTTCTTTTGTAAGGCTGAATAATATATACCATATTTTGTTTAGACTATCTTTGTTTTTTTTTTTTTTTTTTTGAGACGGAGTCTCGCTGTGTCGCCCAGGCTGGAGTGCAGTGGCCGGATCTCAGCTCACTGCAAGCTCCGCCTCCCGGGTTTTTACGCCATTCTCCTGCCTCAGCCTCCCGAGTAGCCGGGACTACAGGCGCCTGCCACCTCGCCTGACTAGTTTTTCGTATTTTTTAGTAGAGACGGGCTTTCACTGTGTTAGCCAGGATGGTCTCGAACTCCTGACCTCGTGATCCGCCCGTCTCGGCCTCCCAAAGTGCTGGGATTACAGGCTTGAGCCACCGCGCCCGGCCTAGACTATCTTTGTTTTGTACACGTTTTTATTACTGATATAAACTTACTTGACTCCCTGGAGGAAGATCCAGGTACCTAGAAGTCACTGCAGTATGATCCTTTTTTTTTTTTTTAAACTATCCCTCTTAAGTAAACCCATCTGCTCATAAATCAGCTACCATACTTCATTTTTGCCTTGGAAATGTGTAATGGATGTTATATAATGAAAATGGGACAAACATTATTAGAACTGTGAAAAACGGGCTAAAGCGGGAATGTCTGTGACATTGAATGAAATGTCCTTTATGGCTGGGTTCATTAAAGAATTGTATTGATGAAGACTCCTGTTGCTAGTGATTTACTGGTTATCTTACAGAACTTAAAGAGAATCTGAGCAGCAGGAAGGAAAGGATTCATTGGGGATGCAAAACCAAGTGGAAGCAGAAAATTAAATACCATTGAGATCTTCACTTATATTATCTACTTCTATGTGTCTCTGTCTTTCCCTCTATGCGTACTGGCCTTTTCCATGGGGCAGCAAATATAACAGCTTCAGAATCTGACTGAGCCTTAACAGTTGTCAATATGTGGATTTTTAATAGGCTTTGAGAAAGGGGTCCTCCCCAAAACCCACTTCGGATGTGACTGTGAAGATAATGAGTACCTACTGCCCAGAGGGTAGATCCAGAGACCCCAGAGAAGGACAGACAAAGCATTCTCTATTGAGAGTAGGATCAAGGTCTACTTAAGGACACACACACACACTGCCACAGCAGTGCCTGCCCTATGAGATTCTGGTTTTGCTACAGAGCAGTGACGATTGTATTCCTTTTCTGAATGGGAGTTTTTTTTGTCATTTGTTCTCTGTTTTCTGTTTTGTCTTTTATTTATTATTTTTGAATTGACAAATGAAAAATTGCATATATTTGTGGTGTACAATGTGATACATGTTTTAATATATGTATACATTGTGGAATGATTAAATCAAGCTAATTAACATATCCATCACCTTCACATCCTTCCAATTTTTGTAATGATAATGTTTAAAATCTACTCTCTTAGCAATATTCAAGCATACAGCGCATTATTATTAACTATAGTAACTATGCTGTACAATAGATCTCCAAATTGTATTCCTTCCTCCTGTCTAATTAAAACTTTGTCCCCTATAACCAACATTTCCACATCTCTACCCACACCCCCAGCCCCCGGTAACCACTATTCTACTCTGTGCTTGTATGAGTTTGACTTCTTAAGGTTTCACATGTAATTTAGGTCACGCAGTATTTGGCTTTTTGTGCCTGGCTTATTTCCCTAAGCATAATGTTCTCCTGGTATATCCATATTATTTAAATAAAAGGATTAATTCTATCTTAAAGCTGAACAGTATTCCATTGTGTATGCATGTCATATGTTCTTTATCTATTCATCTAAGGTTGCTGGATGTCTTGGCCATTGTGGATAGTGCTGCAATAAACGTAAGAGTGCAGATATATTTTCAACATACAGTCTTCATTTCCTTTGGATATATACTTAGAAGTGGGATTGCTGGATCATACAGTAGTTCTATTTTTAATTTTTTGAGGAATGTTCATACTGTTTTTCTATAATAACAGCATTAATTTACATTGCCACCAACAATGTACAAGGGTTCTCTTCTCTTCATACTCTCACCAACCTTTGCTAGCTTTTGTCTTTTGATAATAGCCATCTTAACAGGTATGAGATGATATCACTCAATATGGTTTTGATTTGCATTTCTCTGATGATTGGTGATGTTGAGCACCCTTTCATATACCTGTTGGCCTTTTGTATGTCTTCTTTTGAGAACTATCTATTTGGGTCCTTTGCTCATTTTTTAATTGTGTTGTTTTCTTGCTATTAAGTTGCTTGAGTTCCTGATACAGTTTGTATATTAACCCCTTATCATATGAATGGTTTGCAAATATTTTCTCCCATTCCATAGATTACCTTTTCCTTTGCTGTGCAGAAGGTTTTTTAATTTAGTGCAATCCCATGTATCTATATTTCGTTTTGTTGTTTTGGGATCACATTCAAAAAAATACTTCCCAAAACCAAAGTCAAGAAGCTTTTTTTCTACTTTTTCTTCTGATAATTTTACAATTTGAGTTCTTACATTTAGTCTTCAATCCATTTTGAGTTGATTTTTGTATATGGGGTGAAAGAAGTGTCCAATTCCATTTTTTCTGCATGTGGATATCCAGTTTTCCAACATCATTTATTGAAGAGACTGTCCTTTCCCCCGTTCTGTGATCGTGGCACCTTTGTCAAAGACCAGTTGACTGTAGATGTGTGGACTTATTTCTGGGCTCTCTATTCTGTTCCATTGCTCTATATGTCTGTGTTTGTGCCAGTTACTACAGATTTATAGTAGATTTTGAAATCAAGTAGTTTGATTCTCCCACTTTTGTTCTTTTGGCTCAAGACTTCTTTGGCTACTTGGGGTCTCCTGTGGTTTCATACTAATTTAAGATTGTTTTTATATTTCTGTGAAAAATGTCATTAGAATTTTAATAGGGACCCTGCTGAATCTGTAGATGGCTTTGAATAGTATGGCCATTTTTACAATATTATTTTTTTCAGTTCATGAACATGAAGCATTTTTCATTTATTTGTATATTCTTCAATTTCTTCCATCAATGTTTTATAATTTTCAGTGTACAGATCTTTCATCTATTTGGTTAAATTTATTTCTAAGTAACTTTTATTCTTGTAAATGGAATTGTATTCTTGATTTCTTCTTTGGATAGTTCACTGTTGGGCAAATGGGAGTTTTTATTACAGTTATCTGAGCCTTGTACACTATGTTTTCAGCTGAAATACGGCACATCAAACCACTTTGTGGCCTCTTCTTCTATAGGGTCTCCAAGCACAGCTGTTTGTATTTGACTCTCTTGTTCTGGTCTCTAGTCCTTCCCTCTTCCCACCTCTGCTCAGAGAGGGCTCAGGAAAGGAAGAAAAGCAATGTTCCTCCCTTTCTCGCCCTAGCCATTTTGTCAGACCTAGCTCGTATACCTCAGATCTTTCTTTCCCCGGAAAGAATTCCGTCACCATCTTCACCAGAGTCAGAGGCTAAAGAGGTGAGATGTAAGCTTTAAATTGCCAACATCATTAACATGTTAGTGTTGATCTTCAGTGGTCTGGCCCCACTGAGACTCTAGATTTTCCAAAATTAATATTAGGTCCTCAATGATGGCTCTGGCTTTGAAAGAAAAATCTTCCCATCCCCAAACCAAATGTTACTAAATAACATCTACCTTTCCCTTCATGTGAACAACAGCAGAAGGTCTTTGGGGCTTCACCTTGGTGCCTACTGGGAAAGGGGTCTGGTGGGGCAATGCTACTCAATTTGTAATCTATCTCCTCCTCACTCAATTATTATTATTATTATTTGAGATGGGGTCTTACTCTGTTGCCCAGGCTGGAGTTCAGTGGTGCAATCTCGGCTCACTGCAGCCTCAACCTCGCAGCCCATCCTCCCACCTCAGCCTCCTGAGTAGCTGGGACTTCAGGCATGCACCACTATCCCTAGCTAATTTTTTGTATTTTTGGTAGAGACAGGGTTTCACGACGTTGGCCAGGCTGGTCTCAATTCATGAGCTCGAGTCATCCACCTGCCTCGGCCTCCCAAAGTGCTAGGATTACAGGTGTGAGCCACCCTGTCCAGCCCACTTTAGTATTTTAAAGACAGCAGCCTGCTCATTGAAAAGAAATATACACACACACACACATCAGTTATTCAGTTTGAGAATTCTAAGTTCTTTATTCTTTAGTCATTAGTTTTGTGGTATAGAGCATGGGCTTTCAGGTCAGATCTCTGGGGTTCAGATGACTGGTCACAAATTATTTAACTTCTATAAGTCTCAGTTTTCTCATATGTAAAAGAGCTAACAACATTATATACTTCCTGTGGTGACTGAGAGGGTCGAATGGACACTCACGAAAGCCCTCAGTATGGTGTCTAACAGATAATAAACATGCAATAAATTTGCTATGATTACTATTATTCTCTACCAATCCAATTGGGTGGAATTAGACACCTGAAATTTCAATCTGATTTAATAAATCAAAAGGTCTGATCCAGGGAAATTTCAATGGAATTCCTATGTCACGTCCCATCACTAAGCTTTATTAATTACCGCAGCTTCTAGGTGATTGATGTATCCACTGTCCTGAGCACATGGGTTGAAGGACAGAGTAAAGACTTTTGAAGTCTGTAAACTTCTCATGCTGCACAAGGTGAAGAAGACCTATATTGAGAGATGTACCCTGTGCCTTATATGATGATCCTCTTTAAGAAGTTGGCGATTTGGTTCGGAATTCTCTTGTTTTTACACTTCCCAGCCTGACAAGCAGGTCATCAGAGTGCTGTCTAAGTTCTCTTTACTGGCAGTTGCATGGTTTTCAGGTCTGTTAGGGAGGCATAGCTGTCCCCTGAAATCAATACTGAGTTGCAGAGATATGTTTACTTTGACTTTAGTCCTATTGGAATTCTGTGACCTTGGGCTAAAATAGACAGTGCTCAAATATATTATTTCTGAAGGGCAAAGTTAAGAGATTTAGCCTTAGGAGCAGGAATGGGGACATCAGAAATAGGACAAAGCTGCTGCTCTTCAGGCTCTTGAAGGACTTCTCAAGGTGATACTCCGTTCGTGTGTCCCCTTTTCTCTGTGCTCCATGCCATGAGAGGGGAATTCCAGTCACATTCCGTCTGGGCAGCCATTTATAATTCTGCTATTGCTGATGTTAAGCCATTTTATTTCTCGTTCAGTGCCACATCTCTGTGGATAATGCACTAACAAATATATTGCCTACTGTGTAAACTACTACAGAAAGTTCTTATTTTTATGCCCATAACATTCTGAAACCCAGAGCATTAAGCAATCCCTTGTAATAAATGAAACTTCTGTACGGCTTTGTCAGTGCCATCCAGCATTTCAAAGCACTCGTTTACTCCTCATAACAACCCTCTGAGTTCAATGCTTTAGGTTCTGAGAACCTAAAGGTGAGGAAACCAAGGCATAGAGAGAGCTAAGACCATGAGGCTAGGAAGTGGAGGAGCAGAGCAGTGCATGCAGGCCTCCTGGTGCAGAACATGGGCTCAAGCAGCCTCTGAGACGTTCTTCAGTGACCCTAGACTTGTGCTATTCACACCCTTGTGAGGGGACTGAAATTGTTGACTTTCAAGTCAAATACAACAAAAATACAAAAAAAAGGTATCACATCTGAGCTTAGGTTACACGCATGTGTACCTACATGAATGAGTCCAGAAGCAGATTCCTCAGCCCCCATCTGGCCTGCAGATGACTGTGGCCTTCGGAAAGAGCCTGAACCTCAGGCACCCAGCTGAGCAGGTCTGGGTTGCTGCCCACAGAAGCCATGAGTTAAAGTTTGTTGTTTTAAGCCACTACAGTTTGGGGAAATTTATGATATAGCAATAACACAACCCCTGAAATGTGCTGCTAGCTTTTTTGTTGTTGTTATTGTTGTTGTTGTTGTTATTTGTTTTAAAACAACACAAGATTTCTCAATTAGAAGTAGCATTTCTTAATAAGGCTTATAGTTAGTGAGGGGACTTAGCCCATGCCTGTGTTGATTACTGGCTCCAAGCAAGTTCCTCATTCACGTTCAAGCAGGATTATTTCTGTATCAATTTCATGATGATTAAAATTCTTTTTTTTTTAAATGTATCAAAGACTTTCTGAAATTCTAACCTTATTCACTGCTCACTCTTATTGATTTTTCTCTCTCAGAGAATTCCTCTGGTCATGTATACCTTACTGGAATTACGTGGACAACTTGCGTTTAGTGAAGAGTGATGGTGCCCCATAGTATAGGCTCTTTGAGCTTGGAACGTGTGGAAGGATCACCCATGGGTAATCACCCCACTCTACCTTCCCCATCTGGTCCCTGCAGTGTTTTTTTATCTTGCTCTCTTTTATCTTTTCCTTCTTCTTCATCATGTGTGTGTGTCTGTATGTGTCCATTTGCGATCTTTTCAGCATCTGACACAAATTAACATACTCTGACCAGAAATTTTTTCCTAGATTCCAACAAAAAAATCAAATTCTTTTCATGTGGGTTCAGTAGTTTTTCAACATTTATCAACATAGCTTAGAAATGCTGAGGGACAATAATATGATCTTGCTTATTTTATAGAAAATTTGATCAGAAGAAACTCTTTAAAGTAACCATCAGTCAGAATACATGCCAAGGACGTATTTAATCTGTGAGTCATCACTTCTTTTCCTGAAGTCTTTGTCCCATAATCATGGAGAGTTCCATAGAATGCACCCTCGAGGATTTGCCATTCACAATTGTGACCATTCTGGAAGGTCCCCCAGTGCTCATAACATTTAGGAATTTGTGCTGCCAACTGAGGTTTGTGTACACGAGTGAGGCACTCACCAAGCAGGTAGACACCTGACCATCAGCCCAACATCAGCATCTTAACAGAATTCTACAGATATGTAATACAAGCAGAATATATGTAATATGTGGCAGGCATACATTATGGGTGGTTGCATGTTACAGCAGTATTTATAGATTTAGAAGGTCTGAGAAATACATCTCTAAGAGCAAAGGGGCTACTGAATCTTTTGTTTCTTCTCAAATTCCTTTGGCCTGCCTCAGTTTTAGTTTGCCATCTAGAGTTGGAAATTTTTTTTCATTGTTGTCATTTGGAAATGTCTTTCCGTTTTTATTTTGTATAAATGCAAAGCGTTACTTATATTTGTGTGTGTGTGTGTGGTGTGTGTACCATGCCATATACGGACAAGACTTCAGTTTTCTGCATTCTTACCCATCAGCCTTGCCACTACCCTAAAGTGACTTTAGATTCAAATGCTGACTTACCACAAATAGAGAGATGGTTACATCATTTCAGCAGAGGTAACCAAGGTGAACAGTTTGTAAGCCACTATTGACTCTAAATCATCTGCCAAAATTTCAAACACCATGAGACAGCATTGGAAGACATCCAGTGAGAGTTTTTAATTTGGAGCACTGAGCCCCAGCGTGGTTTTGCAGGATTCACATGCCAAGTGAGTGATGATAAGGGCTAAAGAGTTGTGGTGGTTTTTTTTTTTTTTTTTTTTTAGACAGAGTCTAGCTCTGTCACCAGGCTGGAGTGCAGTGGCAAGATCTCGGCTTACTGCAACCTCAGCCTTCTGGGTTCAAGCGATTCTTGTGCCTCGGCCTTCCAAGTAGCTGGAATTACAGGCACATGCCACCATGCTCGCCTAATTTTTTGTGTGTTTTTAGTAGAGATGGGGTTTCACCATGCTGGTCAGGATGGTCTCGATCTCCTGGCCTCGTGATCCACCTGCCTCGGCCTCCCAAAGTGCTGGGATTACAGGCATGAGCCACCACGCCCGATCAGGCTAAATAGTTTTGATAAGTAAAGAAAAGAGCTTAAAAGAAAATTACCCCTTGGTGTTTTGTAACTAAGCAGTCAAACAGAAGAGGCAGCCATCGTGTCCTTGAAGCGGGGCCAGCCTCCGAAGAGCCATGACCCCCCCCTCAGTCTGACTGCAACAAAAGACGTCTTCACTTTCCTAGAACAGTATCACCCACCTGCCACTCAGTATCCCCTAATATTGGCGGGGCATGCTGTCTCACGCCTGTAATTCCAGCACTTTGGGAGCCTGAGGCAGGCAGATTGCTTGAGCTCAGGGGTTTTGAGACCAGCCTGGGCAATATGGCAAAGTCCTGTCTATTTAAAAAATAAGAAAGATAGAAATCCCCTAATATAGAATGAAGTCTTTACATTCTGCACTTAGAAGTTACACTCTAAATACCCACGCCTCAGAAGATAAAATACTTTTAATTCACCCTTTGGTATGTATGGAGTTGGAATTAGATCCTTTTAAAATGATTGGACTAGACTCTGAGGGCCGTGAGGGCAGGGAGAGGGTCTTCCCATTTCTATAAATCCCTGCTCCCAGCACTGAGCCTGGTACAGCCTGAGCACTCAGCAGCCCTCAATTCTTTCCTGAATGACAGATGGGCACTGTGAGATGAGGAAGGGAGCACCAAACACAAAACATACTTCATACTTTTGCTTTGCCTTGTTCTCAAATGTCAGAATAACATAATGTTGGACTAGACCAGCAGTCCAATGTGAGTCCTTCTGGTTGAACGAATGCTGTAGGTGCTGAGTAATTAGAATATTGTCAGCAATTACCTTCCGAGAGACCTACTGCCTGCATGGAAATAGAATGTATCGAGTGAGGCTGAGATTTGTTCTGTGATCCCTAATGTTCTGCATTTGCCTGCTCCAGAGGAAAACAACAGGAGTGGGGTGGGCCCTGGATATGAATACATATTTATGTTATCTTTCTTTTTTTGTATTAGCACATCCAACAGTGCCCATGTTATACCTTAGATCCCCAGAACTTGGTTTGTATAACCTTCGACCAATATATATCCTTTGACCAGTATCTCCTTGTCTTTTAACCCCCACCCACCCACCCCCGCCCCCTAGTAACCATGATTCTACTCTCTGCTTCCATGAATTTGACTTTTTAAGATTCCACATATAAGTGAAATCATGCAGTATTTGTCTTTCTGCATCTGGCTTATTTCACATAGCAGCTGTCCTCTAGGTTCATCCGTATTTTCCCAAATGGCAGTATTTCTTGTTTTTGTGGCTGAGTAATATTCCATTGTATGTACATACCACATTGTCTTTTTCCATGCAGCCACCAAAGGACACTTGGGCTGTTTCCATACCTTGGCTATTGTGAATAATGCTGCAACATGGGAGTGCAGGTATCTCTTGAAGATACCACTTTCATTTCCTTTGGGAATATACTCAGAAGTGGGATTGCTGGATCATATGGTAGCTCGATTTTTGATTTTTTGAGGAACTTCCATACTGTTTTGTATAATGGCTGTACTAATTTACCTTCCCACCAACAGTGTAGAAGGGTTCATTTCTTTCCACACCCTCACTGCCACCCTTTGTTGTCTCTTATCTTTTTGATAACAGCCATTCTACCAGAGGGGAGGTGATACCTTATTGTGGTTTTGATTTGCTTTTCTCTGATTGTTGGAGCTTTGAGCCTCTTTTCCTATGCTTCTTGGCCATTTGTATGTCTTCTTTCTAGAAAGGTCTATTCAGTCTGTGTGGGATGGCACTGGGTATTTCCAGCCCTGAAGGAAAAGTGAAACGCATGAGGATGAGAATTTAGGCTCTTTAGTCACTTTCCACACCTCCCTCTGTCGCCCTCATGTAGATACACACACACACACACACACCCACCCACCCACTCACCCACCCCACACAGGTCAGGCTGATTCAGGAACCAGCAGAAGCCCCCGGCTCCCCTCTTCCCTGCCATTGCTCAGTGGGCTCTGCTCTGTTCACTTGGCACCTTAATAGTACTACAGTTTCTTTAACTTTATTCTTGCTTTTTTCCACTCTCTCTGCATGCTATAGGCTGAATTTTGTTCCTCTCAAATGTATATGTTGAAGCCCAAATTGCCAGTATCTCAGAACGGGACTGGGCCTTTAACGAGTAATTATGGTTAAATGAGGTCACAAGAGTGGGGCCCTAATCTAACAGTACCCGTGTCCTTATAAGAAGAGAAAGTGACACTCGAGATGCCTGCTCATAGAGAAAAGCCGGTGGGGGGGCACAGGGAGAAGGTTGTCATGTGCACAACAAGGAGAGAGGCCTCAGGAGAAACTAAACCTGCCAGCACCTTGATCTCAGACTCTCCAGCCTCCCGAAGCCTGAGAAAATGCATGTCTGCCGTAGAAGTCACCGGCTTCCGGGTCCTTTGCTATGGCAGCCCTAGCAGGCCAATACACTGGTCTTTCCCACTTCCTCAAATTCCTCTGTATGGTGCCGGCAGCCCTCTCCCCTCCACCTCCCTCCTTTTACTGGCAAAGCTGAATGAAAGGTAAATAAAAGGATAAGCTTTGAAGTTAAATGATAAATAGTCTTCTGCCTCTTGTTTTCCTCAGCTACAAAACAAGAGATTTGCTTTTATCTATAACCTGGAGACTCCATGATTCTAAATCACCTCCTGTGAAAGTGCCTCCTTTGAAAATTCCTAAATGACTCCTTCAGAATCTTATCTCCCGTCCTCTTTTAAGACATCTGTTTTCAAGATAAATTAAAACTATTTATTAGTCAAATTGAAGTATTCATATTTCAACAGTGGGTTTTCTCCCTTTCTTTACTTTTGCGTTGTGAAATTATTCAAAACAGGCCGGGCGCGGTGGCTCAAGCCTGTAATCCCAGCCCTTTGGGAGGCCGAGACGGATCACGAGGTCAGGAGATCGAGACCATCCCTGGCTAACACTGTGAAACCCCGTCTCTACTAAAATACAAAAACTAGCGAGGCGTGGTGGTGGTAGCCTGTAGTCCCAGCTACTTGGGAGGCTGAGGCAAGAGAATGGCGTGTGAACCGGAGATGAGCTGCAGTGAGCGAGATCCGACCACTGCACTCCAACCTGAAGCTGACAGAAGCCGAGACTCCGTCTCAAAAAAAAAAAAAAAAAAAAAAAATTATTCAAAACAGAGTGACTCATGATATTACGAGTTACACTGACTTTTGTTTGTTGCTCTGGGAACCTAAGTCCCATCTATAACATAATTTCTTCAATAAAATGTTTTCTGAGTCCCAAATATTCTATTCAAGAGTGAATCTTTGAAACATACTGCTTGTACATTGGGGACTGTTTAAACATGGTTGAATTGAAAGAAGTCATACATCCTGACACTATTTCTTTGGAAGTAAGCTTTCATTATTATGAGACAAGCTACTTGGCCTAATTATAATAAAAGGAGAAATCAAACAGGTGGCCAGCATTATGGAGCCGTCCCCCAACCCCAGAAAACTGCACAATGAATGGGTTTCTTCATTGTGCTGCAAAGCAAAGGCCTGACTAGAACCAGAAGCAGGCTTAGACCTTCAGCAGGCTGAACATTTCTGAAACTTACTTAATAAAGAGTAGAAAATAAATAGGAGATTCAGTACATTAAAGACTGAATTGAGGGTCAAAGAAGACTCTGTCTGCTTCCCCCCTGGGCCTTTGCCCCATGCCAGTGCCAGACTAGTGACTGTGCCAACGGGGCCCACCTGTCTGTGTCTCTGAGCCCCGTCAGGGAACTGCTCGGCTGCCCACAGAGCTGATGCCTTCTCCACCTCCACTTTGTTTCAGCAAATAGTAAACCTGCCTTGTCACGCAGCGTGGGCCTGAGCACCGGCCAGCTGTGTTCTCAATTCTGTGTGTAACTCTTTCCCAATATTTCAATAGAGTGAGAGATCAATACAGAGAAGCAAAAAGTCCTGCTAGTAAAGCAACCAAAGTGTTTGCAACTCACTAGAGCTCAGGCTAAGGAGAAAAACAGAAACCCCAAAGTGCCCAACGCCTCCGCACAAATAACACTCTTATTCCATCACCGTCTTCAACTGTTTGAGCTCCCGCTATGTTTAACGCGTCAATTGGAAGCTTTGGTGGTCTACGCAGTTGAATAAATTATGATTGCCCTCCTTGGGGAACTGCCATTCCCTGGAATCACTCCAGAGAAGTGATGAAGTAAATTTCTTACAGCCAAGTTTCTGAGAAACTGCTGACTGTTTGATTGCTGTGTGTCTGTGGCGAAAGCACTCCCAGGGACACCTGACCTCGCTCCAATACCTCCCCATGGCCCTGGCACACTGATACCTGGAGCACCAAATGTTTCACCAAGATGATATCCCTGTGTCCCTTCATCTGCCCCCTAACCATCTTCTCACCAACACACTCCAAGAAAAACTGAGGAAAAGTATCTTCCTGTACATTTTTCCTACATGCACAGATTTTTTTGTTTTAAAATAACAATTTCTGTTTCCAGTGGAGTTTGTTTTACATTGTTTCTTGCCAGAATATAAAAGAAAAAAAGGTTCCATTTTGAAGTCTTGTTGGTGATAGTGGGGAAGAAGACAATCAATACCCCATCAACTCCCTCCTCTTCCCCCCATTCCTTGCTCTTCTCCAAAGAATTAGAGGAGCCAGAGATAAAACTTCAAATTGGAAACTTGAAAGGAAATTAAACATGAAAGCCTTAACTGAAATTACTTTTCAAACCATCTTTCTGAGTAAAGGCAAATGTGGCAAAGTATTAGGATAAATCTAGGTGAAAGTGATGGGTATTCACTCTATTCTTTAACTGTTTTTCATGGATTGAAATTCTGCAAAATAGCAAATGGGAAGGTGATCAGCCCTCCTCATGCCACCCCTCACTTCTCTCATGAATTCTTTCACACAAGTTCTTGTAATTCTTGAAACTGTCATTCATTTAATCCATGAGAACTTGCTCCAGAACTGTTGAGTATTGAATCCATATTCTAATTAACTTTGCCACCGATGGCTGGATAACTTTCAATGAGAAATTGGTTCTTCAAAATGGAGTTGAGGCTACCAAAGATTGTGGGTGCACATTATTTTCAATAAAAGTGGGGAGTTTTCATACAGTCATGTGAAAGTGTATGAATATTTTTATTTTTTACTTTTTATTATCATTTTTATTTTTATTTTTTTTGAGACAAGGTCTTGCTTTGTCACTCAGGCTGGAGTGCAGTGGTATGATCTCAGCTCACTGCAACCTCTGCCTCCCAGGTTCAAGAGATTCTCCTGCCTCAGCCTCTCAAGTGGCTGGGATCACAGGCATGCACCACCACGCCTGGCTAATATTTGCATTTTTAGTAGAGACGGGGTTTTGCCATGTTGGCGAGGCTGGTCTCGAACTCCTGACCTCAGGTGATCCACACGCTTCGGCCTCCCAAAGTGCTGGGATTACAGGCGTGAGTCACCGCGCCCAGCTAGTTTTTTATTTTTAATTGATTAATTTTATTTATTCATTATTTTTTCATATGTAGCTTTATAGATGAAGAAACGGACTTTGTGGAGTCTGTGAAACCTATGCCTGTATTTAGAAGGTCGGTCCTTAACATATGCGTTAGTTCAGAGGATACAGCCTTTCATGTGCAGACAGGAGGTTTCTAGATTGGGGCCTGCCTTACAGTTTGCTGTGCAACCCTTTAAACAAAAATCACCTCTGTTTCACCAAATATCAGTTTCTAACTAAAATGAGGGCTTAGACTAGAGGACTTTAAATAGCTGTGAACAGTCTGTGAAGCATCAGTGCTGCTGTCTTGACCTCATTTCATAGGCCCGAGCCTCTGCATTGGTATCAACGAAGGTGGTGTGGAGATGATGCTGGTGAAAAGCTGTATTCCATTATCCACGTATAAAACCAAGGCTAAAACCTTAAGCCCATTGCCTCAAAAATGTATAACACTGAGCCTAAGAGAAACGACATGAGATTACACAATTAACTCCAAGCGGTTGGTGAGATGAAGAGACACTGTCCTACGTGAAGGTGAGCACAGCGTAATGTTGTATTTGATAATATTGTGGCTCTTCACGGGCTCTCAGCTAGAGTCCTCGGCCTCCTTCCTGACCTTCCTAGGCCTGGCAGCTACAGTGCCCCGCCCTCTGACCAAGTGACCCTCCCAAACAGTGGGGATTTAGAGACAGAAGTGACATCATGGATTTTGTTTACTGTGGTGTATCTTTTCAATGACCCGAGTCAAGACAGTCTGTCACCTGGACTTGCCACAAAGGGAAGAGTACTGGCTCTGGAGTTGGAGCAACCTGGATTCCAATACTCCCAGCTCTTGCACCTGTCAGCATTGTGACCTTGAGCCAGTGACTTAACCTTTCTGGAGTTCTGCCTTTCTCTTCTGTAATATAGAGGTAATAGTAACACAAACCTCAAAGGACTCCTGAGGATATGATGGGATGATGCATGACATGAGGAGTAGTGACCTGGCCCTGGCCCGTGGGAATCTGAATAGATTTAACCATGAACATCTCTCCTCCTAGGTCTATTTGATCTTACAATAGGTTATTGTAATGCCTTTTAGGTGCTTTTTAAAATACAAATATCTTTCCTAAATGGAATGGTTTCATCTCCAATAAAGGTATAACTTAATGTTGTCTGAGATAAAGTTATATCTATAGCTTTGTTTATTTATTTATTTTGAGTTGGAGTTTCGCTCTTATTGCCCAGGTTGGAGTGCAGTGGCGTGATCTCAGCTCACTGCAGCCTCCACCTCCCGGGTTCAAGCCATTCTCCTGCCTCAGCCTCCCGAGTAGCTGGGATTACAGGCAAGCACCACCACGCCTGGCTAATTTTTTTTTTTTTTTTTTTAGTAGAGATGGGGCTTCTCCGTGTTGGTCAGGCTGGTCTCGAACTATCGACCTCAGGTGATCCGCCCGCCTCGGCCTCCCAAAGTGTTGGGATTACAGACACGAGCCACCGTGCCTGGCCATCCATGGTTTTAAATGTATTCTCCTCACATGCTTTTTTCAAAAAAGACAAAATACTACATATACCAATGCTTGTATACATTCTTTAAAGTTAATAAAATTATAGTACAAAGTAGCCTTTGGGATTGCTATACAACAGGGATTGGCAAACATTTTCTGTAAAGAACTAGACTTTAAATATATCAGGCTTTGTGGCCACATGGTCTCTGTTGCAACTGCTCAGCTCCACAGTGGCACCGCAACAGCAGGCGTGGACAAGAATGAAAACAATGGGCAGGCTGCATCCCTCCCAGTAAAACTTAACTGATGGGTGTGGAAGTCCAAATTTCACAGACTTCTCACATGTCAGAAAAGATTCGTATTCTTTTGATTTTTTGTCTAACCATTTAAAAATGTAAAAACCATTCTCAACTTTCAGGCTATACAAAAACAGAGGCAGGGAGCCTCTGGGCCCATGTGCTATCAGTTGCCAACCCTTGCTCTACAAGAACAAAGACATGGAAAAATGTGGGATGCATTTAAGAAGTCATAAAATCTATTAGGAAACCACATTAGAAATTTGGTTTATAACTGTTCACTATAAAATAGATTTTTGTTAATCTTGAACCACATCTAAATGACTTTAATTTTCTTAATATAAAAGATAACCTACTTAAGGGATAAATCTATGGTAATATTAAATAGCAAGATGAAAACTTCTAATAAATTTTGTGTAGTATGAGGGAGATTTTTGAGTAAATTATTACATTGAATATTTTTGCAATATTTTGAATATATGAGTATTTTGAATGAATCCTGAATAAAACTGTTATTGTTTAGCTTATAAGTGGGTGAATGTTTTAAACACTCTGAATAATTCAAAATTTAAAACACATAGATTCGGCCAGGTGCAGTGACTTGTGCCTGTAATCACAGCACTTTGGGAGACTGAGGTGGGCAGATCCCCTGAGGTCAGGAGTTTGAGACTAGCCTGGCCAACATGGTGAAACTCCTTCTCTACTAAGAATATAAAAATTAGCCAGGCATGGGGGCACATGCCTGTAGTCCCAGCTACTCGGGAGGCTGAGGCATGAGAATCGCTTGAACTGAGGAGGCGGCAGTTACAGTGAGCTGAGATCGCACAACTGCACTCCAGCCTTGGTGACAGGGTGAGACTCTGTCTCTAAATAAATAAATAAATAAATACACATAGATTCATACTTTTATTTCTGAAAGATGAATCATTTCAACATTATGAAATGTTAGAATATTTTCTTAATATTTGTAAAATAAGCAAAAAGGTAAATATAATTTACATATAAATACTGCACAGAAATATCAATTGACATATAGCTGATAACTCATACTTAAAATATATTATCAAAGCATTGTTGTACACAGCATTTAAACTCTCAGGCCACCTTAGTTTTTTTCATCTGCAAGTCATTTAGCGATAAAAAGCATTTAAATAAAACATAATGTCAAGCCGTCCTTAATACACTCCGCATGTTTCATAACCAAAGCTTTCAAACGGCTATTTCCATCCGGTTTTAACTTTAAAACAGATCACATAAAAGCTGCATTTGTTCAGTGATAGTGTGTATTTAACAATAACAAAAAAACTGCCTTTTTTAATCTCTGAAAAAAACTCTTCTCATTAATATGAAATGAAATAAAAATACAGAGAAGATAGTTAAAGCTGGACATAGAGTTTTCAGTAACAATAAGTTAAAACATAAAGGGAAAATATTAAAACCACCTTTAGTGTTTTTGGGAAATCAAAATAATCATTTTTAAAGCTCTGAATTTTGGATATAGAAAAAGTTGAAAAGTATTTCCTTTTTATTGAAAGACATAACTAATCATAATCATTTGAAATATCCTTTATGATATATGATCACACCTGAAGAACCCCAACATCTAGTAAAAAAATAATGCAGTTTCACTAGAACGTGAATTTGAACATGTTTCATACTTGTTGGGCAGTTTTATAAAAATAAAGCAGTTTCCTTAGGAAAAAACAATCTGCCAATTAGAATACGTATCTTTTCTTTAGAGACGGGGTCTCACTAAGCTGTCCAGGCTAGTCTTGAACTCCTGGGCTCAAGCCATCCTCCTTCTTTGGCCTCTCGAGTAGCTAAGACTACAGGTGCCTGCTACAACACCTGGCTGGAATGTGTATCTTCATTTTGGGAAAAAAAAAAAAAAGGTGTTTTCCTCCGAAAATAATAAACTTCAACCCCTGGCTATATGAACATTCATGGACTCATACAGATGAAAACAAATTATCGTGCTCCTAGAAACTAGTTTTTTTCACTAGCACAGTCTGCGACACCATCTGGAAACTGTCACCAAAATATTAAGATTCACAAGCAAGCACTGGTGAACAACATTGGACCTGGTGAATCATTTCTACCACCACTAAATGCATTTATCCAAAGGGACTGTGTGGTGATGGTGTTCTGCAGTCCTGTAATACCATCTAGTGTCCTCTTATTTCAGCCACGTATTCACAAATGCTTGAATTTATATTTAAACTCAATGTCATACAATGGCGGCAAAATGCCCAAGCCTGCCCGGGACTGGTCCAAAGGCGGACATTTAGCTTGGCCCTCTACAAGCTCCAGTTCAAAATAAGAAAGCATCAAAACCAAAAATTGCTTGATTTCGTGGATAGCAAACACTCTTCCAGGGCATATCGTAGCTCCTGATCCAAAGGGCATGTAGTAATACTTTAACTTGAGTCCATTACAGTAGAAGGTAGTCTTTGTCTTCCCGTTTTCATCAAGATACCTATCATATTTAAAAGTCTGCAATAAAAATACAAAGAAAACAGCCTTTAAGCTAGTTTTAAAGAAATTTATCTCTTTCTCGACCTGGAAGCTCCAAAGAGTAATTTTCTTTTTAAATCTACTCCATTAGTGATTTAGCAAATACTCCACATTGAATCAGAAAGTAATACACTTAATGAGCTAAGGAAGCCTTCTGACACCTCCTATCGTGCTTGAACGATTAGTTCCTTAGTCAGGCAGAGCTAGAGAGAGAAGCGTTTCCAGAAGAAACTGGAAGAATCAATATATTAGCCTCCAATTTCCTGGATTTGGGAGGAGGTGTTTTTAAGAAAAAAAAAAAAAGTGGCAGGTTTATTATCATGACTGCAAACATAATCTAGCAAAGACTGTGTGATGACAAATACCTGGACTAAAAATTAAAAATTCAGACCACTATCTAAATTTTCCAAAATATATGAATATTTAACACGATTAAGGGGACAATCCCTATGACTACAATGATAAAATCAATTCTACCATTCCTCTTTATTTAGATCTAGGTAGCTATCACCTGGATATTGAACTTCAATGAGCAGGCACTTACCAAAGGGTCTGGGTAGATTTCTGGATCTAAGTGCATTAACTGTGGGTAAAGAGCTATGATGTCATCTTTTCGGATGTTGTAGGAACCGTCCTCAAGGTGCAAAGTGAAATCCTCCTTAGCTGTCCGAATGTTGAGGGAGGCACTGGAAAGCCTCAGTGATTCCTTGATTATGCTTTCTAAATATTTTAAAAGCAAAAAAGGTAAAAAATGAAAGAAGGAAGGGAGGAAGGAAGAGAAGAACAAAGCAAGTGTTTGAAGGTCATATGATATAGAGTCTGAACTACAGACAGCCTGGCAGTGCATAACACAAAGGGACTGTGTGGTGACAGTGTTCTGTAGTCCTGTAACATGAACAGGGTATGGGAAGCTGATCAGATAAACATTTCCCAAACTTTCTTTCTGTTACCACGATGCTATTATCAATGATTCAACTGTGTCTGAATTTTTTTTATTTTTGTTTTTGTTTTTAGCCAGGGTCTCATTCTCTTGCTCAGGCTGCAGTGCAGTGGCATGATCATGGCTCACCACAGCCTCAACCTCCCAGGCTCAAGTGATCCTCTCACCTCAGCCTCCCAAGCAGCTGTGACTATAGGCGTCTGCCACCATACCCAGCTAATTGTCTTCTTTTTATTGTTTGTAGAGACAGGGTTTTGCTGTGTTGCCAGGCTGCTCTTGAGCTCCTAGGCTTAAGCGATGCGCCCACCTCAGCCTCCAAAAGTGCTTTGATTACAGGTGTGAGTCACCATGCCCAGCCTGAATGTATTTTTAAATCAGATCCTCTGAGTTAATAATAATCTTTTGATTAAGAGATAATCATCTTGGTCATAATTGGGAAACAAAATTCCATCATTTTATAGGAAAGTAATCATCTAATAAAACTGGAAAAATCAGTAATACATTTTTATATAAATTATTCAAAGTTTATCACTTCTGAGATTTAACATGCTGAGGACTTCTGAGACTGAATATACTGATAATATTGATATATACATATGTTTTTTCTAGGTGTTTACTGCAGCTTCAGTTCAACATTTACAAGAACCTATTTTTATCCATATACTATCTGATGTTGTGTGGCGATCCCTGCTGCCTAGTAAAGGCATAAAGGGACAAAAAGAACCAACCTGAAAATGGCCGAAATATAGAGAGCTCACGAGAGGTCCAGCCTGACCTTTCAGACTTATCCTTTAACTGTCATGTTTTAGGGTGCTCATCACATGATTGTGTATAAAATCCCAGAATGTTAGCATTTTATTTTACAGATAAGAAAAGGAAGGCCCCCAAAAGAGAACTGACATGTCCAAAGTCTCCCAAGTCAGACCCAACAAGGAACCTAAGCTTCTTGCCTCCTTAAATAAAATAACCAAAAAAAGAAAACTTTCTTACTTTAAACATATCATATTGTTGGCCGGGTGCAATGGCTCATGCCTGTAATCCCAGCACTTCGGGAGGCCGAGGCAGGCAGATCACTTGAGGTCAGGAGTTCGAGACCAGTCTGGACAACATGGTGAAACCCAGTCTCTACTAAAAATACAAAAATTAGCCAGGGGTGGTGGCGTGCACCTGTAATCCTAGCTACTTGGGAGGCCGAGGCAGGAGAATGGTTTGAACCCAGGAGGCAGAGGTTGTAGAGAGCCAAGATCACACCATTGCACTCCAGCCTGGGCAACAGAACAAGACTTTGTCTAAAAAAAAAAAAATTAAATTAAAAATATCATATTGCCATATTTCTATAAAATATAGAAAAGCAGAACAAAGAAAAATCAAAGAAGCTTCAAATCCATCACTCAATCCATGCAGGTAACTGTGGTTTCTTAGTGGTTCTTTTCCCTCCTTTATTTTATGAAAATGACTAATATACTTCCATTAACCATCAGATTAGCGGTAAGAGGAATAAGAGAAACATAGTGCGGCAGTGCAGGGTGGTAGCTGAGAGAAGAGCATCCCACACAATGATGTATTTGATTCTACCCTGGCTGCAGCTTAACCTCTAGGTGTCAGTTTTCTCACTTGGTACAAATAAATAGTAACAGTCCCAAGTCACAGGATTGTTGTGAGGATTAACCAAGAAAACTCATATGAAATACTTAGCTTAATGCCTAGAATTCAGTAAGTATGTAATTGATGTTGGTCATTATTGTTGAAGTAGTAGGACATAGAAAATGAAACGCAACATAACAAGTATACCCACCTAATACTGGCAGGTCATTCAGTTGTGTTTGACTCAAACAAATGGGATTGCCTTCCAAGCTGACTTTTTGACCAGCATTCTCTAATGTTCTTTTCACTTCTTCAGTAGCTGCTTTCATTGCTTCCGGGTTCCTATTAAAAGTTAAGAGAAAAAAATGTATGTACAGAAAATAAACTTTTTCCATACTTTGAGTTCTGCAAACAAATAGGCCTTTCCCCCTCCTTTTAACTAGATGGTGAAGATATCAGGGCAGAAGAGACAGGGATAGTCCTGTTTGCGTTTACTACATTTGTAATTGCGTTTTATGTCCTTGGATATTAGTAAGAATCCAGTACTTTGGGAGGCCAAGGCGAGTGGATCATGAGGTCAGGAGTTTGAGACCAGCCTGGCCAACATGGTGAAACCCTGTCTCTACTAAAAATACAAAAATTAGCTGGGCATGGCAGTGGGATCCTGTAATCCCAGCTACTCGGGAGGCTGAGGCAGGAGAATTGCTTGAGCCCGAGAGGTGGAGGTTGCAGTGAGCCCAGATTGCGCCACTGCACTCCAGCCTCGGTGACAGAGCAAGAGTCCGTCTCAAAAAAAAAAGAGTAATAAAAAAAGGGGGCCTTGCTACATAAAAGTTAAACTTTGGTCAGGGCTTTTATAAACAAGTGTTTCTAATAAGGATTAGACATGGCTAGGGAGCTACATAACAAAACTACAGTATGTTGAGTCTCAAAATGTTTGACTGATAAGTATTTGTGAAACTATCATAAAATATGGCTACAATTTCCTTTATGATGTTAAATTGATGTTGTATGCCTGCTGTAAATATGTGAATTTATTCTGGATGTGCTTTCTCAAGTAATAACTTTGGAAGATAGTCAACATTTGTGACAAATTAGTAATAAGTTCTCACATCTGAAATTAAGTTTTAAAATATTTTATAAGACCTAAAGTCATCAGCTGCCAATAGAAATTTGGCATTCCCAATCCTATGGAGTAGCAATTTTGTGTCTACATGATACTAAATATCCAATTTAATTGGAATAATTCAATAATAGACCATTCTAATTTCAAATTCCCAAAAGATTAACACTTTGGAGAGAAATCACGTTATGTAAAACATATGTTATTACAGTTTTTTTTCCTGTTACATACAGTTTTAAAAAGCAAAACCTAGCTAAGTCTCTTATCAATAAAAATTGATTATGATTGATTCATAGCTCTCATACTTGGTCAAAAACAGAAGAACAGCAATTCCTAATTGAGTGAAAACAAACTGTGAATGAACAAATAAATAAGGCATAGTCACTGCCCTGATTAAATCAGTAATCACTTAAATACATTTTTATGATTATGAAAACTGCATTATGGACTTAAGTTGGTGTCGTGAAGAACAGTATGGGGTTAAGAGTGAGGGCTCTGGACCAGGCAGCCTGAATTGACCCCAACACGAGCACATACAAGCTCTATGACTTGGGGTGACATCTCTTTCTCTGGGACTGCCTTTGTTTCTATAAAACACTTTTACCAGTCATAGCTGCCTATGTTTTTGCAAGGACTGAATGAACTCAAACATGTTAAACACTAACACGCATTAGTGCTACGTTCTTGATTGATGGCATGAGAAAGGCTTTTTTTCTTAAAGTTAAAATGGTTTAATTTCTATGTTCTACTAAAATAAAATAAAAAAAGAAATGGATATGGTGTTAGTCACCTAATCATTTGAAATAAACTCCAGAAAGTCGCTGGAATGGTGTTTGCTTGCGATGCCCAGAGGACCACAAGGTGCGTCTTGGCCTTCTCCAGGTCATCAAAGGTGGACAAAGTGTCATTGAGAAACATGCGCAGTCTGATCAGTTCTGAGACGCTTTCCCTCTTTTGGAGGTTCTCGTGCCTCAAGCTCTCTGCCAGTTTCTCCCGGGCACTGTGCGCGGTCCTGAACATGTGAATGGGGAGGCCTGCTACCAGGGCTGGAAAGACTTTGTCGAACTGCTTGAAGTTGTCAAGATTGTTTAGAATATGTGCTTTCTGTGTGTCTTGCCTTGTAAGATCCCTGCCAAAGATAGTTAAATACCCAGCTTCAAACATCACTCGGTAGCAGAAAGAATACATCCCTTCTGTCACCCAGGCAGCGGTCTTTGAGTTAGAGAAGACTGGAGGTCTCATGATACGTTGGAGGTTTTCCATCATGCTTTCCGTGAGGGAATTCAAGGCATTGCCCTGCAGGGTTTTGATGAAAGTGTTGTTTATGTTTTCAGTGGTATTTCCATCCTTTGGGTCAATGCTTCTGTGCCCAAATGCCTGACAGAAAATAAAACATGCAGAAAAAGAAATTAAACCTGACCTAGTCATAGTAAATGACTGAAAAACGGATTAGATACTTTCATAGTTCCTTACTTCTTAAAAACAGGAAATTGGCTTTCGCTTGTACAATTTCATAGCACTTTACAAATAAATGGCCAAATTGTACCTTTCCTTTAAAGCCAAGTTCAGTGGCACTCCCCTGGATCACTCAAGTCATCTATGTCTTATCTCTTATGCTACTGCACTTATATACACCTATTGCACATAAACTTATTGACAATGTTTTAAAATCATTAGTTATCTTTTATATTATTTGTAGATTTCTTTTTCTTTTAGAGATGGGGTCTCACATTGTTGCCCAGGCTGGAGTGAAGTGACACAATTATAGCTCACTGCAGCCTCAAACTCCTGGGCTCAAGCAATCCTCCTGCCTCAGCCTCTCAAGTCACAGGGACTACAGGTGTGTTCCATTGTGTCCAGCTGTAGATGTATTTTTTTTTTTTTTTTGAGACGGAGTCTCGCTCTGTCCCCCAGGCTGGAGGGCAGTGGCCGGATCTCAGCTCACTGCAAGCTCCGCCTCCCAGGTTCACGCCATTCTCCTGCCTCAGCCTCCCGAGTAGCTGGGACTACAGGCACCCGCCACCTCGCCCGGTTAGTTTTTTGTATTTTTTAGTAGAGACGGGGTTTCACCATGTTAGCCAGGATGGTCTTGATCTTGTGAGCTCGTGATCCGCCCGTCTCTGTAGATGTATTTTAACCAAACTTTAAGCTACTTAGTCACAAAGACCAAAGCTAATATTTATAAGTAAGTAGTTGCTAGTTTTTTTTCTTAGCAACAGAGATTCTTTTATTAATCTAAATGATGTTAAAATATCTTGCCAATTCCTTAACAAAATGAAACACTGTGTGGCACAAGTGTGGCAAGACAACTGTTGAATGTTAAGTTTCCATCACTTGCACTCTTTCATAGACACTGCTGATGTGATGAATTTTTCTCTCTCTTATTCATACAGTGTCACCTGTCTCAGTAGAGCATTTAGTGTATATTTCACCCTCATTAACTTGTCAACAAATGACACATTTATACCTATTTTGACTTTCTAAATGATTGTTACTACGAAGCTATGTATAATTTAACTTATTTATGTTTCTAAGAATCTCCACGTAAGGATAACTCTCTTCAACACCTTTATCGTAAAATCTAAGTACATCAAAATTTCTAAATAGACCAGCACATAAAAAGGTAGAAGACAAACAGAATGGTAAATAAATGTAAAACTGCTTACCTTCGCAGAAGTAGCAAAGTGAAATTTTTTCCAATCAAAGTATTTTCCATGGCACAACACCTTATGGTATGACAAGGGATTTGTGATGAAATGGACATATTTTCCCATTAGTTTGCAGGTAAAAACATGACCATGTTTCCTTTGATTTGCTCTGAGGAACTCAAGAGGATTGGCACCAAATTGCAGCGCACAGCCCAGGTATGGAATCAACCCATTCTCTAGAGGTGGTTCACCCGTTTGCCTGTCAGAAACAAATGTATGATAGACATGGATGATTACACATTTGGGTTTTTACTTACATCAGGTTTAAAAATTCTTCCCGCTGACTTCAAACTTTAAAACCCTATAGTTTATAGATATTTCTTTTGTTGGATGGGCTCCGCTCTTTTACTACGAAAATAGGTTATATTAACCTAGTAACATGATATGTTGGTGGAAAGGATTACTAAATCTATCCATTTATGCATCCATCCATATGTACATTCAACAAGCACCCGTCTACTGTGTGCTCGTCACTTTTCCCTATGATTCAGGCGAAAGGATTTACAAGGCCAATGAGATTCTTGCTGTCAGTGCGGAAACAAAACTACATCTAGTGTTTATAATTTTGCTAAGCATCATTTTTCTAAATATCTCAAAATGTTTCTTTTGATTATTTTCTTTAAAGACATAGATCACTGAATAAGAGAGGATTTCAGAACTGAGATTTTCAAAATCTTCCTAGTTTAAAGATATTATTATTCTGTAAGGATGGTTTCAGAGAAGAAGAATCTCATGTGAGAAATTACCTTATTATAAAATGAAATTGAGTAAGATAAACACTGACAGAATCATCTATTGTAATTCAGTGCTCCTTTAAAATGTTTCTATTAGAAAATGTAAACTTATTTTCCAACATAAACTTCTGTACCTCTTGATAGAATAATACAGTATAAAGTAATAACTTTTCTTTTCTTAGTTTGAAGATAAGTAGTTTAATTAAAAGTAAAAACTATCAGGCCTGAAAGAAACTGCAAAAGGCAGAAAACACATAGCAATCTACAAAGTTGAAATATGCTCAAGGGTGATTTTCTCTTTTTGAGATTGACATAGCAGAGAATATCTACATGCCTCCCCACAATTACTCCTTGAGCCAATTAGAAGTTAAATAAACTCCTTGAGCCAATTAGAAGTTAAATAAATCTCTTTTTGAGATTGACATAGCAGAGAATATCTACATGCCTCCCCACAATTACTCCTTGAGCCAATTAGAAGTTAAATAAACTATGGTTCTGGATCTGACTGTATTTGTTTTTCTTGCATTCTTGAACCAGTTGTAAATAAATGAAATCAATGTCACATACACTCAGCAGACTTTCCCAATTTACCAGAGTTGATTAACATTGATTTAAAAACAGAAATAGAATGATCAGCTCAGGTCTATGCTGTAGTCTAGGCTTAGGCAGAGTCTATATGATGCACAAGAATGAGCTTAAAAGAGAACATTTATTTAATAAGAGTATCTATTGAAGCCATGTGAGAGAAAGCAATCCTTTCCACGTAGATTCCCACTTGCTACTTGTATCCTTACTAATTTGGGCTTCGTCTTTAGATATACATATAAATGTACATGGAGACCTTATAAAATTTCTGTCGGTTATGTTTAACACCAATATACATTTATACATTACCATTGGTATATGCCAATACTAAAAAAGGACGTTGTCATCATATATTTTGTTAGATATAGTAAAAAAGATATTACTTTAAAAATTCATATCAAAATTTTCATTAAAAAAATAAGGAAGATAATGCTAATATGTGTAAGTATAGAAAACCAAATTTACTGTATAACAATGAAGGTAAAAAAAAAATTAAATGGATGAATTAAAGAGCAATTTAAAGATAAAACATTCCTTACCTTCTCCTTATTCCAAGAATAAGCCATAGAAAACAGCATGCTGCTATAGCAATCCCCCAAATCAAAGATATGGTCATCATTTTGCAAATCTAGGCCAAAATCTCTGAGGAAGAAAATCTCTGATTAGAAAGGCAAAGATGTCACTGAAAACAGACTCAAGCTAGGTTTTTTATATACATAGTACCCAGATCCATTAACTTGAGCTTGTTGACCAAAGCAAACAATTAGCCATTTGTTCATTCTATTAGAAAAAAAAAAAGTGGTAACAACTGGCCTTGAACTAAGTCCACAGGTATCAGAAGTGGTTCCAAAGCAATCAGAGACCTGCAATACTTGATAAGTTGAAGGTCTCTCAAATATATGTTGACTTAACATTCGGACCTGGGGACAGCAGCTAATATTATGAGTTTGGTATGTGTAAAAAGAACAAATAAACCTGTTTAAGATGGGCATAGCTAATAAATACATAAAATATAATAAAGAAAAATAAGAATGAGTTATTCATCAAGCTTATAATTTGGTCTTGTTAACTTTTAAAGAAGAATTAATTTAGGTGCTTTGCCAGAGAGATGCTGATCAAGTTCGGAGGAAAGAGACTGGGAAAAACATTTCTGTTGCTTCGTGTTCAGTGCTTTTATAAAATCATAGATATTTTACTACATATAGTAACATGTTACTTACCTAACATCCTCAAGAGAGTATTCTACATAAGTGCATCCTCTTGATAAATATAGCTTATTGGAAGCATCAAAATTTTATCTATCATTCTTGTAATTAAAATGTTTATCAATTTTTCTAATTATTAAAGTAATAAATTTCATTTCAAGTAAGTTAAGACTAACTAAAACATATCTTGGTGGAAAGTGAACATCTATTAATAATTTACCTACCACGCTACTCCTCTACTCAGAAGTAACCACTATTAACTATTTGGCATATGTTCTTCCAAACTTTATTTCTGTGTACACAAAAATATTAGTTGAACATTTATTACATGCCAAGAACTCTTCAAAAGTATTCTAGTTACAGGCATTAACAAGATAGGCAGGTTTCCTAATCTAATGGAGACTCTATTCCAATGGAGAAAGGAGAAATAAAATACATGTTATGAAAAAAATAAAACATGGTATAGAAAGCTAGGGGGGAATGAGGACAACTTTAGATATGATGATCAGAGATGGGCTCTCTGAAGATGTGACATTTGAGATCTGAATGACAAGAAGAGACTGCTCATGTGAGTATCAGAAGGAAGGATATTCCAGGAAGAGGAAGCAGCAAATGCAATGTCCTGAGTCAAGGATCAATGTGCTGAGTCTAAGAACCAAAAAGAAGGGAGTATCCTACTGAAGCAGAGTGAATGCAAGTTCACAGTTAAGACAAAAGACAAGAAGGTGGGCAAGAGTATTGTGTGTGTGTATATATGTACACATACCCACACAAGTAGATATATATACACGTACACACAGTATTCTCTCTATATGTTTATACATGTGTATATACATATGTATAAATAATTTTGAATATGTGCTTCATCTTCCATTGGATAAATGTACTATAATTTATTTAACTGATTTCCTATTGATGGATATGTGGGTTGTTTCCAGTTTTGGCTATAGACTCCATAGGTTTATTTCATGGTTTTTTTTGTCTTTACCTGTTTAAACAGAGATCACACATTTTGTGTGTGTAATTTATCACCATAATTATTAATATCAATCATTGTATGGCAGTACATAGATTTTTCTTAGAATCTAGGTTTTTGGGGGGCTTTGTGCATATTATTTAGACAGATGGATTTTTAAAAACTTAATACATCTTTTAAAAATATCGCTTATAAAAAAGCTGACCTTATACATGGCCAATCACAGCAAGGTATCCCAGTCAGATAAAATGCCAGTCTAAAATCCAAATAATACAGCCCTTTAGAGTCACTTCTCAGACAAATGAAGAACAAGCAAACATACAAAAATGGAAAGGAAGTCAGGCATGGTAGTGTGACATGGTTTGGCTGTGTCCTCATCCAAATCTCATCTTGAATTCTCACATGTTATGGGAGGAACCTGGTAGGAGGTGATTGAATTATGGGTGCAGGTCTTTTCTGCGCTGTCGTCGTGATAATGAATAAATCTCATGAGATCTTATGGTTTTAAAAAGAGGAGTTTCCCTGCACAAGCTCTTTTCTTGTCTGCTGCCATGTGAGACGTGCCTTTCTCCTTCCACTATGATTGTGAGGCCTCCCAAGCGATGCAGAATTGTAAGTCCAATAAACCTCTTTCTTTCATAAATTGTCCAGTTTCAGGTATGTCTTTATCAGCAGCATGAAAATGGAATAATACAGTAAACTGGTACCAGTAGAGTGGGGCACTGCTGAAAAGATAACCAAAACTGTGGAAGTGACTTTGGAACTGGGTAACAGGCAGAGGGGTTGGAACAGTTTGGAGGGCTCAGAAGAAGACAGGAAAATGTGACCAAGTTTGGAATTCCCTAGAGGCCTGTTGAATGGCTTTGACCAAAATGCTGATAATGATATGGACAATGAAATCTAGGCTGGGGTGGTCTCAGATGGAGATGAGGAACTTTTTGGGAACTAGAGCAAGGGCGACTCTTGTTATGTTTTCATAAAGAGACTGGCAGCATTTTGCCCCTGCCCTAGAGCTTTGTGGAACTTTGAACCTAAAAGAGATGATTTAGGGTATCTGGCAGAAGAAATTTCTAAGCAGTAAAGCATTCAAGAAGTAACTTGGGTGCTGTTGAAGGCATTCAGGTGTGTTGTTGTTGTTGTTGTTGTTGTTTTGAGACGGAGTCTTACTCTGTTGCCAGGGCTGGAGTGCAGTGGTGCGATCTCGACTCACTGCAACCTCTGCCTCCCGGGTTCAAGTGATTCTCCTGCCTCAGTCTCCCGAGTAGCTGGGATTAAAGGCACCCACGACTATGCCCAGCTAACTTTTTGTATTTTTAGTAGAGATGGGGTTTCACCATGTTGGCCAGGCTGGTCTCAAACTCCTGACCTCATGATTCGCCCACTTCAGTCTCCCAAAGTGCTGGGATCATAGGTGTTAGCCACCGCACCTAGCCAGGTATTCAGTTTTATAAGGGAAGCAGAGCATAAAAGTTTGGAAAATTTGTAGCCTGATAATGCGATAGAAAAGAAAATCCCATTTTCTGAGGAGAAATTCAAGCCAGCTGCAGAAATTTGCATAAGTAACAAGGAGCTGAATGTTAATCCCCAAGACCATGGGGAAAATGGCAAAGTAATGGGGGTCTATTGTGGAATGGGCTGGTGAAGTCTTGTCGTGATTAATATGGGGCTTTCATAATCACATTCGAGCCACATTTTCATGAAGCCATAGGGAATGAAACCAGTTATGGCAAATACAAATATAGTTTTGCATTTTAAATATATGCTTTTGAGATTGTAAATGCCTAGCAGGACTAGAGAATAAGAAGCTGTTGACACATTCTAAAAGAATCATAACTTTTACATTCATTTTGAGGTTTTCACATTTTAAAAGCTTCTCGTGTATTTTTCTACTTTAATGAAATGACTAACTTGGGCAGGATGGGTATTTTGACCATGTTAAAGATGAGGAAATAGAGGCAAGAAGGTTCAGTGGAAAATGTTACATAGCTTGAATTAGTTCAAACGGTCGATGAAGAGGAAACTGCGATTAAATCTAGATTTGTATGTTGGCTTGGCCATTAAGTATTTACCTTTCAACAAGATGCTTTTCCTCTCCAAGTCTTTGCTTTCTTATCTGTAAAACAGGGATGATTATAGTGCATGACTCATAGATATTAAGATGAAGTAAGACAATGTCTGTAAGACAGACATGTAAGACATGTCTGTTAGCCTAGCACCTGGCACAATGTATGCTCAAAAATGTTTGCTGTAGTTAATAAACTGGCAAATTCAGGATTCAAGCCCAGATTGCTCTGAATTGAAGTGTGATAGTCCACCTTTACAGCACAGTACTGCACAAGAAGTACAGGGGAGTCCAAGTCCACCTGACTACAGGTTTAGGAAAGGGTAAACACACAACCAACTGGGTATGAATAAATCATATGCATTTCATTCATTCATTCATATGAACTTAATATGTACTTTGTGCAAGGCACCTTTTAAGTGCTGGAGATAGAGAGATAAATAAGACAGGCAGTCTCTACCCTCTGGGGACACAGCTAATCAACAGGAGAACAAATATATTGATTTGATTTCTGACAAGAAACCACCATTTTTTACTATCAGAAAAAGTCTGGCCAATGCATCAATATTCAGTGTCAAGATCGTCAAAAACTCTCTTCATTTAATCCACAGGGTAGCACCATGAAGCAGGCACTGATGCCCCTCAATGTACAGATGACTGAATGTGGTGAAGCTCTGACTCCAAGCCCAGGGCAGCCCCTACTATGCCGTGCTGTAGCACAGGAAGAACTCCATTCACCCAAGTGAAAGACAGGTTTGGGGGCCTGGAATCAAAGAAGGCTAAGTGGTTCCTTTACTTTTGTGATAAGTTTCATCCCCATCTCAGCCTTCTGAAACTTAGTCCAAGAAGCCCAACTGGTTCATCGGACTTGCTGTGACCAGTTAACCTTGCCAGCTCAGGGAAAGAGAGAGAGAGAGAAGGGGGCAGTCAGGGGGAGGGAGAGAAAGAGGGAGAGAGAAAAAGATAGAGGAGTTTTTTTTCCTGAATGTGAGCAATCCTGGCTCCTTTTATCTCTCCAATCTCATGGAAATATTTCCAAAAGGACATATTGAAGGAAACCAAATCTTGAGCCATAGAGGAAGCTGGGCTTGTCTTCTCAGACCAGCACAGGGCAGTTCATTAGCTGGAGTACTAGTTTCACTTTTCTGACGTTCCCTAGCTCCTAGGAGAGAAGGCTGAGGTGCTTAGAGATGATGCACAGAGAGAATAGAACAAACCTCTGTATGTTAATGGCTCTGGAGATGTTCTTGAACTGGGTCAATTGCTGAAGTACTATTTTCCCCTGAAGATAACGAGATGAGAAAGGAGAAGACTTTTCCTTATAGGCTAACAGAACAAAAGGTGGTGAGGAACCACGAAGAATGTTAGCACCTTAACCTCTGACTTGCTCCATTTGTTCTGTTGTAAAAGGCAAGTAAGTTCTGTTGTCTTCTTTCTGACATTTTAAGAAAATGTGAAAACGTTTTTGGAAATACGTGATGAAAGTATCACTGAAATGTGTGGCAGAGCCTCTACTATGGGGCCAGAGTCTTCACATACATTGTCTCATTTAACCCTTACAATAGTACTATGAGAAAACAGGAGGTCAGAGTTTCAGCAGCTTCCCAAAACTCAATTCATGGGAATTGCAGATCTAGGATGCAAACCCAGGGCTCTGGGACTCCACAGCTCACATGCATGCCCTTTATATTTCAGAGTTTTTCTCCCAGAGCTCCAGGGCTCCCTGTTGTGGTGGGGGAGAAAGCCAAAGGAGAGGCTCTGCCCACTGCCCTCTTCTGCTTCATGAAAGGGGACTGTAGTATGAAATTTGTTTCAAGGAAGGGCTCCATAACTAAAATAAAGCAAAATGAAAATAGCACAAGCCCTTTGAAAATCACTGTGGAATGCCAGTTACCCCACAAACCCTATGCCATCAGATATTTTCAATGATTTAGTTACTTTTTATTCATTTTTCTTGAGATAAAATTCAAGTACCATAATATTCACCCCTTTAAAGAGTACAATTCAAAATTTCTAGCATATTCAAAGATTGTGTGACCATCACCCCTATCCAATTTCAGAATAGTTTCATTATCCCCACAAGAAATTCTATATCCATTTGCAGCCACTCTCCACCACAGAGAGTATATTGGCAATCACCAATACACTCTCTGTCTCTATAGATTTGCCTGTGCTAGACATTTCGTATAAATGATATAATACTATTATATAGCATCTGACTTCTTTTATTTAGCATAATATTCTCAAGGCTCACCTACATTGTAGTATTTATCAGTATTTCATTCCTTTATATGGCTGAATAATATTTCACTATAAGGATATAGGACATTTTATCTACTAATCAATTAATGGACATTTGGGTTGTTTTCACTTTTTACTTACTATTAATAGGGCTGCTGTGAACATTTGCAGACAGGTTTTTGTGTAAAAGTATGTTTTAAATTTTCCGAGTATGTAGTTAAGGGTGTACTTGCCTGTCTTATGGTAACTATATTTAACTTTTTGAGGAACTGCCAAACTGGTTTCCAGAATGACTGAACCATTTTACTTTCCCATGAATGAAGAAAGAGGGTTCAGATTTCTTCATGTTGTTTGTCAACACTTATTATTTTCTGTTTTTTAAATTATAGCCATCCTAGAGGGTGGAAGGTGGTATCTCATTGTGGCCTTGATTTACATTTCCCTAATAACTAATGATATTAAAAATCTTTTCATGTGTTTATTGGCCATTTGTAAATCCTCTTTAGAGAAATGTCTATACAAGTCCTTTCCTTATTTTGTTAAACTGGGTTTCTGTCTCTTTCATTGTTGAGTTGTAAGATTATTCCAGGCAATTAGACCCTTATCAGATAAGACTTTTAAATATTTTCTCCCATCCCGTGGGTTGTCTTTGCACTTTCTTGCTACTGTCCTTGGATGCAGAAAAGTTTTTTTAAATTTATGTATGTATGTATGTTTTTGAGACGGTGTCTTGCTCTGTCATGCAGTCTGGAGTGTAGTGGCGCGATCTTTGCTCACTGCAACCTCCACCTCCCGGTTCAAGCGATTCTCCTGCCTCAGCCTCCCAAGTAGCTGGGAGTGCAGGCACATACTACCATATCTGGCTGATTTTTGTATTTTTAGTAGAGACGGAGTTTCACCACGTAGGCCAGGCTGATCTCCAACTCCTGAGACCTCAAGTGATCCACTCACTTCAGCCTCCTGAAGTGCTGGGATTACAGGCATGAGCCACTGTGCCCGGCCTTTTTATGCATTTTATTTTTATTTATTATTATTATTTTTTGAGATGGAGTCTTGCTTTGTCGCCCAGGCTGGAGTGCAGTGGTGCAATCTCGGCTCACTACAACCTCTGCCTCCTGGGTGCAAGTGATTCTCCCATCTCAGTCTCCTGAGTAGCTGGGACTACAGGTGCACGCCACCACGCCCAGCTAGTTTTTGTATTTTTAGTAGAGGTTTAGTAGAGGATTTGCCGTTTTGGCCAGGCTGGTCTCGAACTCCTGACCTCAAGTGATCAGCCCATCTTGGCCTCCTAAAGTGTTGGGATTACAGGTGTGAGCCACCAAGCCTGGCCACAAAAGTTTTCAACATTGATTAAGTGCAATTTATCTATTTTTTTTTTTTTTTTTTTTTGGCTGCTTAGACTTTTGGTGCCGTATCTAAAAAACACTGTCTAATCCAAGGTCATGAAGATGTATGCTTATGTTTTCTTCTAAGCGTTTTATAGTTTCAGTTCTTACACTTAGTTCATTGATTCATTTTATGTTAATTTTTGCATAGGAGCTGAGGTAGTAGTCCAACTTCATTCTTTTGCATGAGGATATCCAGTTGTCCGAGCACCATGTAAACCTGTTCTTTTCCCCATGGAAATCTCTTAACTTTCTCATTGAAAATCAGTTGATAAATGCATGTGTTTGTTTCTGGACTCTCAATTCCATTCGATTGATCTATATGTCTATCCTTATGCCAGTAACACCCAGTTTTGATTATTATAAGCTGGTAGTAACTTTCAAAATCAGAAAGTGTAAGTCCTCCCGTTTTTTTTTTTTTTTTTAACATAGAGTCTCGCTTTGTCTCCGAGGCTGGAGTGCAGTGAGATCTCGGCTCACTGCAACCTCCACCTTCCGGGTTTAAGCAATTCTCCTGCCTCAGCCTCCTGAGTACCTGGGATTACAGGCGCACACCACCATGCCTGGCCGATTTTTGTATTTTTAGTAGAGACGGGGTTTCACTACGTTGGTCAGGCTGGTCTCAAACTCCTGACCTCGTGATCCACCCACCTCGGCCTCCCAAAGTGCTGACATTACAGATGTGAGCCACTGAGCCTGGCCCAATGTTTTTTTTTCAAGACTGTCCTGAATATTCTGGATTATAGATACTTTACATTTCCATGTGGATTTCAGGATCAGCTTGTCAATCTCTGCAAAACTGGAAACTGGAGCTTTGAAAGGGATTGCACTCAATCTCTAGATCAATTTGGAAAGAGAATATTACCATCCTAACAATACTGTTTTCTGATCCATAAACATGGGTGCCTTTGTATTTATTGAGGTCTTCTGTAATTTATTTCATTGCTGTTTTATAGTTTTCAGTGTACAAGTCTTGTACTTCTTTTGTTACATTTATTCCTAAGTATCTCATTTTTATTTATGCTATTGTACATGGAATTGTTTTTCTTACCTATTTACAGATTTTTCATTGCTACTGTATAGAAACAAACTAATTTTTGGATGTTGATTTTACATCCTACAACTTTGGTGAACTTGTTTATTAGCTCTATAAGTTTTTTTGTGGATTCCTTTGAATTTTTGATATGTAAAATTAGGTTTTCTGAAAATAAAGATAATTTTATTTTCCTTTTATTTCTTTTTCTTGCTTGATTGCCTTAGATATAACTTCCAGTACAATGTTGAATAGAAGTGGTAAGAGCAGATGTCCTTGTCTTATTCCTGGTCTTAGAGGAAAAGCTTTCAGTCTTTTACCATTAAGTTATTAGCTGTGGGTTTTTCACAGATTTCCTTCAATTATGTTGAGGTAATTCTCTTCTTTATCTAGTTTATTTAGTGTTTTATCAGGAAAGGGTGTTGATTTTTTGTCAAATGCTTGTTCTGCATCTACTGAGAAAATAAAGTGGGTTTTTTCCTTATTGTTTTAACATGGTGTAATTCATTGTTTGATTTTTTGTACGTTAAAACATCCTTGCATTTTGGGGTAAATCTCATTTAGTCCTGGTGTATGATGCTTTTATATGTTGCCAGATTTGGTTTGCTAGTATTTTGTCAAAGATTTTTGCATTATGTTCATAAAGAATATTAGTCTATAGTTAATTTTATTTGTAATATCTTGGTCTCATTTGAATATCAGATAATAAAGGGTTGATAGAATGAGCTGAGAAGTAGTCCCTCCTCTTCCAGTTGTTGGATGAATTTACAAAGGATTAGTGTTCTCTCTTCTTTTTTTTTTTTTTTTTTTTTTGGTCAGGTTGGTCTCGAACTCCTGACCTCAGGTGATCCGCCCGCCTCGGCCTCCCAAAGTGTTGGGATTACAGACGTGAGCCACTGTGCCCGGCCTGTTCTCTCTTCTTTGAATGTTTGGTGGAATTGACCAGTGAAGCTATCTAGTTCTGAAGCTGTCTTTGTAGGGTTTTTTAAAATTCTATTTTAATATTTTTGCTTATACATCTACTGAGTTTTTTTATTTCCCTTTGAGTTAATTTTGATAGTTTGTGTCTTTCTGAAATGTATTTAATCTATCTACGATATCCGATTTGTTTGCATACAACTGTTCTTAGCATTTCCTTATAATACTTTTTATTTGGGTAAGGTCAGTAGTAATAATAAACCCTCTTTTATTCTTAATTTTAATAATTTGAGTCCCCCTCTCATTTCAGATTAGGTGAAGGTGTGTCAATGTTGTTGATATTTTCAAGTAATTAGCTTTTGGTTTTGTTGACTGTATCTATTATTCTTCTATTTCACTCCTTCATTTCTGCTCTGATTTTTATTCATTCCTTCTTGTTGCTTGCTTTGAGTTTATCTCACTCTTATTTTTCCAGGTTCTCAAGATGAAAGGCTAGGTTATTAATTTGAGATCTTTCTTCTATTTTAATATAGGCATTTCAGTTATAAGTTTCCCTGCAAGCACCGTTTTGGTGGCATCTCATAAGTTTGGATTTGTTGCATTTTTAGTTTATTTATCTCAAAGTATTTTCCAATTTCCTTTGTGATTTTTTTCTTTGATTCATTGGTTATTTAGGAGTTACGTTTTTTAATTTCCACATATTTATAAATTTCCCAATTAAAAAATTCTTTATTATTATTGTATTGTATTGTATTGTATTGTATTTTTTTGAGTCAGAGTCTCCTTCTGTTGCCCATGCTGGAGTACAGCGGCATGATCTCAGTTCACTGCAATCCCTGCCTCCTGGGTTCAAGTGATTCTTGTGCTTCAGCCTCCTGGGTAGCTGGGATTATAGACATGCACCACCACACCCAGCTAATTTTTGTACTTTTAGTAAAGACATAGTTTCACCATGTTGGGCAATCTGGTCTCAAACTCCTGGCCTCATGTGATCTGCCCACCTCAGCCTCCAAAAGTGCTGGGATTACAGGCATGAGCTACCATACCTGGCCTGTTCTATCCATTATTAAAGGTGAGATACTGAAGTATCCAATTATCATTATTAAATTGCTTATTTCACCCTGAAATTCTGTCAATTTTGCTTCATGTATTTTGGGAATCTGTTGTTAGGTACATATATGCTTATAATTGTTATAACTTCTTGATAGATTAATGCTTTGATCATTATAGAATGTCCTTTTTTTCTCTAGCAACACTTTTTGTCTTACATTTGTTTGCCTTTTCCCCTATTATAAGCATGTCCGGAAAATATTAAATATATTGCAATCATAGCACAAATCCTAAGTAATATGAAAATAAGGTAAATACTTGTTGTTCTAGAGTTCATTCATTTCGTTCATTTCCAAAGGTACAAATTATGTTTGTGCTAGAAATTTGGTAGTGTCATGCTTAAAGAAGCTAATGTGCATATCACCCTCTAGTGGACAATTATGTACATTGACACATCCTCTGTAGTTAAGTGAACATGAGGAGGCAGCCATAACCCTTAGTGTAAGTGAACATGAGGAGGTAGCCATAACCCTTAGTGATAGAATCATGAACTAGAATCCTAGAAAGTTCTACAGAAACCCAGTTCACACAACCAGATCCCAGTTGCCAAATTTGAAAGCCAGCAAAACCCAGGCTTGGGAAAGACTCTATTTTATTGTTGTAAGCCACGACTCCGATACAAAACAAGATGGCAACACTGTTAAGGGACAAGATCCTGGAGAAGCTCAGACCTAGAGATACCAGAACTAGCCTACAGGAGTTTTTCTATTTCCATACTATGTAGAGGAACATGACAAACCCAGCAGTGGGTCAGATTGACAGTGATGGCTGCTACTTGACTCCTACTGAACATATGATTGTTTTGCCAGGGTGCGTGCTGGATCTATACATAATATTTTTTTCTCCTCTGGCTGCCTTCAAGGTTTTTCCTTTAACTTTGCTTCTCATTGGTTTTACAATGATATTTTAGGGTTTTTTTTTTTTTAATTTTTGGTTTTCCTTTATTGATTTTGGATAATTCTTGTTCATCATCTCTTCAAATATTCTTTTACTTCACTCTCTTCTTCTGGAACTTCAATTACATGCCTGTTAGACAGTTGTTATTATCCCACAGCTGATCTCTCTCTCTCTCTTTTTTCTATTTATGTTTAAATTTGATTCCTATTTACTTATTTTCAAGCCTGGTGATTCTTTCTTCTGTAGTTTCTAGTTTGCTAGTAAGCTTGAATGAATTCTTCACTTCTGCACCCATGTTTTCTATTTCTAGCATGTCCACTTCACTCTGTTTTTTAGTTTCTGCATTTCTAATAAAATTCCTCATCTGTTAATGCCAACTTTCCACCTATTCCACTAGATACTTTAACAAAGGGGTCCCCAACCCCAGGCTGCGGATTGGTACCAGTCTGTGGCCTTTTAGGAACTGGGCCACACAGCAGGAGGTGAATGGTGGGTGAAGGAGCTTTACTGCCTGAGCTCTGCCTCCTGTCAGATCAGCAGAGGCATTAGATTCTCATAGGAGTATGAACCATATTGTGAACTGTGCATGTGAGGGATCTAGGTTGTGTGCTCCTTATGAGACTCTAACTAATGCCTGATGATGTGAGGTGGAATGGTTTCATCCCAAAACCATCCCCCATCCTTCCCCCAGTCCGAGGAAAAATTGTTTACCACAAAACCAGCCCCTGGTGCCAAAAAGGTTGGAAATTGCTGCTTTAACATACTAATCATGGTTATCTTAAATTCACTGTCTGTCAATTCCAACATCTGGGTCATCTCTGAGTTTGGATCTGCCGAATGCTTTATCTCTTGAAGATAGATTGATTTCTCCTACTATTTGTATAATTTCTCTTTGATGAGATTTAAATGGTCCTATGTCAACTGACAGGGAAAAAAATTCACCATGAGAGAAAAGGGAATCTACTGAGGTCAATGATTCAATAGGAAGGCTTGAATATTTGTGGTCAAGAGTAGGGTCTGGTCAAAGTATATGACTGAAGCAGAAAGAGTTTCTGAGATCCAGCCCCCAGAGAAGGCAGTCAAGCTTTTAAAACAAAACAAAACAAAAACACAAAAAACTAGGTATGTGAATATAAAAATTGTAAAAGCCAATATAATAACTAGGTATGTGAATACCTAGTTAAAAAAAATAGCTAGGTATGTGAATATAAAAATTATAAAAACCAACATAATAATTTTATTGTATAATAAAATACCAAGTCTAACACATCCTGCTGCTTGCACAGGGATTCAGACAAGCAGCACCATCACAGCAGAGAGTCATCTGGCTGTGTGGAATCAGTTGGGTTTTTTTTAATTAATAGATTTTATTTTTTGGAACCATTTTAGGTTTACAGAAAAATTGAACAGGAAGTATAGAGACTTCCCATAAGCCCATTCCCCCCAGTTTCTCCTATTATTAACATTTTTCTTTGGTATGTAACATTTGTTACAATTGACACAATATTATTAAATAAGTCCATTATTTATATTGAAGTTCACTCCTTGTATAGTCCTATGGGTTTTGACAAATGCATAATGTCATGTACCTACCATTTCAGTACTATATAGAAAATAGTTTTACTGTTATAAAAATTTCCTTTGTTCTACCTATTCATTATTCTCTCCCCTCTAAACCCCTGGAAGCCATTGACCTTTTTGCTATCTATAGCTTTGCTTTTTCCAGAATGCCGTAGAGTTGAATCATACAGTATGTAACTTTTTCAGCCTGGCTTTAGTCTAAAAAGTCTGGATTTCACTTATAATACTCATTGAAGACTTTTTGCATGTCTTTTCATGGCGTGACAGTTCATTTTTTTAACCATTGAATGATATTTAGCTGTATGGATTTACCATAATTTGTTTATTCATTTACCTGTTGAAGGACATCTTGGTTGTATCCACCTTTCAGCAATTAAGAAAAAAGTTGCTATAAAAATTTCTATGCAGGTTTTTGTGTTAACATAAGTTTTCAATTCATTTGGGAAAAAACCTTGGAACACTATTATTGGCTTGTATGGCAGACTATATATACCTCTGTAATAAATTGCCAAATGGTCTTCCAAAGTGGCTGTACCATTTTGCAGTCCCACCAGCAATAAATGCAAGTTCTTGTTGTTCCACATCCTCACCAGCATTTGGTGCTGTTAGCTGGAACCAGTTTTTAATAGTGCTACAAGGTGCAGCAACAGTATTTTAAAATGAGAATCTACTGGAGAACAGATGCGATTTTGTTCTGACTTCTCTTTGGTGTTTGGGAACAGAACTGACATCTTTGGATTTAGTAAGTCCTTTGGGTTCTTATACCTTGTTGATGAGAAGAGTTTACAAATGGGTATTGGATGTCTTTCTAACTTAAACAGGTAAGTACTTACGTAATAAATTGAAAAAATAAGAACAATATTTTTGTAATTGCACTTTAAGCTATGTAAGGAGGTAATGTGTCATACAACATTGGCTCTTGCTTGGAAAGGTGTTTTGAACAAAGCAACTTAAAATGATCTCCTTTAAGAACATAGTTAAGGGCTGGGCGCAGTGGCTCACGCCTGTAATCCCAACACTTTGGGAGGCTGAGGCAGGCGGATCACGAGGTTAAGAGTTCAAGACCTGCCTGGCCAACATGGTGAAACCCCATCTCTACTAAAAATACAAAAATTAGCTGGGCGTGGTGGTGCACGCCCGTAATCCCAGCTACTCAGGTGAAGGAGGCAGGAGAATTGCTTGAACCCGGGAGGCGGAGGTTTCAGTGAGCTGAGATCATGCCACTGCACTCCAGTCTGGGCGACAGAGCAAGACTCCATCTCGGGGGGGGAAAAAAAAAACCCCAGTTAAAACTGAAGGTTTAGTAAACTGACTCCAAGTGAAACCATGATTATCTTTTATGTGCCCCTGGCCCGCCACTTCCCACCCTCTCTCCACTCTGAGACAGGAAGAAGTGAGTACGGGCATACCACGTTTTATTGAACTTCAATTCATTGTGCTTCTCAGATATTGCACTTTTTACTAATTGAAAGTATGGCAATCCTGCATTGAGCAAGTCTTTTTTTAATTGTTATTATACTTTAAGTTCTAGGGTACATGTGCACAATGTGCAGGTTTGTTACATACGTATACATGTGCCATGTTGGTGTGCTGCACCCATTAACTCGTCATTTACATTAGGTATATATCCTAATGCTATCCTTCCCTCCTCCCCCAACCCCATGACAGGCTCCAGTGTGTGATGTTGCCCTTCCTGTGTTCAAGTGATCTCATTGTTCAATTCCCACCTATGAGTGAGAACATGTGGTGTTTGGTTTTCTGTCCTTGCGATAGTTTGCTGAGAATGATGATTCAGCTTCATCCATGTCCCTACAAAGGACATGAACTCATCCTTTATTATGGTTGCATAGTATTCCGTGGTGCATATGTGCCACATTTTCTTAATCCAGTCTGTCACTGATGGACATTTGGGTTGGTTGCAAGTCTTTGCTATTGTGAATAGTGCCACAATGAACATACGTGTACATGTGTCTTTATAGCAGCATGATTTACAATCCTTTGGGTATATACCCAGTAATGGGATGGCTGGGTCAAATGGTATTTTTAGTTCTAGATCCTTGAGGAATCATCATACTGTCTTCCACAACAGTTGAACTAGTTTACAGTCCCACCAACAGTGTAAAAGTGTTCCTATTTCTCCACATCCTCTCCAGCACCTGTTGTTTCCTGACTTTTTAATGATCGCCATACTAGCTGGTGTGACATGGTATCTCCTTGTGGTTTTGATTTGCATTTCTTTGATGGCCAGTGATGATGAGCATTTTTTCATGTGTCTGTTGGCAAGCAAGTCTTCTTATGAATAAGCAAAGAAAGTGGTTTCTTGAGATGGAATCTACTTCTAGTGAAGACGCTGTGAACATTGTTGAAATGACAGCAAAGGATTTAGAATATTACATAAAATTAGTTGATAAAGCAGTGGCAGGATTGACTCCAATTTTGAAAGTTCTACCATGTATAAAATGCTATCAAATAGCAACATGCACTACAGAGAAATCTTTAGTGAAATATAGTCAATCAATGTGTCAAACTTCATTGTCATATTTTAAGAAATTGCCACAGCCACTCAAACCTTCAGCAACCACTGTCAACACCAAAGCAAGACCACCAGCAAAACAGTTAGGACTCACTGAAGGCTCAGATGATCATTAGCATTTTTTAGCAATAAGGTTTTTTGAAATTAAGATATTTAATATTTTTTCTAGACATAATGCTATTGCACACTTAGTAGATCATAGTATAGTTTAAACATAACTTTTATATGCACTGGGAAACAAAAAATTTTGTTTGAGTTGCTTTACTGTGATCTTTATTGTAGTGGTATGGAACTGAACCTGCAGTATCTCTGAGGTACGCCTATATATATGTCTTAAGATAATTCCATCTGTTAGCTGCTTACTACTATAAATGCTGACTCACCTAGAATTTGGCTTCTCAGTCAAATTCTTAAGGTTTTAAGAGAATTTAAAGTTATGATTTAAAACTCTACCTTTTCCCATTCATTCCAAAAGACAAGAAGGGAATATGCCTTAACAATGTTCATTACCTTTATACAGGTGAATATAAATGACATTTCCAACAAGTTGAGTAAATTAATAATGACATTTAAATTTCAAGCTAAGAATAGTTGCCTTTGTGTAGTAGGATAATAAGTACACAGTATTTCTTCATTTTTTACATTTAAAAATGCAATCTCCTCTTTCTCCAGTTGGCATTTGTCTAGAAATTCAGTAAACAAACAATAACAATGATAAAACAGTGTTTCCCTGGTTCATATTCCACTCTCTGAATTACGGACTTTCTCATTCCATCCTCCAACACTATAGCCCTCCCCTACACCACACACACACCTCAAATTCCTCCAAATTCTGCCAACTCTGTATTCCAGGCACTAGCCTGAACCATTGAGAAAGAAAAACTGATTAAATTTTTGGAAATAAATGTAGGACATGTCACAGTTGTAGTGTTATGGAAGCCCCAAGGGATAGAGGGCACTGTTTGTCATTTGCATTGGTTCTTTTCCCACCCCCATCTTGCCTTGTGAATGCCTCCTTCTCAGGTTGCCCTGTATGTGGGAGTATGGATTAGTCCGGCTCTCTGTCCAGGCTGTTTTGTCCTTCTCTTGCTATGGCATCCTGTCAGTCTTTGATCTGAACTGTAAGGTTAGTTAACTTCTACCCCCACTTATGTGACCAAATACTATTTATAAGATATAATGCTGTTCTAACTTGTGTTCCCAATGTGTAATAATCTTCTTATCTAGCTAAAGAGCAGGAACTCCTCTCCCAAGAACTCAGCATAAGACCCTCAAAGTAGATTCAGAGAACACTTTTTTTGTTACTTGAGTTTGTGAACCTCTACTCTCTCTTCTGAATACTTCCCAAGAGGTCTCTCAGACCTATATTCAAATAAACCCCTGCTGGTCTCTCCTAACACCACTTGATGGCCATAAGTATACCACACATTTTGCATTCCACTTCATTCTGATAATAGACCTCTATTTTTTTTTTTCCCCTTGGGGAGTTATCCTTTTCCATGTAATCTGAATAGTTTAGTTGGGCTGACTTCTTTAATGGCTTTTGTGTTTGATTAAAAATGGCTGACAGCTGGGCACGGTGGCTCACACCTGTAATCCCAGCACTTTGGAAGGCCGAGGTGGGCAGATCACCTGAGGTTGGGAGTTCGAGACCAGCCTGACCGACATGGATAAACCCCGTGTCGGCTAAAAATACAAAATTAGCTGGGCGTGGTGGTGCATGCCTGTAATTCCAGCTACTAGGGAGGCTGAGGCAGGAGAATCACTTGAACCTGGGAGGCAGAGGTTGCAGTGAGCAGAGATCGTGCCATTGCACTCCAGCATGGGCAACAAGAGTGAAATTCTGTCTCAAAAAAAAAAAAAAAAAAAAAAAAAAAGGCTGACAATTATTTGTTACTCTTCCAGTTGAGAGAAGTCTAACTTCCCTATTCATGAATCTGGGATGCCTTAGTGACTTGCGTGGTCAATAGAATATAGCGGAAATGAGAATCTGAGACTTTTAAAACTAGGTCTGAAGAAGGTTTGCAGCTTCTACTCAGGGTTCTTGAATGACTCATTCTGAGGACCACTGCTTACTAGGTTAGAAAAATGACTACCATGAGACTGCCATACTGCCCAAGCTTCCACGTGAAAAGGCTTCCAGGAGAGATAAACATCTGGCCAGCTCCAGATGTCCCAGCTTAGGCACTTATGAGCGAAGAAGTCTTCTTGGTCATTACAAGCTCTAGCAGTTGCAGTATGGAGGACTGGAAACCCAGCTATCAGCCAGAACCAAAGTCCCAGATATGTGGTCCTAGTCACGATGTTTCCATTCTCTCTAACAATTTGGGCCTCAGACATTGGAAAGCAAAAATGAAGCATTGCTTCCATGCCCTGCCCATATTCCTGACCCACAAAATCATGAGTATTATAAACTTGACACCCTTAAACTTTAGGGCAGCTTGTTACACAGATAACTGGAGCAGTTCCAGAGGTGGGTTGTTAACTCATATGCAGGTAATCAGAACAGTCAGTCTACCCAGTCATAGTATTTGGTTCAGGACTGAAAACACGACCCAACTCTGGCCAGTCATCATTTCCATTCCCGTAGCTGTAATGGATGGTTAGGAGATGGGTTTGTTATTCAAGGTGGCTCGATGAAGTACTGTACTTGGAACTTTATACAAACTAGAACAGTCTCTCTGTCTGTAACATTGCTGAGAGGGTATTATATAAGCATTGAAAAAGAGAAAGTCATCATGCCTCCACCAGCTAGCCTAAGAATGGAGGAGGGAAGAGCTTACCTAAGAAAACAGCAGCAAGAGATAGAGTAAGAATGGATCAGATAGCATCATTAAAGCCAGATCTACCTTGGACTTCTCAGATTAAAAAGTCAATGACTTCTCGATTTTGCTTAACCCCGGTTTTTGTTTCTTGTTGGGGTGGGGGGCTCACCTTGGCTGGAGCGCAATGGCATGATCATAGCTCACTGCAGCCTCCAACTCCTGGGCTCAAGAAATTTTCTCAACCCAGACTCCTGAATAGCTGGGACTACAGGCACACTCCACTACGCCTGTCTAATTTTAGGACATTTTTTTGTAGAGATGAGATCTTGCTATGTTGCTCAGGATGGTATTAAACTCCTAGACTCAAGTGATCCTCCTGCCTTGGCCTACCGAAGTGCTGGGATGACAGTCATGAGTCACCACATTGGCCTGTTTAAGCAAATTTAATTTTTATTGCTTTGTTAATGGAAACCAAAAGTGTACTAACTACTATATATATGAATTATCTTTATAGTTCAACTAGACTTCCTAGCAGAGGCCGTGATTATTTGTAATTTCTAAATTTTCCCTAACAAATATGTCTAATTTTACTAATGGAATTTTTCAAACTTTATATTTTTAAAATTCGAAGGTGAAGCTTCATGTAATAGTAAAATATATAACAACTAATCTGGTGGTGGAGCATTATCATCACCATAATTTTTCTAACTAACAACCTCATTTTACCTCATTTCTGTAAAATGAAGAAATCAATGAAGGAAACTAACTAAGTCAGTAAATGCTTAAGCAAGAATGTGAATTCACATCTGGTCTAAATTCCATACTTTAAAGTTCTTGGAAACAACTTATGAGTTCTAAAAAATTTGATAAGATGCCACATATTGGGACATAAAGTCAAATGTATAGTTAGTACATATACAGATACCACAGAGTCACTTTGGTTTTCTGAAATTCTGGAGACACACATAATTGCAGATGAAAATTCAATGCATCTGACTATCACAAAACCTTTCCAGTCTTTCTCTTCTACACTTTTTATTAATTTGAGGTTTGTAATTTCTTTTTGTGACCAAAAGTTTTTTTCAAATGTCATCATCCTGTGGACAATGGTTGAGATACCAAGAGTCATGTAAGAAAAATTTGAGATGGGCCCCATCTCTCATTCCCCTTAGTTTATCCCAAGCCTCCACCATACACCTTTTTGTATTGACCTGTTTACTTCTCATTCAATAATGTAACTCTTCATAAGTTTTTAATTTTAGTAAATTTTGAAATGATCACAAATTTACAGAAAAATGGTAAGGAGAGTACAAAAAACCTTTTCCCCTGTGCATTTGATGGTAAGTTGCTGACCTCATGCCCTATCACCCACAGATACTTAAGTGTGTATTACCTACAAACAAGGACATTCTCAACACAGCTACCCTCCAATCCTCAAAATCAGGAAACTGATACCAAATCTCAGATTCTATTCAAGTGTTGCCAATTGTCCCCAATATGTTTTCTTCTTTTAACCAAAAGATGAAGTTCAGAATCTCATGTTGTATCTGATGGTCACATCTATGTAGTCTTCTTTGGTCTGGAACAGTCTGGAATAGTTCCTCAGTCTTTGTTTGACTTTTATGACTTTGGCAGTGTGGTAGGTTACAGGCTAGTTACTCTATAGACTGTGTGTTAATTTAGATTTTTTAAAAGATCCCCCTAGATTTGTGTTCCACATCTTTGGCAGAAATACCACAGAATGATGCTGCACTTTGGTCATGACATCCTATCAGGAACACGATACCAATTTCTGGTCATTGATGATATTCACGTTGATCACATGATTCAGATGGTATCTGCCAGGATTTCCACTACAATGTTACCCTTCTTCCTGTGCATAGAACACACTCACCTCCCTGCCAAGGGAAATAATTCAGTCTTATCCAGTTACTGCATTCTGCTAAAAATCCAACATCTCTGGGTGATGCACAGTTAACTCCATTGTGTCCAATATGGCTCTTCATGGTGGGTCTAGTAATTTGTCAACCAAAATACAAGTTATTAGCCTACTGTCCCCCATATCCTCCCAATATGCTTCATTCAGTGACTGAATAGGACCAAGATAACTGCAGTAGAAACTTCTGTTTGCAAAAGGAAGAATGGGTAAACACACAGCAGCCAAGGTCTGTAACAATTATTACATTGTACTAGGCAGGACTTCACAGTGAAGTCAGTTCCTCGGAAAGAACCTGTCTGGTTGTCCCCCGTTCTGTTCTCAGAGACAAATATCCTAGTCCTTTAACCTCTGTAGCAAGATATTACTTGACCACGATCTCTGTGCCCACATTTAATGTGAGCATTAGGGAGAAGGTCTGCCCCAAGAATTGGATAGATTTTTTGAAGTTAGGTGTCCTGAAGGTGTCCTTAGGGCTCAAATAATCACAGGATTTTTGCAGAGCTGACTTGGGATTTTTTTTTTTTTTTTTTTTTTTTTTTAACAATATGATGCCTTCGAAAACTTAGTCGGCCTTTAATCTTTGTATTGGGCAGTTCCATATGCTGGTAACCATCTGATGGTAATTCCTCTCATTTTGTAATATATTTTAAATTGCCATTTATTTAGATCTTCTAATTTTCAGTAAAGTTTTGTATTTTACAAAGTATATGGTTGAGTATTCAAAAATGTATCAAAATGTATTGTTATTATATTCTTATGTATTTGTGTTACGGAAGTTCCTTCTGTTTCTAGATTACTAATTATTTAAAAAATCAGGGCCAGGTGCAGTGGCTCATGCCTGTAATCCCAGCACTTTGGGAGGCCAAGGCGGGAGGATCACCTGAGGTCAGGAGTTCAAGACAAGCCTGGCCAACATGGTGAAACCCTATCTCTATTGAAGATACAAAAATTAGCTGGGCGTGGTGGCCAGCACCTGTAATCCCAGCTACTTGGGAGGCTGTGGCAAGAGAATCACTTGAACCGGGGAAGCAGAGGTTGTAGTGAGCCGAGATGGAGCCGTTGCACTCTAGCCTGGGTGACGAGAACAAAATTCCATCTCAAAAAAAAAGAAATCAGAAATAGGTATTTAATTTTACTAATTTTTAAGCATCTATTAAGATGATTATATAGTGTGCTTATTTTCAATTTGATACTGCCAGCATACAAATATATTACAATAAATAGCTGTGTATCAATTATCCACTTAAATAAATAAAACATTACAAATACAAGTAAAGTTCCTTGTATTTCTCCCCAATTCTTTTCTCCTCTAATATTCCGCACCACATCCCTCTTCTAAGTTTGATTTTTATTGTTTCTATACTACCTATATACTTTGCCTCACATATATTTCTCTGTAACATATATAATATTGCTCAGGCTTTTAATACATGTATTTGAGGTTTCATGTGGCATGTTATCTTGCCACAAATTACTTTTCTTCACTCCACATTGTTTTTGAGATTCAGCCTGTCTGCTAGATATAATTCTAGTTTATTTTAACCACAATTTAGTGTTCCACTTGAGGCAGGAGACTGGCATTCCCAGATTGGATAGGAAACTGGCTGGAGTCAGCAAGTGGTGTCCAAAGCAACCTCTAGTTAACCTCACTGCCCATCATAAGACACTCCCACCAACACTATGACGGTGTACCAATGCCATGGCAACACCCAGAAGTTACTGTCCATTTTCTAAAGATTTCTGAATTGCTCACCCATTAATTTGCATGTAATTAAAAGAGGGTATAAAAACAGCTAGTCAACAGCCCAAACACTGCTGCTCTCAGCCCACTGCCCATGGGCTAGCCCTGCTCTGCAAGGAGCAGTCACTGAGCTGTAACACTGCTGCTTTCATAAAACCATTTTCTTCCACCACTGGCTCATCTTGAATTCTTTCCTGAGTGAAACCAAGAACCTGCCCTGTGTCATACTGAATGAACACACAAAACTTATTTATCCATCCTCCTGGTGATAGTTATTTACTTTATGGTTTTTTTGCTATTTTAATCTTGTTTTCATTTCTCCTTGTCTCATATGCAAATTATGGTTGACAGATTTAGCAAATAAAAACACAGGATGCCCAGTTAAATCTGAATTCCAGATAAATCATGAATAATCTTTTTAGTTTCAAATAATACAACCCTGTAAGAGTTTAGAGAACACAATGAGAAATGTTGTATAAAATGACCCAGCACACACATACACATACAGTAGTCAAAGATAAAGCTACCAAAAAATGTTAATTGATTTAATTGCTATATGATATGGTTTGGAAGTCTTTCCCCTCCAAATCTCATGGTGAAAGGTGATTCCCAATGTTGGAGGTGGAACCTGGTGGGAGGTGATTGGATTATGAGCGTGGATCCCTCATGAATGGTTTAGCACCATCTCTTGGTGATAAATGAGTTCTCACTCAATTTGTTCATGAAAGAGTTGGTTGTTTAAAAGTCCGAGACCTCACTTCCTTTGCTCTCTTGTTCCCACTCTTGCCATGTGAAATGCTTACTCGTGCTTTGCCTTTTGCCATGATTGTAAGCTTCCAGAGCACCTCACCAGAAGCTGAGCAGATGTTGGTGCCATGCTTGTACAACCTGCAGAACTATAAGCCAATTAAACTTCTTTTCTTTATAAAGTACCCAGCCTCATGTATTATTCCTTTATGGTAACACAAAAACCGTCTCACACAGTATTTACTCTACTACTCTTCTACTGAAATCCATTCTATTCTTTCTTTTCCATCTTACTGCCAATGCTATGGTTTGAGTGTCCCTGCAGAAACTCATGTTGGACCCTTAGTTTCCAGTGCTGCAGTGTTGAGAGGTAGGATTGTTAAGAGGTGGTCTAATGGAAGGCATTTGGGTCATGAGTGCTCCATTCTCATGGCAGCTTAGTTCCCACAGTAGTGAATGAGTTCTTAATCTCTTAACACTGGATTAATTCTTGAGAAAAATTGATTCATTCCCATAGCAGTGGGTTGTTCCTCCTTGTGTTTAGTCTCTTTTAGCATGTGCCTGCTCCCATTTCCACTTTTCTGTCATGTTATGACTCAGCAAAAAAGCCCTCACCAGAAGCAAGCAGATGTTAGCACCATGCTTTTGGACTTTCCAGCCACCAGAATCATGAGCCAAGTTATTCTTTTCTTTATAAATTACCCAGCCTCAGATATTCTGTTATAGCAACACAAAACAGACTAGGAAATCATCCCATTCCATTTAAAAAGGACTTTCCTTGTCCCACTGAATTAATTTCTCCACCTACTAATATATCCAAGTCCTACAGTTTGTAAAACACTGTTGCAGAATATACAGCCAGAAATAGAATTGCTGATTTGTAGATATTGCATTTTCAACTTTACCAGAATAGCCATATTATTCTCCAAAGTGGTTGTATATTAATGTTTCCAGTGTTCCATAGCCTCATCAACACTTTTTAGTGTTCAACTGTATAATTTTTAAACTTCATGAATACCAAATGCTGTCTCATTTTGGTTTAAGTGTGCATTTTACTCAATATTTGTGAGCTTTAGCATTCTTTTCACTTGTGTCCATCATTTGAATTTCCTCCTCAGTAAACTATTTACATTCTTCATCCAATTTTTTATTAGGTTGGTTGCCTTTTTCTTATTGAATTTTAATAGTCCATGGTATATTTTGCCTACTAATGCACTATATGTTATGTGAATTGCATATGATTTAATTTGTGACTCATCCTTTCATGTTGTGTTTATGGAGACTTTTCTCCATAAATCCGTAAAAATTTTTAAATCTTAAAAAAAAAATCTGTGCTTTTTGCATCTTGTTTAAATAAATCTATTCTATCCCAAAGTCATAAAGATATATTTCTCCTCTATGTTTTCTAAGAAGTTTTGATATTTTGGACAGTGATTTTTCCTGTTTTAATTACTGCTATATTCCAAATGCCTAAGAGAGTATCAGCACGTATCGGGCCCACAATATTTGTTGAAAGAGTGAAAGGAGAGAAATTCTTGGGGGGAGAACAAAGTAAAACTGGAAATTCAGAAAGGTGAGGGGAACTCGATAGAGTTCTTTGTGCAAGGTGGAGCATTGCAACTGAGGCATATAAAGTGAGGGCCCTCATTGTCCTTAAAAAAAAAAAAAAAAAAAACTCTCAGGGCATTAAGAGAAAGGGTAAACAAAAAAAAATTGTTTGGCTTGACATGTAAAAGGGCAATTATTACATTTTATCTAGTATTTAGGTGGTTTATAAGGGTTTATAAGGGAGTAGTTTTCAGGTTTTTTGGCCCACTGTATCACAAGAAATTTACTGATTAATGTTTGAACTACATCAATAGATTTTAGAGGTTTTAATTCATTCCTGCATTCCTGAGGTAAATTATTCTTGACAATATTATTAGATTCTTATTTGTTAATATTTTAGTTAGGAGTTTTTGCATTCTATGGCCATAAGTAATACTGGCTTCTGGCCTGCCTCATGGTATCCTTGTCCAATATAGGTATATGGACATGTTAGCCTTTAGAATGAGTTAGGAACTTTTCCAGCACTATCTATGCTTTGGAAATATTAATAGAACACAGAATTATGTTTTAAATATTTATAAAACATACTTTAAAACTATCACGGTTGATTATTTTTTTTCTCTTGAGACAAGGTCTTCCTCTATCACCTAGGCTAGAGTGCAGTGGTGCAATCATAGCTCATTGCAGCCTTGATCTCTGGGGCTCAAGTGATCTCCCCAACCCCAGCCTCCTGAGTAGCTGGGATTACAGGTGCACACCACCATTCCTGGCTAGCTATGTTGTCCAGATTGGTCTTGAACTCTTGACTCAAGTGATTCTCCTGCCTTGGCCCCTCAAAATGCAGGGATTACAGGTATGAACCAGCATGCCCAGCCAGATGTTTCCTTTTTAGAGATAAATCTTTTGCCAACCTTTTCAGCTTTATTTTTAGCAATTTTTGAGTTGATTTTAGTCATTTATTTATATGTAATAAGATGTTAAATGACTCTTTTCCTATTGTCTCAGATTTTCAGCAGAGCATTTTAAGACCAAGAAATATAGGTGCTAGGCCCTCCATGCAGGACATTCCAAGAGACTGTGAAACCAACTGTTAAACTGCAGCCCATCACCCACCTTGAGGATTTATAGGTAAAATAAGAAAATTCTTCAAGAGAGGTCAGCAGTGTGGATTGCTCTGATGACCACTGCCAATGTGCTGTGTGCTCCCCAGATACTGGAAGGATGAGGACTTTTAAAGTAACTACTCCTGGACCTTGCTATGTGCTCCATGGCATTTGAATGCATAGCCACGAGACTGGCTGGAGCCACTGGGGTGACAGAGAAAAGTGAAGGCTTCATAGGCAGCAGCCTGTACCTCCAGAAGCAAGCAGGACTCAGCACATTCTCAAGGAAAATCTCTGGTGTTGAATCATCTTGGAAAGGTTTGAAATTTTGATTGCATACATATATCAAATCGTCATGTCGTACACCTTTGATATATTTATGTAGTCTACTTTTTACTCTTTTTCCCAAATGAAATAAGTATTGTGATGAAGCAAATTCCTTAGCTTGCTTGCAAGATACAATTTCTAAAGCTCTTGTCACATTCCACCTTTCAGCAATTGTCACTGATAAGGCACAATACATCCCTGTGTTTGGCCATTATCCGTAACAAAGTCAAGAAAATAGCTGTCGGCTGTCTCAGCTGCAACATAAAATTAGTACAATAATGACACACAAGGACAGGGCTTTGTCGCACGAGTGCCTTTACCCAGCTGCCTAGAGAGCATCATTTATTAGTTCTTAACTGGTTACTAATTCATGCAATGTGTCTCCCATATTGTTAGGTTTGTTTAATGACTAACTCTATGGCTTCTCTATATTCTGTTGGCCTTTGATATAGCATTAGATAGCATTGTTTTATTTTGGCTTTAAACTAGTAAAGATGATCTATGTTTAAATCCTTGGACCCAAGGATGTTATTTCTGGCTCTCATAAGTTTTGATCCAAACATCAAATTCTCTTTTTGAGCTTATTATCCCTCAGCCCATGTGGGCTTCATAGCAGTATAGATAATGACATTAATTGGTTTCATTAAATTGACATTCATTGTTCTTTGAACCAATGTAAGAATTGCCTGGTATTTTCCCAAGCAATAGTGATATGATATGGCCCCCACTATTCCCTAGGTTTAGAGCAAAGGCAAAAATGTTTCAGAAGCTGCAGTGACGGAATACCAGGGCTCCCAAACTGAGCCGGTAAAAATCTCCTGTAGGGGTATCTGAGTAGAAACAGAGAATGTAAATCACCAGAAGAAGTTAAAAAGTGAACATCTTATTCAAAGAGAAACAGAAATGGATACTTCTGTGGACTTTTAAAAAACTGACTGGGCAGATCTCACATCTTTACATATCACAGGACTTTAATACCATACTCAAGAGTATCTTGCTTTGATCAATTCTGTTTTCTGTGTGACATACATAGTTAGCATATCACAACTTGTCATAAAATAGTACTTTTCTTTGAGACAGAGTCTCGCTCTGTCACCCAGGCTGGAGTACAGAGGCGTGATCTTGGCCTACTGCAACCTCTGCCTCCTGGGTTCAGGCGACTGCCCTGCCTCAGCCTCTCGAGTAGCTGGGACTACAGGCATGCACCACCATGCCTGGCTAATTTTTGTATTTTTAGTAGAGATAGGGTTGCACCATGTTAGCCAGGAAGGTCTCAATCTCCTGACCTCGTGATCCACCCACCTTGGCCTCCCAAAGTGCTGGGATTACCAGTGTGAGCCACCACGCCCAGCCTAAAATAGTACTTTTCAACTAGTATGAACACACCTCATTCTTCTTCTGGTTGTCTGTACTCGGTCCATGATGTCTACTGATTGGGTACAGGTGTTACATTGGATAACTTAACCCATAACAATAGCTAATTATTGAAGACTTCAATACATTTATTGCCTTGTGAGCTGTACTGGGGCTGTGCTCAAATATTTTTACCCCCCATTCTTTTCCAAACCCAGTCTTTCCCCCATCCTGCTTCCATTCTCACAGCCAGGTCAGAGTTTATTGTCTTCTATATTTTCTAATAAGATATTCTAGTCCACAAAATTTTTAATGATTATTTGGCTGCGGTAAAATGTCTGTGTATGGTATTCCTATTATACAGCCAAATACAAAGTTGAAAAAGAAGAATTTATTTTAAAGACTCCATCACTTAAAAAAAAGTGGCAGCAAATAGTTAATATTTTGCCTTGTTGATAAAAATATTTGTACTCAAACATTGTTAAATATTCTCTGGTATACTTCCTCACTCCATCCATATGACGGTCATCTAGACATTGTCTTAAAGTCCAGTGGATAGACACCAATTATCAACGTTATTTGTTTCAATATATTAATTGCTATTAAATTACTTCAAAAAAGAATTTGAGCACATCTACAATGGGGTTTGCTCTCTTACAGCTATTGTGCCAAACCCCTATTAACTTCAATAGGGAGGGCAACATGTTCAAGAGGCCGAAGAAGAGATCCAGAGCTAGCAAAATTAGATGTGGGGTTTCATTAAGGGCTTACATACAGGGGAGAGAGTCCAGTGGTGTTAGGCTGGATAAGAGGATTGCCTTAATTACAGGAATGGTTCAGTGACAGCGAGCTGGGCAGGAAAATTGCATGGTCCAGTGGCGGTGGGCTGGGCAGAAAAACCTCAACCACCTGCAAACATCATGCAGTGTATACAGCATTTTCACTTAACATCCTCCCCTTAATGACCGCCACCTGGCAACCTATATTTAACTCAAAACTCAGGCCTTCAACCTCCTGTATAGCCTGTGTGCCATGGGACAGGCTGAGGCTTGATGTTTACCATAGATAAGAAATGAATCTCTGGGTTGGCCACTTCTGGATTCTCTAGCTTGGAACACACATTCAGGTGTGTCTGCCATACAGGGAAGGGTATGCCTAAGTTATTGCTTTCAAGTGTGTGTACCCTAGAGTCCACCCAGCATACCCTAGAATGGCCCTCACATTCTTATCACAACATTCTTCTGCAGTTTCCCTGGGGCCAGGTATGTGGAGCAGCATTGCAGCCAGACGCCTGAGCAGCAATAGAAACTATCGCAACAAAAGAACAACTAATACAGTAACGATCACAAAGTTCTTCCAAGCGCTTGGGAGCTGATCTTGGATGAACCATGGCAGGCCCATAGTGGAGGAGAGGGGCAGTTCTCCTGAGGCCCAACAGTCTATTTTGCCCTGGAGAAAGGTCACTATCTGTGTCCAATCAGCAAGGAGGTTTGCTGCACACTATCTATGGGTGGAAGGTGAGATGTTTAGTGGGTATAAGAAAGGGCAAGTCATGACATTTAGCAAGACACAAGAAGTTGTATCACTATCTCTCTAAGGATAGAGCACCACCCCCTGGCAATAGCTTGGTACCTGGTTTACAATACCAAATAGATTGGTCTCCTCTGTGACATGTGGCGGGAGGCCAGAGCAAGACACTGGCAGCACCACAATGAGAGTATGATTGTCCCCTTATGTGAGAAAGAACCACTATTATTTGTTTCAAGAAATTTTTAAATTTCCTTCTTAATTTCTTCACTGACCCACTGGTCATTCAAGAGCATATTGTTTAATTTCCATGTGTTTGAGTAGTTTCCAAAATTCTTCTTGTTATTGATGTCTAGTTTTATTCCATTGTGATTAGAGGAGATGCTTGGTATTATTTGAATTATTTTGAATATTTTAAGACTTGTTTTGAACCTAACATATGGCTTATCCTTGAGAATCATCCATGTGCTGAGGAAAATAATGTGTATTCTGAAGTCATTGAATGAAATGGTCTATAAATATCTATTAGGTCCATTTGTTGTATACTGCAGATTAAGTCTGAGGTTTCTGATTTTCTGTCTGGGAGATCTGCCCAATATTGAAAATGGGGTGTTAAGGTCTCCAGCTATCATTGTACCAGGATCTATGTCTCTCCTTAGGTCTAATAATATTTGCTTTATGTATCTGGGTGCTCCATTTTTGGGTGCGTATATATTTAAAACTGTTACATCCTCTTATAACAACCTACAGAATGGGAGAAAATTTTTGCAATCTATCCATCTGAGCAAGGTCTAATATCTAGAATCTATAAGGAACTTAAACAAATTACAAGAAAAAAACAACCCCATCAAAAAGTGGGCAAAGGATATGAACAGACACTTCTCAAAAGAAGACACTTATGCAGCCAACAAACATATAAAACAAAGCTCATCATCACTGGTCATTAGAGAAATGCAAATCAAAACCACAATGAGATACCATTTCACGCCAGTTAGAAAGGCGAACATTAAAAAGTTAGAAAACCACAGATGCTGGTGAGGCTGAGGAGAAATAGGAAGGCTTTTACACTGTTGGTGGGAGTGTAAATTAGTTCAACCACTGTGGAAGACAGTGTAGCAATTCCTCAAGGATCTAGAGCCAGAAATACCATTTGACCCAGCAATCCCGTTACTGGATATATACCCAAAGGATTATAAATCATGCTACTATAAAGACACATGCACATATATGTTTACTGCAGCACTATTTACAATAGCAAAGACTTAGAACCTACCCAAATGGCCATCAATGATAGACTGGATAAAGAAAATGTGGCACATATACACCATGGAATACTATGCAGCCATGAAAAAGAATGAGTTCATGTCCTTTGCAGGGACATGGATGAAGCTGGAAACCATCATTCTCAGCAAACTAACACAGGAACAGAAAACCTAATACCACATGTTCTCACTCATAAGTGGGAGTTGAACAATGAGAGCACATGGACACAGGGAGAGGAACATCACACATGGGGGCCTATTGCAGGTCAGGGGTAAGGGGAGGGAGAGCATTAGGACAAATACCAAATGCATGCAGGGCTTAAAACCTAGATGACGGGTTGATAGGTGCCGCAAACCACCATGGCACATGTATATCTATGTAACAAAGCTGCATGCTCTGCACATATATCCCAGAAGTTAAATTTTTAAAAAATTGTTATATCCTCTTGCTGAATTGACCCCTTTAACAATATAAAATGACTTTGTCTCTTACAGTTTTTGTCTTGAAATCCATTTTGTCTGATATAAGTATAGTGACTCTTGCTCTTTTTTGGTTTCCATTGGCATGGAATATCCTTTATCACTCCTTTATTTTCAGTCTATTTGTTTCTTTATAGGTGAAGTGTATTTCTTGTGGGCAACAGATCTTTGGGTTTTGTTTTTCATCCATTCAGCCACTCTATGTCTTTTGATTGGAGAGTTCAGTACATTTACATTCATTGTTATTTTTGGTGAGTGAGGACTTCCACCTACCATTTTGTTATTTGTTTTCTAGTTATTTTGTGGGATTACAGGTGCCCAACACCACTCCTAGCTAATTTTAGATTTGCCCTTTTGTGGCTATTTTCTAGATCTTGTAGGCGTACTTTATTGTTTTCAAGCTCACTAATTTCTTCTGCTTGGTCAATTCTGCTATTAAGAGACTCTAGGCTGGGCACAATGGCCCATCAGTATAATCTCAGCACTTTGGGAGGCCGAGGTGGGTGGATCACCTGAGGTCAGGATTTCAAGACCAGCCTGGCCAACATGGTGAAACCCCGTCTCTACTAAAAAAAAAAAAAATACAAAAATTAGCCAGGCATGGTGGTGCATGCTTGTAGTCCTAGCTACTTGGGAGGCTGACACAGGAGCATCCCTTGAACCTGGAAGGCAGAGGTTGCAGTGAGCCAAGATCATGCCACTTGAAAGGACTTGGGTGTTGTAATCTAAGACATATTTGCATTAAGGGGAACCACAAGCCCAGTAATGCTGTGGTTCTTGCAGAATCATAGAGGTATTGCCTTGGTGGTCTTAGATAAGATGCAGAAGCACTCTCTGGATCACCAGGCAGAGTCTCTTGTTCTCTTTCCCTACTTTCTCCGAAACAGAGTCAGTCTCAGTCTCTCTCTCTCTCTCTCTCTCTCTCTCTCTCTCTCTCTCTCTGTCTCTGTCTCTCTGTCTCTCTCTCTCTGTGCTGAGCTGCCTGGGTGGGGAGTGGAGTTGGAGGTGGACACAAGCACCCCTGTGGCCACCAATGCTGGGACTGCACTGGGTCAGACCTGAAGCCAGCACATCACTGGGTCTTGTCCATGGCCTGCCATAACCACTACCTGGGTACCACCTATGTTCACTCAAGTCCCTAGAGCTCTACAATCAGCAAGTGGTAAAGCCAGCCAGGCTTGTGTCCTTCCCTTCAGGGCAGTGAGTTCCCCCAGGCCTGTGGCAGGTCCAGAGATGCTATCTAAGAGCCAGAGACTGGAGTCAAAAATCTAGGAAGTCTATCTGGTGTTCTATTCTACTATGGCCAAGTTGCCCCTCAAACCATGGGACACTTTCATGGGAAAATACCCCCATGGGCCTGTGGTGGTGGTGGCCTTTCTCTGCTTGTGGAAAGGGGAGGGAAGAGTGGCAAGGACTCTTCCCACTCAAGGATTCAAATTAAACAGGAGGGAAGAGTGGGAAGGACTCTCCCTCCCTTTCCACAGGTAGAGAAGCCTCTCTCTATGACTACCACCACCATAGGCCCATGGGGAATACTGCCAGGCCACTGCAGATGTTCACTGAAGGCCCCAAAGCTCCTCAGTCAGCTGTGGTACATACCGCCAGGCTTGTGACTCACTTTTCAGAACAGTGGGCTCCCCTCTGGCCCAGGGCAGATCCAGAAATCTGGCAGGTGGTATTGCTTCAGCACTACTACTCACTGTGGTGCTGGTAACTGTACTAATGTCCATTCCCATTATCTCCACCCCAATTACAGGCTTCAGTTGGAATTCCCCAGCAGCTGTTTCATGTGGGGTCCTCCCTGATAAGAGAACCATTCCCAAGATGTGTTCTGGGATGGGAGCTGTGTATACTAAAGAGAGTTTGGGCGGCTGTTTCCCAACTTGTAATACTAGTTCAACCTGCCTGACTTTCACAGCTCCCATTCCATAGCTATCTATTGCTGTTATAGGCCCTTGGAACCAATGAGTGTTGCCATACACGAGGGTGCATTGAGCTCCAGTATACACTAGGGCAAACACAGTCTATTTATTATTAGGTGACCAATATATAGTTAGCTCTACATGTGGCCTTCAGTCCCTGGACACCTTGGCCACCATTACTCTTATTGGGATTCTGAGGCCTTGACCTTCATACCAGTTAAGTTAAAGGGGTTGGTGTCTGCCATCCCTCTGTGGGAGGGACAGGGGGCTGAATCTGAGGCTCCTTAGTGAATTGCTGTTGTGACTTGAGCTTTCATCCCAGTCTAACCAGAACAGCATTAGCTTGCTCATCTATTTGCATGGTAGGTGTCCCTGCCACTCATGCCCAATTTGTCCACAGGCCACCTTAATGGGCCTCTTCACTGTCTCCTTCCCTTTGGTTCCCTTGTCTTTCATCCTGGCTACCCACACACCTGCCCGTGCAGTTTCTCTGGTTCCCCTAAGGCAGAGGCTGCTTGGGCTGACTGAGACACTGCCTGTCCTACCAGGGCTCTCAGGATAGACACTGGCATGCTCTACCATTGATAGGGTGCCAACTCTAAGATGGCATCCTTTATGCCGGCAGTGCGAAGCTCATTGTAGGACATCGGTAATGCTCAGCATAATAGCATCCTTCATCCCTAATTCCCCATGGATGTCCTGCAATTCCTCCACAGTCTGCCACTGCACAGGAGACATGAGGACATCTCCCTCATTTGGCCAGGCTGCCCTGCAGCCCGCAACCACCAGCTGAAGGGGATGGCCTGATCCCCATTACCAGCGACGCAGAGGAGCTGCCTCAGGGCTTGGGGGGTTTGTGGTGCATGCCATTTTACTTAAGTTCTGGGAGTACAATATCCTCCACCCTTGAGTTCATAGAGGAAGACGCCCGAGACCAACTGTCACCTTCTGCCTGAACCTATTTCTCGCTCTTCCAGTTCCACAGCAGTGCTGTCCTCATTGTGCTGTGCTGTCACCCTCCAGGCAGGGACAAGTTTTGCCGATGTGGTCCCTGCGGGCGCAGGGCAGTCAACGGCCCTTCTAACCAGCTACCCGACAAGGCAGGGTCTCCATCTCCGTTCTGTCTGGCACCTCTAATGGCAGTTTGCCCTGTAGCTGATGACCCCTTGCGCGCGCTGTGGCTCCGCCGCTGTGGCTCCGCCTAGGTGGCTGCTGGGAGTACAGTGAGAAGCGCCAGTCAACCGCGGCTACGACCCTCGGGCATCTGAGCGTTGCTCAGTCAGATGCACCCCTTGCCACAACTCTTCCAGACCCCTCAGTGTTTTCAGGGCGACCCGTACTCGCGAACCCCATCTATCCATCAAGGAGAACGGCTATCGGGCTCCACACTGAAGTGGATGGCTGGCCAGCTTGGATTTCCCCTGAGGATTTCCCCTTCCCCTATCCCATTGTGTTAGTGCTCAGGGATTTCCTCTGACCTCCTGGCTGCCTCGCCAATTGCTGTGCCGACCCCATCTTAACCTCAGGAAGGAAGGCACCAGGTTCAAGAGGCCAGAGAAGAGAACCAAGGCCCACAAAAGACATATGGGCTTTTACTGAGGGCTTACATATTCGAGAGTCCAGTGGTGGTGGGTTGGACGGGAGAACTGCAACCGCCTGCAAACACCATGCAGTTTTTACAGCGTTTTCACTGAACACTCTCTCCTTAACGTCCTCCACCTGGCAACTTTCATTTACCTCAAAACTCAAGCCTCAGTCTCGGTACAGCTCCTCTTCTACAGGACAGACTGGGGGCTTAGATGTTTATCATAGATAAGGAATGAATCTCTGGGTCGGCCACTCTCAGATTTCCTGGTTTGGAATACAGATTCAGGTGCATATGCCATACAGGGTCATTCTAAGAGTATGCCTAAATTATTACTATCACGTGTGTGTTTACCCTAAAACAGCTCAGTCTCTTCCCACAGATACCTTCCAAACACGTTATTGGGCATTTTTAATAATTAGAGTCCTTGGCTGGTTCACCACATAGAGGCCACCATTAAGTCTTTCCCAAAGAGGTTAGTTCCTCCTTAACCCCAGGGGACATCCCAAGACTCCCAGTGGATGCCTGATATCATGGATAATACTGAGCCCTAAATATACTATGATTTTTTTGATGCAACCAAGATGACTACTGACTGACAGGAGCATAGTCCATATAGTGTGGATGCACCAGACAGAGATGATTGGGCTAGATGCAGCTGAATGCCTGGAGATTTTGTCATGCTACTCAGAACACTGGCAATTAAAAACTTATGAGCTCTTTTTTTTTGGAAATTTCTATTTAATATTTTTAGACTGCAGTTGACTGCAGATAACTGAAACCACAAAAAGGAAACAGCAGATAAGAGGGACACTACCATATAAGGGGTTCTTAGATAGGTATAAGTCATGCCACTTATCAACAGAGGGGAGAGTCTCCCATTCTAAATACTACACATGGAACTCCAGCCTTGAAGCATAGTTACTGTCACCAAGGGCAAACATACTGTAGAAAGAAAATCATATTAAAGGATCAACTTTAAACGACTGCAGAATCTTAAATTATATTTGCCACATATTCTTTAGTCTACATATTCAGTATCACTCAGCCATTAGTTTTTCAATTTTGGGCTCAGTTCCTAGATAGTTCACTTGGACAAAGTGTATTTTCTTTTTTTACCTAAATCTTTTTGGCACACAATAAAGTTGTAAGTTCTTATTCTGGCTTATTCAGTAGATTATTACCAAGTTGTTCCCTCAATTTATGTAAATAAAAACTTATAAGGACTAGGCAAACAAATAAGAAGTTTCATTCTAATTCAAATAATAAATGAGAAAAATCAAGTTCATTAATTTTGTTAAAAATTATTTGTAACCATCAATATTCGGTATATATCTTGTTTTAATATTTAATATGATATAGGAAAAATAAGATAGTTAATTTGGAATTCTTGTTCCTACTACCTCTTTATCCAAGAGTTATTTTGTTTTTTGGGTTTTTTTTTTTTTTAGGGGGACAGGGTCTTGCTTTGTCACCTAGGCTAGAGTGCAGTGGCACAACTGACTTACAGCAACTTCCGCCTCATAGGTTCAAGCAATTCTCATGTCTCAGCCTCCCGAGAAGCTGGACTGCAGGTGCCTGCATCTCCATACCCACTTAAATTTTTGTATTTAAGTAGAGACAGGGTTTTACCATGTTGCCCAGGCTGGACCCAAACTCCTGAGCTCAGGCAGTCCTCCTGCCTTGGCCTTCCAAAGTGCTAGGATTACAGGTGTGAGCCACGGCACTTGGCTCTTTCTCCAAGAGTTATTTTAAAGGGTGATTATAGGTTTCCAAGTGGAAGGAGTTTGTTTTGTTTTGACTTTTGTTATTTTATTGCGAATTCCCAAATTTACTGCATTGTGGTTAGAGAATGTAATCTTATATAAATTCAGATTTTTTAACTCTGAGATTTTTTCAATGTGGCCTCATATACCATCAGTTTTGGTGAATGTTCCATGTGATTTCAAAATAAAGCATGTATTTCTACATGTTAAGTATAAAATTCTATATCCTTTTATTATAAAATCATTATTGTCTGTGTTTAAATTTTTGATATTCTTAATATTCTTAGTTTGATATTTTGATTTCTGAGTTGCAATGAACTTTCCTAATACGGTTAAAGATTTGTCAGTTTCTCCTTGTCATTTTGCCAGTTTTTGTTCTCTGCAGATTTGAAGCTGTGTTAACAGGTACCTATTGGTTTATGATTAAGAAAATGGCCTTCTTTATCAATAATAAAGTTTCTTGCCATACAGTCTAATTAGTTTTATCTCTATATTGTTATACCTGCATTTTTAAATTAGTGTTTGCCTTGAATATCTTTTCAATTCCTTCTAGTCATTAAAATTTTTTTTAAGTATAGTTTTTAAATGGCAAACAGCTGAAATTTGTTTTTAACTCACTGTGAGAGCGTCTGTCTTTTAATAGAATGAAATTACCCTTTTTGTGTTTATTTTGGTTTCTCACGTCTGATTATCCTATTTGTGTTTCCCAATTATCATTCTTTCTTTTTTCTTTATCCCTTTGCCACCTTTGTTGGATTGAGGATTTTTCCCCCTTTACTTTTCATCCTCTTTTGTGGCAAAGGAGTTATATATCTTATTTTAATTTTTATAGTAGTTATACTCATATTTTAATACATGCATTTATCTTGTATTTTTTCTAATAACAGAGATATTCTGTGTCCTTTTGTCTTCTCAATCGTGAGAAAAATTTAGCATGATTTGATTTTCTTCCTTTTTATATCTCAGAAACTATGTAATTTACAATTTAAATTCCAGATTATTTTAAGTCACTGGGTCTTTTCACATTATATATCAATGATTAGACTTAACTATAAGTTTTGCTAGTATTACTCACCACTACTTCTTATATCCCACATATATATCCCCTTTCTTACAATCATTGTTTAATTTACTAGAATACACCCTCAAATAATTCTTTCAAAAAGGGCATGTGGATATTTCTTTAGCTTGCTTGACTTTGAGAGCGCTTCAGTTTTTCCAGAAATCAGTCACCTGGAATAATTTCTGGCTCATCCAGTTCCAGGTTCCTCACTTGGTGTTTTACCTGTGAGGTGATTGCTGCTGCTCTTTGTCCACCTGGGAGGCAGAAAGGAAGGGGGAGTAAGTGTACCTGCTCTGCATCCAGTTCTTCCTAAATAATTCTGCCAAATATCCTGATGACTCTCTCTTGCCTCTTGGATTTAATTATTTGGGCTTGGAGTTGCTGTGAAATGTACATGTGTTCAAGTCAGAGTTCTTTTGCATATATTTTGGGCTAAAATTTTTCTGAGTTTTGTTTCTCTGCTGGGTGGGGGGGAAGCCATCTCAAAAACCTGCCCATCACCTGAGTGCTTCTGAGGGTCGCCAAGGAGGCATCTGCTTAAAAGGTACCTCATTGTGCTCATAGCAGCAGAGGGCTACTGTTCAGGTAGGATATGGCTTTGATGGATTGCGTCCAAAGCCAAACAGTCTCTTCTTTGCATAGTGGTCCTGTGTACTAGGGTGGTAAAGAGAATAATCGTCTTCCAAAGATGTCCATGTACTAATCCGCACAACTTGAGACTATGTTAACTTACATGGCAAAAAGGACTTGGTAGGTGTCGTTAACCTAAGGATCATGATATAGAAACACTGGCTGCTCTGAAAAGCCATCTTTGCATTGTTCCTCGCCCGCTTCCTCGTCCGCTTCCTCGTCCGCCTCCGCCGCGCGCTTCCTCCGCCGCCGCGGACTCCGGCAGCTTTATCGCCAGAGTCCCTGAACTCTCGCTTTCTTTTTAAATCCCCTGCATCGGATCACCGGCGTGCCCCACCATGTCAGACGCAGCCGTAGACACCAGCTCCGAAATCACCACCAAGGACTTAAAGGAGAAGAAGGAAGTTGTGGAAGAGGCAGAAAATGGAAGAGACGCCCCTGCTAACGGGAATGCTAATGAGGAAAATGGGGAGCAAGAGGCTGACAATGAGGTAGATGAAGAAGAGGAAGAAGGTGGGGAGGAAGAGGAGGAGGAAGAAGAAGGTGATGGTGAGGAAGAGGATGGAGATGAAGATGAGGAAGCTGAGTCAGCTACGGGCAAGCGGGCAGCTGAAGATGATGAGGATGACGATGTTGATACCAAGAAGCAGAAGACCGACGAGGATGACTAGACAGCAAAAAAGGAAAAGTTAAACTAAAAAAAAAAAGGCCGCCGTGACCTATTCACCCTCCACTTCCCGTCTCAGAATCTAAACGTGGTCACCTTCGAGTAGAGAGGCCCCCCCCCGCCCCCCCACCGTGGGCAGTGCCACCCGCAGATGACACGCACTCTCCACCACCCAACCCAAACCATGAGAATTTGCAACAGGGGAGGAAAAAAGAACCAAAACTTCCAAGGCTCTGCTTTTTTCTTAAAAGTACTTTAAAAAGGAAATTTGTTTGTATTTTTTATTTACATTTTATATTTTTGTACATATTGTTAGGGTCAGACATTTTTAATGATCTCGGATGACCAAACCAGCCTTCGGAGCGTTCTCTGTCCTACTTCTGACTTTACTTGTGGTGTGACCATGTTCATTATAATCTCAAAGGAGAAAAAAAACCTTGTAAAAAAAGCAAAAACGACAACAGAAAAACAATCTTATTCCGAGCATTCCAGTAACTTTTTTGTGTATGTACTTAGCTGTACTATAAGTAGTTGGTTTGTATGAGATGGTTAAAAAGGCCAAAGATAAAAGGTTTCTTTTTTTTCCTTTTTTGTCTATGAAGTTGCTGTTTATTTTTTTTGGCCTGTTTGATGTATGTGTGAAACAATGTTGTCCAACAATAAACAGGAATTTTATTTTGCTGAGTTGTTCTAACAACAACAACAACAAAAGATATAGAAACATTATCCTAGGTTATCAAGGTGGCCCAGCATAATCACAAAGATTTTTACAAGAGAAAGGCAAGAGTTTAGAGTCAGAAAAATAGATGTGATCACAAAAGCAGATTTTTGAATGATGTACTTCGAAGATGAGGAAGGGGCCATGAGCCAAGAAATGCAGGGAGCTTTTAGAACTGGAAAAGGCAAAGAAATGATTCTCCCCTAGAGACTCTAGAAAGAACACAGCTCTGCCAACATCTTGCTTTCAGCCTAGAATATTCATTTCAGACTTCTGACTTCCAGTACTGTAAGATAATAGATTTATGTTGTCCTAAGCCAATACATTTGTGCCAATTTGTTACAGACACAATAGGAAACTAATACAGGTGGCATCTTTCTCCAGCAATAGCGATTCTCTGGGTATGGGATACATATTCCCCGTGCTATCTTTAATGAAGGGCAGTCCAAGCCAATCAACCAAAGTTCTTCAGATAAACCTTAGTTTTCTCCCTCCCTGCCAGAGGCAAAATAATGGATAGGTGCTGTGCTATCTACCCCGCCAATTGGGAGCCATGGCAGTTTGCACTTCAGTGGAAGCATGCTATTGGGTCTTGTTGGCTGCTGGAAAGGCAAAATGACTCAGGAATGCAATTAGGAGGTGAAGGATGAAATATGGTTTAGGAAAGTGGGGCAAAGATGTGAGCAAACGAAAGGCTGCTCGCCCTGATGAAACTGTCACTGGTTACTGGGTCCAAGGCACGGACAACCTTGCTAAGTTCTGTGCTCTGGCTGCTTTCCAGAATCTCTTGGCTGTGAATCTCTCAGGGAAAGAAATCTCCCAGGACTATGTCTTTAAGTTCTTAAGTCCAAATTTTACATCTGGAAGCAACCTGCTCTTTGAGATGTGCGAGTACTTGTGAAGCCCAAGTTGACTTCTATAGGCGGGGGTTGGTCCAGCCAGGACCCAGCCTCACAGGACTCAGAAGCTCCATGCTTCACTTCCTCTCTCTCTGATTCAACATGAGCTGGCTCCCCCTCCAACCTTATGGTAACTTATTTCAGGCATCCTATATCCTATGTCCACTTTGAAATTTTATCTGGGTCATCCTGGCTGACTCTGGAAGATTTCCATAACTTGAGATCTTAGAGAATAAATATTAGGGCATAGATTCTTTTCCTTCAAGAAGTCTCTGAGCTCTTTAACTAAATTGGTACTTGGTCCTCTCAAATGAGAAAATTCTGCTTCAAGGTGACTCTTCTGTCCCTGGCTGTGACTGTGAAGCAGGTGGCAGTCTCTTTATATAAAGAGAAAAATTAGACACATGTAATTTCTGGCAGTATACTCTTTGGGTAAGGCACTCTGCCACGAGTGAGTTTGAATCCCTGTTCTCTTACTTTCCGTGAATTATCCTGAATAAAGTTATGCATCATATTGTAATGTATCTTTAAAGGCAGGAGCCAAGTTTTACATATCTTTGAATTTCCCATCACTTAACACAGTTTCTGGCATATTATAAATGCTCAATACATATTAAATACTTTGAAACAATACTTTGGGGCAGAGAATGCTGATTGGCTCATAATATTCATTCTTTCTTTTTGTTTAGTAACAGAACCCTTAAAAAAGTGCTTGGATAAAAGATGGTATTTCTTAGCGCCTTTTGCAGCTATATATGGCCAGTGAGACATAAGTGTTCCGAAGCTTCTGGGAAGGCTTCATAAAAGGAGAAAGCTTGTGGCCTGTGGCCCATCCGCTCTTCCTCCTTTCTTCTGTCTGGAATATAGATGTGACGGTTGGAGCAGAACAGGAATTTTGACATCACGAGATGATTTTACTCCTAGATTTCCTTTATGTGAGAGCAATTAATGTCTGTCTTGTTTAAGTGACTTTATTTTAGGTTTCTGTGTGGAGCTAAACATTTTCCTAATTAAATCAAACAATGTTTCCCTTGATCATAGAGAAGAATAAAAAAAGGAAACATGGAGAGTGGATTCAGAGGAATCAGGAAACATTAAAAAAAATGCAATCCAAAATCTAGGGGTGGTGTAGTCCCTAAAGTCTTTCAGAGAACAAAATATCCAGTCTGTTCTGCTACCACATATGTTTTGGTAATGTGAATTAGCTCATACAAAACTGGTACATGGGAGAGTGATATTTATCTAATAACGTTGAAATTGTTTTGGTTGATATGCATGTAACTATCCCAGTATGTGCTTTCCAAGAAATCAGGGGGAAACTTTGTAAACAATAAAAAAGCAAGCCTTAGCAATATGCAAACACCTTAAGGGAAAAACTTCTACAGTGGCACCTTTCTTTATTGAAAGTAAAGGCTCGGTTAGTGATTTCAGGGACTGCTATTTCATGATATTAAGCTATCCAGTTTTGTTTGAAAACATTAGGAAGGGCCCTGAAGCAGATTTTTAACACTGATAAAATTGGTATCTTGAAAGTAAATGCCCCTACATCTCAAAAGAGCAAGCCTCTGAGTTGAAACGCTACTCAGGGTAGGCTGCTAGTGGAGATTGACTGAGCCAGTATTTTATAAATAGAGGCTTATTGTTTTTGTCGGTGTTCTTGTTATAAAATTGGGTGGTGTGGTCTGTCCGTAGCCCTATTTGTGCCATATGCCCAGTTATTTCCAGTGTATGCTTTTGTAGAATGCAAAGCTCGGTGTGAATGCACATATGGTTTTACAAAGACATAGCTGTATGTAACAAAGCAAGAAGACTAGCTTCAGAGCAAACTATAACTGGTACTCTTTTTTCACATCTTAACGTCAATTCTTTAGTCAGGGTTGGCTTTTTAACCTGCTTCCTTCCATAATTTTATTTAACATCTAGAATCAAATCTTGAAAAATGCAACATCTTAAACATTTTACCTTTCATGCTTCCTTTCTCAGAAAGTCACTAGAGGACATGCTCATCCAGAATGAGACAGTGAACAAGGGATCACAGGAATCAGGGACTCAGCGTAGGAGAGCGTGGAATAAAGACCAAGATCATGGTGAACTAAGTCGTAGGAAAATAGCTGTGTGGACAACTGAAGCACAAACTGCTCAGACTGGGCTCTGGAGAGGGAGCTTCTGGGGGCGACTAGAATTGAGGGACTATCTGATATTTAAAAAGTAATGTCTAAAGGTGTTTTTCACAGATATATTGGGAACACTGAGAAGAATTAGCTGTGAAAATATGGAGAGCTGATGGTACTTGTATTTCCCACTATGTAGAGTGGATCATGTGTCCTAGGTTGGCTCTTTGGGTTTAAGAACAGTAAAAATGGATGTCATCCTGTTACTTTTCAAACGTACTGGCCGAGCACGGTGGCTCATGCCTATAATCCCAGTCCTTTGGGAGGCCGAGGCGGATGGATCATCTGAGGTTGGGAATTCAAGACCAGCCTGGCCAACATGGTGAAACCCCGTCTCTACTAAAAATACAAAAATTCACTGGGCATGGTGTTGGGCACCTGTAATCCCATCTCCTCAGGAGGCTGAGGCATGAGAATTGCTTGAACCCGGGAGGTGAAGGAGGTTGAAGTGAGCCAAGATCCCATCACTGCACTCCAGCCTGGGGGATAGAGCGAGGCTCAGTCTCAAAATAATAATAATAATAATAATAATAATAATAATAATAACAACAACAACAACAACAACAACAAAAGTCCCAGTAAAAATCTGGTAGTTTTAATAGATTTATTTGCAGTAACCACATGGAACACCATCCTGCTTTTGTGCCAGTGGCCTCACTCCAAGGGGTTGCTCTATCTCCCTAAAGCGTGGTCAGGAAGCCCCATTGCTGTACCTCCCTCACAGGTGCAAAACACAGTAAGAGCTCTATGATTTTGATAGTGCATGTGGCTCTTCTCAAGTTATGTATCCTCTGTGCAGACCTTTGGTTTTACACAATGACAAAACACTTATTTCTCCTCATTCCTTATGTCCAACTTAGATCTTGATCCTGAAAAAATTCTCCTGCTCATTTGACACATCTTGTATGCAGATGTTAAGTTTATTGATGAGCAGGCTTCTCTTGTCAAGGTTGGGACTTCATAGGGGCAATCACTGATGGGGTTAATCCTCAGAGAGGAAACTAGAACTAAAATATGTGCAGGATGACATCGGGAAATCCCATCCATTTCCGGCCTTGTTTTATTGCCTCTAATTGAAAGCTGCCTCTCACCTCATGGTTTTGAGTTACTTCATTGTGCAATCTTTTTGAGGGTGTGAATTTCAGCAAAAATTGGGAATCCCTCGTTTATGTTAGAAATTTCACTGTCAGAGCGCTATAAATGCAAAAAATAGAACTGAGGTGACAATCTGCTGAAGGGATACCTTTGGAGCCTGGCTGAAGGTCACTTGTGGGTAGGTGAGGGAAACAGTTTCAACTTGCTTTTTGGCCTGACGGTGGGAATATTCTTTTGACATTGATAATTACAGACATCTTAAGTTCTGAATTGTTAAAGTGGTCTTTTAAAATGTTGCTCTTAGAAACAAGAAAATATGGTAATTCTAGAAGCAACTCTTTTCAGTTCCTCAGGCACTGTGGCAGGCATCAAAGACCATTTAAAGTATAGCCCCGGCCCTCAGGAAGTTCTGGTCAGAGGAAAGAATGATTGATACTGAAGAAACCATAGGGAAGAAAAGTGAAAAAAAGATCACCTCTGATTCCATATAAAATTATACAGTTACGAACTATATTAATAGCTGAAGGATAAGGCTCATATCCAAAGGTCAAATAAATTTAATTCCAAATTATCCACATACAAGAAACTAAATGAATGAAAGAAGCAACGGTAATTTTCCATATAAATACAGTTGAGAAATTATGCATTACCCTGACTGCACAAATACGACTACTATAGTTGATTCTGAACATCTGGAACACTTCTGGACATGTGTAACTTGGAACCGAGGATATGGCATTCTTTTCAAGGGTGTGTGTATTCACAATTTAGGGAAGAATCCCAAATCGAATTCCACAGTTAAAAGCAAACACAAGTTTTAACACACTGAAAGAGTACGCTGCTGTCTGGTAGAGAGAGATCAGCCAATAAATGATGGATCCCTGGGCAACTCAAATGCCAGTGTGGCACATTCTCTATGGAATGTGGAGGCATTCAGAGACTTAAATGATTTTACTCTCTTAACAGAACCCAGATGCTCTTAAATACTCCAGATATTATTATAAAGTAGCCACAAAATATTGTAGTTAGGGTTTCTATAAAAATTGTTTTGAACATTGATGTAGAAAGAGCTGTATCCTTTTCCCCAACATGACTATTTCAAACTTATGATAGTATATTCTTGTATATTATTGATCACCTCTTGATATTTTCTGTTATAAACATCCTATAAAGTATGCTAATATATTTGTTAATTTATCTCCACATAAATATTCATAATATCCTGTTGAAGAAAGTAGAAAACGGGACCTAGAAATAAAACAAATGACACAGTCAACAACTGAAACTCCTTTAAAAAAAAGGTCACAAGTCAATTCACCTTTGCTTTAATGGTTTCTGGTAGCCCCATAAAATGGTCTTATTTTGTAAAGGGGAGACTTTTCTAAACATGTAAAATTTGTTTTAATTCTTTAGGAAAGCAGAATTCAACACATCTTTGAAAGAAAATCCAAACGCTGTATTATAAATTATAAGTTAATTTAACTTATATTTACAAGTTAGGTTTAACTTATTGGTATGTCAACCAACAATATTTTTACCACCTGTAAAAGGTATGGGTCATGAATGTGATATAATCTTTACTACAAATAATTTCTTCACTATGGCAAAATATTCTATGATGGACGAACTTTAAGAAAAGCTTTATAGGCCGGGTGCAGGGGCTCACGCCTGTAATCCCAACATTTTGGGAGGCCGAGGCGGGCGGATCACGAGGTCAAAAGTTTGAGACCAGACTGACCAACATGGTGAAACTCTGTCTCTACTAAAAATACAAAAATTAGCTGGGCGTGGTGGTGCGTGCCTGTAATCTCAGCTACTCAAGAGACTGAGGCAGGAGAATCGCTTGAACCCAGGAGGCGGAGGTTGCAGTGAGCTGAGATAGCACCACTGCATTCCAGCCTGGGCAACAGAGCAAGACTCTGTCTGGAAAAAAAAAAAAAAAGGTTTGTAGAATTATAACTACCTGGAGAAATGTTTAATTTAGCAATAGAGACTATTATAATTTATGCAAAAATGTAAAAATATTCTATTTTAAAATACCCAGCTATACTAAATCTAAAGTTAAAAATCATGTTAAATAAGGAAAAATTGTTCACCTTTCAAAAGTGCCTAGGCTTTACAAAATGATTTGTTTCAATGTTCTTTTCAAATAGGCAGCACCCTTAGAAGCACATTTAGAAGATAACTAAATTGATGAAATATGATTTACATATTTCTTCTTAGGAATATATTTTCTTTCAAGTGAGATCCTCTAAAGGTACATAAATACCTTTGTTCCAGGAAAGTCAGTTGAAGAATGTTTTAAGTGGTGGTTTCACTGGTCAACAAAACATTGTTCATAATCTTCCTGATCTTCCCCTGAGAGGGGAAATGTGTTCTGGAACAAAGGCTAATATTATAAGGAGTTTAGGGCAGGCTGATTTATTTGTCATGTGGCTGAGATTTTTAAAAGGAAGAGGAAGTTCCAAAATTCAACAGAGCAAGTGATCTGCAAATGATCAACTTTTAAAAAATCATTTACTGTGAAATAAAACCTTCAGAAAGAGCAATAGAGATAATTACGATCATAGTATTATACTGATATGTCAAAAAAATTAAATTATCAGTTCTGAAAATTTAATAAAAACATATGGCAATTATTCTCATCTTTACTCCTACCCATAAGCAACATTATAAACCAAGAAGAGACCAGACCTAAGAAGTATCATTTTGAATAAAGAATGCTGTACTTTAGGCATAGCGTGGAATATTAAAGAGATTTTTTATGCAATAATATCTTTGGTAACAGTATATTTGTGGATTACTTTTACATCAGACACTGAAAGTTCTAAAGAAAGTAACATGTTCTGGAAAATAACTAAATTAGCATCCATAGTTAACCTATGATCATGGTTTGGGCCTACACTAATAATATGTTGATCTTACTATGTTTTCATAAATATTATTCGAAAATGAGTCATGTAGAGTAATATGACTACATTTTGGTCAGTTTACCTCTTTCCTCCCTTCCCCATTTTCTACCAGAAGCAAGAATCCCTCACTATGTCCAAACATACAACTTTTCTCTGAGACATTCCTTCTAGGATCCTCTATCATCCAATTCCAACTTGGATTTCTACTTTCTGGGCCTTCTACATGACTGTCATCCAAGGCCCTCCCTTCAACAACATTCTGTAACTTTGTTTGCCTCTTTCTTATGCTCCAGTGTTGTGGGAACCCTGTCACCTCTGCAGGGGCCTTTGAAAACAGTATGCTGAGAATAGATAGGGCTCAAGGACAGTATCTCCAACTGAACTTTTAATGAACTCCCGTAGGCACCAAGAAGGCGGGTAGATAAGAAAGAATATAGAAACAAGGTACTGAGTAGAAGGTTACATGTGGGAAAAGAAAGTTTGTTTTGCATTGCATTCTTTCTGCTGACGTGAGGTTTAAGGAGTATAAATAAAGTGAGGCGGAGGCTCTGAGTGCGGCCGCCATGTTCTCTGTGTGTCTTTGTCTTTGTGTGTGTTCTTTCATTCTCCACCACCCCCGGTGCGGCCCCCAACACACCTCCTTTTCCTTTTTGTTGTTGTAATCTTTGTTTTTGGAACAAGTACAGCTTTAATTTCTTAACAAAGGGAGCATGAGAGGTAAACTTTATTCCTTATTTGGATTAAATGTCTTTATTCTATCACACTTGAATGACATATTTGGCTACATTTAGACTTCTAGGTTAGAAATAACTTTCTCTTATAATTCAGAAGGCATTGCTCCACTATCCACTAGCTTCAAGCATTTCTGTTGAGAAGCCCAATGCCATTAAGATTTCCTGTCATGGGTATGTACCTGTTTCTTCTATGTGGAAACTTTTAGGGTTCTCTCTTTTCTCTCATATTCTAAAATATCACAATGATGTGTTATTGTGTGAGTCTTTCGTATAGTTAATTGTTCTGGGCAATTAGTGCATCCTATTAACCTGGAGATACCTATTGTCCAGCTCTGGTACTATTTGTGCATGAGTTTGATAATTTGTTCCTTTCCATATGCTCTTGCAGGTACTTCTAGTATTTGGACACTGAACTTCCTGGATCAATCCATTATCTTATTTTTTCTCTTATACTTATTATCTTTTTAGTTCTCATTTCTGGAAGACTTATTTGACTTTATCTCCCACACCTTCTATAAATTTTTTTCTTTTAATCATAAGAGAGCTGGAGTATATAACTTTTTAAAATTTTCATCATAATACTTTTTCATTTCAAACATCTTTTTTAAACATAACATTGTGAATGTTCCTTTAAAATATTATTCTGTTCCTCTTTTATGAATTAAATATCTTCTTTATCTTTCTGAAAAAGATTCATAATAGATTTTTAACCATCTGTGTCATCGGTTCTTCCTTTTTTTGTTTCTTTTATCTTCTGCCTTTCATGCTAGAGGCTTTTTCAAATTTTGGGGAATCTTGGTGTATCTGCTCACTTTTAAGAGGGGATAAAAAGATGACTCAGGGCAAGGATGGGACTTCATTACAGGGGGATGAGGCGAATTGTCAGTATCTTTAAGTCCTTTTTCTTGAGTTGCTCAGTTTTTCTAGAGAGACATCTTTCAATCTTCTGCCTGAGCAGGGGCAAGGGATGGTTGTAAACCTGACCACTAGTGTCCTTGAAGCCAACGGGCAGATGAAAAAGAAATGGTCAGGGCTTTCATCGTTCAATATACAGATTTTCACATCCTTTTCTTTCTTTCACGAGGGAGTAATTCTTCATTCTTCTGCAGACATAGGTGATCAGCAGTTCAAGATTATTCTGTCAAGGTGTAGACAGGGCTGGTTTTTTTGGAGGCTCTAGGAGAGAATCCGTTGCTTATCTTTTCCAACTTCTAGAGCTTACTGATGTCCTTTGACTCACGGTCACATCATTTCAATCTCTGCTTTCTTCTTTATATCTAATTCTACCAACTTTGGACCTTCAATCTTTCCCTCTTATAAGGACTCTCATGATTGCATCAGGCCTACCTTGATAATCCAGGACTATTTTCTCATGTAAAAATGCTTAATTTAATCACATCTGCAAAGTTTCTTTTACTATATAAGGTAGCATATTTACAGTTTTGTCGATTAGGATGTGGACATCTTTGGAGGGGGCACCATTCAGCCTAGCACAACTGATAACTCACAGGCCATTCCAAATTTAATAAATCCCAAGACAATCTTCTAATTTTCCCATCTCCAAAATCTGCTCATCTTAGCGAACCCCATCTCAGCAAATGTGCCAACATCCATGTATTTCCTCATCCCAGAATCCTGGTACTCATTTTACACATGTCCCTGTAATTAATCCACATACCACCAACCACAAGTTCTTCCTGATCCTTTATCCTAATCTTTTTACAATTTTCGATTTTTTCCATCTTCAATGTAATTGTCACATCAGGACAACTGCTGCAGTCTCCTAGTACAACTCCCCACATCTCAGACTTATTACCACATCCAATTCGTCCTCCAAGCAGTAACCAGAGTAATCGTTTCAAATGCAAATCTAATCACGTTACTCTTTTCAGTAGTTCTAATCCTAATCACATGCTCAGTCTTTCTGGTGACAAGCCTCCATCCTGAAGCTTTTTAAGGCCCCTCTTCCTCACTCCCCTGACACGAACTACCTCATCAGCATAACAAAGGCATTCCTATCACTAAGGATATTCCAAGTGTTTTTGAATCTCTGTACCAGGAACCAGAGACAAAGACTTTATATATATATATATTATTTATTTATTTATTTATTATACCACACACTGTCCTATGGTTTTTGACAAATGCATAATGTTATATATCAATCATTATAGTATCATACAGAATAGCTTCACTACCATACAAATGCCCTGTGCTTCACCTACTCACTCATCTGCATCTCCCCCAAACCCTTGGCAACCATTTATCTTTTTACTGTCTCTATAATTTTGCTTTTTCCAGAATGTCACAATGTTGGAGCCATACCATATGTAGTCTTTTTAGACTGGCTTATTCACTTAGAAAAATGCATTTATCAACCTCCTTTTTTTTTCTAATTTAGAAATGAGGTCTCACTATGCTGTCCAGGCTGGAGTGGAGTGTCTATTCATAGACTGCAGCCTTGAACTCTGAGGTTCAAGTGACCCTCCTGCCTCAGCCTTTCTAGTAGCGGGGACTACAGGTAAGTCCCACTGTGCCTGACTTTCCCATGTCTTAAGACTTGATAGCTCACTTTTTATTGTTGAATGATATTCAATTTCATGGATGTACCACAGTTTGTTTCTCCATTAACCTATTGAAAGACATCGTGTTTGTTTCCAATTTTTGGCAGTTATGAATAAAGCCTCCTTAAATATTCATGTGTAGCTTTTGTGTGGACATAAATTTTCAACCAATATGAGTAAATACCCAGGAACATGATTCATGGTTCATATGGCAAGACTATGTTTAGCTTTGTAAGAAACTTCTGAATTGTCTCAAGGTGGCTGAACCATTCTGCATTCCCACCAGCAATGAGAGTTTGTCACTCTAGTTGGCATTTGGTATTGTCAATATTTTGGATTTTAGCCATTCTAATAGGCGTATAGTGGTATCTCATTGATGTTTTAATTTGCAGTTCCCTAATGTTATGTGATGTTGAACTTCTTTTTACATACTTACTTGCCATATCCATCTTCTTTGGTGAAATGTCTGTTCAGATCTTTTGTCCAATTTTTAATTGGCTTGTTTTATTATTGTTGAGGTTTAACTGTTGTTTGTGCATTTGGAATATACTTTTTTTTTTTTTTTTACATAAAATAGAGATGGGTTCCCACTATGTTGCCCAGGCTGGCCTCAAACTCCTGGGATCAACTGATCCTCCCACCTCAGCCTCCCAAGCAGCTGAGACTGCATGTGTCTGCCACCATATCTACTAATTTTATTTTTTGTTTAGAGATAGGGTCTGGTTTCAAACTCCTAGGCATAGGCTGCTTTCAAACTCCTAGGCTCAAGCAACCCTCCCACCTAAGCCTTCCAAAGTGCTGGGATTACAGGTGTGAGCCACTACACCTGGCCCAAATTCTTTATCAGATATGTTTTTTACAAATATTTCCTCCTAGTCTGTAGCTTGTCTTCTCATTCTCTTGACATTGTCTTTTACAAAGCAAAAGTTCTTCATTTTAGTAAAGCCCATCTTATCAACCTTTTCTTCCATTGAGCATTTGTTGTTTCATCTGAAATCTTGCCAAATCTGAGGTCACCTATATTTTCTCCTATGTTATCTTCTGGAAGTTTTATAATTCAGCTTTTAAATTTAAGTCCATGATCCATTTTTAGTTACCTTTTGTGAAGGGTGTTAAGTCTATGTCTATATTCAATTTTTTTTTTTTTTTACATGTGGAAGCCCAGTTGTTCCAGCACCATTTATTGAGAAGGCTGCCCTTAGCTACTTTGCCAAAGATCTGTTAAATGTATCTGTTTGGGTCAAGTTCTGTGCTTTGTATTCTGTTCCATTGATCTATTTGTCTATTTTTTTGTTAATACCACACTCTCTTGATTACTATAGCTTTATAGTAAATTTCGAAGTTGAGTACTTCTATGGACTGAATGTTTGTGTCCCCCCAAAATTTATATGTTGAGGCCTAATCTCCAATGTGATGGTATTTAGACCCAAGGTTTTTGAGAGATAATTAGCTCATGAGAGTTGAGCCCTCGTAATGAAATTAATGCCCTAATAAGAACAGATAGGAGAGAATTTGCTTTATCTGTCTCATTTTCTGCCATGTGGGGATACAATGGGAAGACTGCCATCTGCACACCCAAAAGTGAGCCTTCACCAGATTTCCAGATCTGCCAGCAACTTGATTTTGGGCTTCTCAGACTTCAGAGATGTGAGAAACAAATTTCTGTTTAAGCCACGCAATCTATGGTAATTTGTTCCAACAGCCTGAACTAAGGTACTGTTAGGCCTCTGACTTTGTTCCTCTCCTTTGGTATTGGTTTGGCTCTTCTGGGTCTTTCATTTTTCCATATAAACTTTAGAATCAGTTAATAATCACTAAATAACTTGCTGGGATTTTGATTGAGATTGTATCAGATCTATAGATTAAGTCGGACAGAACTGACAGTTAAATATCAAGTACTCCTATCCATGAAAATGGAATATCCTTAGATTTATTTAGATCTCCTTTGAACTTTGTAGTTTTTTTCATTGGAACTTTTATTAGAACCTTGTAGTTTTTCTTGTATAAACCTTTTACATATTTTGTTAGATTTACACCTAAGTATTTCATTTTATTTTGGTGCTAATGTCAGTGGTTATCGTGTTTTTAATTTCAAATACCAATTGTTTATTGCTGGTATGTAAGAAAACAACAGACCATGTATGCAGGTCGACTATTCCTAATACAGAAATCCAAAATATGAACTACTCCAAAATATGAAACTTTTTGAGTGCTGACATGAGGACCAAGGGAAATGCTCACTGGAGCATTTTGGGTTTTGGAGTAGGGATGGTAAACTCATAAGTATATAATGCAAATATTACAAAAGCAAAAAAAAAAATAAAAATCAAAAATTGGAAACATTTCTGGTCCCAAGCATTTTGGCTTAGAATGAGTCTGTTTTAAAGTTGTTCATGCAAACTTGCTTTAATTGCTTTTCATTTTGTCTATTTTTTTAGAGGAGTGTCAATTTTTTCCAGATTTTCTATGTTAGAAATCATCTCATCTGAAAGCAAAAAGTTGTGTATCTTCCTTCCCAATCTACCTTGTAATTATTTTTAAATGTCCATTTCATCAGCCTAACTATAACCTTACTGACGGCAAAGTTTTCATCTTTAGGTGTCACCTCTTTTACACTCAGATTTTTATTAGTTTTGCCACATATTAAATTATTGTGGCACTAATTTAGCTAGAAATAAACAGCTTGTAAATGCTATTTTGTCAAAGACTCTACAGTATTCCATGGTAACTATGCTTACTCTTGGGTAAACTGTGCCTCAGTTTCTTTGTAATGGGATGTTGTATTTATTTTATAGACTGATGTGAAGACCAAATAAGACTATACATTAAGTTCGTAGAGCTATGGCTGGCACAAAATCAGCCCTCAATAAATGATCGTTGTTTTTGTACTGGGAAGCAATTACTTTTGCGCACCACCACAAGTAACTCTCAGCAGCGAAGGAATATTAGCTCAGGCGGACATCGTAATACGCCCCCCCGCCACCCCAACATCCAAATTTCAAACAGAAAAATAAAGCAGGAGTTGCGAAGGGGTCGTGAGAAGAACGTTTCTGAGCCTATAGTGGGCAGGTACAGCAAGCGGAGCGTGTTACTAGGGCAGCAGTGGTGGAAGTCGAAGGCATCCCAAGAGGGAGCATAGGCTCCAGAGACCTCTGAATTGGAGGCGACGAGACCAAGAGACCGTGAGCTGCGATACACACTGTAGTGAGTGGGTGGCACGGGGCCCGCGGGCACTAACTGCCGAAGAGCGGAGAAGACTGGGCGCATAACCGCTGGGCAGCGGAGAGCGGCCGGCATGGACCGCCCCGCACTGCCGAACACCTGGAGCTGCAGGAACGACCCACGCCCAGGCCTCTTTACCCCTACCGCCCGGTTACCTTAGGGACGTGATCACCTGACCCTGCGCGGTGCGCCTGCGCGGGCTGAAGGCGGGGGCGGTGCCATGACGCGCCTCGGGGGCGGTCCTCGGGCGCGCGCCGCTCTCTTACCCTCGGGCCTCAGAAGTCCGTGCCAGTGACCGGAGGCGGTGGCGGCGAGCGTTTCCTTGTGGGGCTAGGTAAGAGGCCAAGCGGGGAGGAAGGACACCGGTGCCGGGTCCCGGGCGCGGGGACTTGGGGCAGAGGCGTGAGGGTCCCCGGGCCACTTCACGGACTGCATCCCGGTCGCAGCCGTTTTCGGGAGGCAGCGGCGACGCCCTCTCCTCAGGGTGCTCCGCGCCCCTCCCTGCGCCCTGCTGGCTGGGGGGCAAGTTTGCGGGAGCAGCGCGCTCTGCCTGCCGCGACCCCGCGGGTTTCGGGCTCCCGCCTGGGCTGGGGCTGGGGCTGGGGCTGGGGCCGGGGCTGGCTGATCCCGGAGGCCCGGCCGGGTGAACGCCGGCAGCCCCCGCCCCAGCTCTGGGGTTCTTCCTGCGACAGTCTCTCTCGATCCTTGTTTTCTCCTCGGTACGATCTCGAGTTGAGTAAAGAAAGAGCCTCTGGTCACGGTTCCTCCCCGTGCTCCGCGTTTCTTGGTCTGTACTTAATCACCCTCCTTTTGGGTTATTCGGGAAGTCCTGGATTTGAAAGGAGGAAGGAAGTGTTCCTTTAGTGGGCGAAGCCTTGACTTTTTTTGGAAGGGGGTGGGGAGAGGTTTTTCGCCTTGAGCTTTTTCCTGGAGAAGTTGGACCTGAGGGAGAAACGTTTCCAGTTAGGTGTGTTTAGAAGGAAATACCCCTGAGATCTGACGACTCAGACTTCCTTTCAGGATTTCCTTGTAATAATGGGAAAGGGAAGGCATATGGATGTGGAAAGTTTCACTTTTACCAAAGTGGGATTATTGAGTCATGGAGTCTTCGAATGTGCCCATTTTTGAAAGGAGTTTCTAGATTATCTAGTCTGTATAACCACATACAAGTTTACTGTTGACTTTTCCATTGCGTGCATTGCTTAGAAAATACGCTCGGCTTACCAAACTCTTAATATCTGCTTGTTTCAAAAATAAATAGTTGATTAAAGGAGGACATTTACATTGAAAAACAACGGCGGGCCTTTTAAATTGATTTCTAAATGTATATGTGATTAGTTAAAACTCAAATTTGTTCAGTCTTTTTATTTTCCTGTTTAAGATCGAGGGATAACGGTAGAAAATATGTCCTTTTGTCTTCTGTGTTACCAACTTAATTCTATAAACTTTTGTGCCTTAAATGGTACAGAAATATTATAAATCAAGTGGTTTGTGGCACAGAATAAAAAGAAGTAGAACGACTTTTAAAATGGTCAGTAAGTAGTCACTCCATTGAAAATTAAATTTAACTTTGGAGACATTAACTTTTAGTTTTGGGCATTATAGGAAAAGATGTAAAAAGGAGAAAAAGAGGAACAATAGGGGAAGAATTTGCTAATGGTTGCCGGTTAAATGTACTGTTTAAAGAGTTTCTTAAAATGAGCGTGACACAACTAGTTTCTCTGTTTTTGCCAGATTTGGGTACTTTTCATAGGTATTAAATGCCAAGAGATTCTAAAAAAGAAAAGCTCCCCCAAATAACTTTAAAATACTTTCTACTTTTAGCAATAGTTAACGTTAGCATTTATTAATTTCTTTTCAAGTGCTGCCAACATCTTTTGTAAATGTATTGTTTTTGAGTAGGTAAACAGTCACATGTCTCAAAATTTATTTTTTTTATTTTTTATTTTTTTTGAGATAGAGTCTGGCTCTGTTGCCCAGGCTGGAGTGCAGTGGCCAGATCTCAGCTCACTGCAAGCCCCGCCTCCCGGGTTCACGCCATTCTCCTGCCTCAGCCTCCCGAGTAGCTGGGAGTACAGGCGCCCGCCACCTCGCCCGGCTAATTTTTTTTTTTTTGTATTTTAGTCGAGACGGGGTTTCACCGTGTTAGCCAGGATGGTCTCGATCTCCTGAACTCATGATCCACCCGTCTCGGCCTCCCAAAGTGCTGGGATTACAGGCTTGAGCCACCGCGCCCGGCCGATGTCTCAAAATTTAAGCAGTGTAAATAGGTATATAGTATCAAGTCTCCTTCTGGCAGGCAGGCAACTTTTTTACATTTCTTAGGTATTCTTCTAGGGATATTTTATATCTACACAGGCAAACATATAAGCTATATTTGCCTCCTTTTAGCACAAACATTAACATTTTATATACTGCTCCACATTTTGCTCTTATTTTTCCAGTTAGTGATAATATTTTGGAGCTTTTCTAATATCAGCATGTATAGCTTTCAAGTCTTTTGCTGTTACAGTCAGTGCTGCGGTGAATAAACTTTTTCATATGTTGCTTCCTTTGTGCACATATATTTGTACACTTCAGGTTTTGAGACCTGAAGTGATACTGCAGAGTTGGAGGGTATCTGAATTTAGAATTTTGGTAGATACTGCAAACTCACTCTCCATGGTAATTGTACTAGTTTACGCTCCCATTAGTAGTATATGAGTGTTTCTCAAAGCCTTGATGTCAGAGAATGTTGTCAAACTTTGGATTTTTGCCAATTCACTAGGTGAGAAATGGAATCCTATGGGTAAGGATTAAATATTCTACTTGGAGTGGACTTCATATGGACATACTTCTTAATGGCTGATCATTAGAAACCCCCAGGATATTTATTAAAAAGAAGAGTTCCTAAGTCCTTCCATGAAATCTGTGTCTGCCCAGGAAGCTGATTTTATAATAACTAGAGCCTCGGGTAATTTGGCTGTGATGATTAGCCAGATTGAGAAACACTGCTCTGGAAGACTGCTTAGGATATATCAAATTGTGTTTCTAGACCTCATGTATGAGCCATCTGGAATGCTTACCATCTGGGTCCAATGGATACTTTATTTTTTCATTTTTTAGTTTTTATTTTTTTAGAGATGGAATCTTGCTGTGTTGCTCAGGCTGTTCTTGAACTCCTGGGGTCAAGCAGTCCTCCTGTCTCAGCCTCCGAAAGTGCTAGGATTACAGGCATGAGCCACACGGTTCCTGGCCTGATACTTTATTTTTATATTTTAAATTTTTCAGTCACTCTATGAATAGTTTGCAGAAGTGAAATAATGAAACACAACTTTACGGCCGGGCGCAGTGGCTCAAGCCTGTAATCCCAGCACTTTGGGAGGCCGAGACAGGCGGATCACGAGGTCAGGAGATCGAGACCATCCTGGCTAACACGGTGAAACCCCGTCTCTACTAAAAAAATAGAAAAAACTAGCTGGGCGACGTGGCGGGCGCCTGTAGTCCCAGCTACTCGGGAGGCTGAGGCAGAAGAATGGCGTAAACCCGGGAGGCGGAGCTTGCAGTGAGCTGAGATCCGGCCACTGCACTCCAGCCTGGGCAGCACAGTGAGACTCCGTCTCAAAAAAAAAAAAAAAAGAAAGAAACACAACTTTACTAGAAGTTTTAATAACTGCTTCAACAAAAGAAACCCAATTACTCCAAATTTCCCTGGTTTTGAAGATATCAGTAGTTGAAATAGGCAACATCTTTGAATTCAACTAATTGCTTATCAACTGTCATGTAATTTTTTTAAAAAATCAATGATTCTGCAGTCCTAAATTTTTATTATCCCAAGATGTTTTTAATACAGGGATTCCCGACATTTTTGGCACCAGGGACTGGTTTCATGGAAGATAGTTTTTCCACGGATGGGATAGGGGGATGGTTTCAAGATGAAACTATTTCACAAGGAAAGTTGAACCTAGATCCCTTGCAGTGCAGTTCACAATAGGGTTCCTGCTCCTATGAGAATCTAATGCTGCCACTGATCTGACAGGAGGTAGAGCTCAGGTGGTAATGCTGGCTCACCTGCCACTCACCTGCTGTGGATGGCCTGGTTCCCAATGGGCCACCGACTGGTTCTGGTCCATGGCCCAGGGGTTGGGAACTCCCGTTTTAATAGCTTAGATTAAAAGAAGCAAATAAACATAATTTCACCTTAAACAGTCACATGCCATTTTTAAGCGAGGCCAGTTGTAGTTGGTGGTTTGAGGAGGGGTAAGGTTAATAACTCAGAAAATGATGAGTATTGCCATTCTAGGTGATATTATTTGGAAAACTTTGCCAGTGTTTCCTACTTCATTAATCAGAATATTAAATCCAGAGAGTAAATAAACTAGAATTCCAAAACATCACGTAGGGTATTTAAGTTGAGGGCTTTGTTCTGTACATGTATTTAAAGACTTCAAGGACATTACTCTGATATTGCCCTGAGGGAGTTGAGGGACAAATGGAAAACTTGGTACTGAGGCAGACAAAATATAAATACATACATATATATATATAGCGTTTTGGTGTTCTGAAGAAGTCCTGAAACTATCCCAACCACTGAAAGATCTCTTAATAGAAACTATTTGGGAGTTATTTCTGAGGCCTGAGATACATTGGGTTTAGGGGCCTTTCATAAGGCGTGAAGTGAGTCACAGAGATTGCAAATATTGTAGTGTGGGCCAAACCTGATCAAAGCATATGTGGGCAGTACCATTTCTTTCCAAGGAATTAGGCCAGTGGAAAAAAGCTGTAGTGATCAGGAAGGTTTGATCAAACTCTTACAGAGTAGATTTGGGAGTTTTATCTTCTTAGTGATTACTCAACTTGAAGGAAAGCCTAGAGACAAAATTCTGTAGTTTAGTTCGTACAATAATCATGTTTGATAAGAGTTGCAAGTGAGGTAAAATGAGATTCTTACACTGATGTAATAGTTACTTTCAGAATCCTCTTAAACCTCATTATTGGTCATTATAAAATTCCAGCCACAATTAGGAGGATTTCCCGGAGTTAGCTTTGTGGTTCTTGAAAAAGGGCTGTGTTTCTGACGTTCCCATTAGGTCAAAGGTTTAAATGTAATATACAAGTGACTTAATGGAGCCCTTCAGAAAAATAAAGCATTTATCATTTCCACAAATGATAAATGCTTTATTTTTTACACTGCTAGGTTTTTTACACTGTTAGGCTTTTTACACTGTTAGCTTCAAAAGTATGGACTTGCCCTAAGAATATTTTGATCTTTTCAATAATTGTTTAAAGTTATCTTATTTACTGTTGTTTTGATGACATTTGTCAAAATACTAACATTTGATATCTTCTTTTTAAAAAGTTTTTTTTTTATTGGTGAGACAGAGTGTCAGTCTGTCCACCCAGGTTAGAGTGTGATGGCGTGACCACAGCTCACTGCAGCCTCAATCTCCTTCGCTCAGGTGGTCCTCCTACCTCAGCCCCAGGAGTAGCTGGGACTACAGGCGTGTGCCGCTGTCCCTGGCTACTTTTTTATATTTTTTGTAGAGATGGGGTTTCTCCATGTTACCCAAGCCGGTCAGAAACTCCTGGGCTCAAGTGATCCACTCACCTTGTTCTCCCAAACTATTGAGATTACAGGTACTGCGCCTAGCTACATTTGATATCTTTGAGGATGAGGAAAAAGCATTTATGCTGTGTAAATATATTGAATGTGAGTCCTGCCTTTAAGTAGTGGAGATAAACATGTACTAGCTATAATCTAAGGCAGAGTTGAGAGGAGTTGGGAGGAGCAAATAATATCCAACTGAAGCCATCAAAGTCACCCGCTTTTAAGAAGCTGACACTTGACCTAGGCCTCAAGGCTAACTAGGAATTTGATCGGTGGAGAGTCCTGGAAGGACATTCCTGGAAGAGAATGCACCTTTTACAAAAATATGCAGGCATGGAAGCATGTGACCTGGGTGGCAAATAGTCAGTCAGTGGTTTGCAGCTACAACATTTTAATACTTGGAAAGAAATTTAATGAAATGGGTCAAGAAAGTAAAATTGAGGAATGCTTTGTGAGAGAGTTAATTAAGATCAATATACTTAAAGCAAACCTGAAACTTACTTTTTACATCAGTGTAAATTAACGGTAATATTTATTATTTAAAAAAAAAAATTGAAAGTTCATTTTTCTTCTAGGCTTGAGTTGCTGGTGTGTGAATTAACTCAAGAGTTGTTCAGACAACTTCAGTTAATATTTATTTGAAGAGAAACTTCTATGGAGAGAAAAGTTAGGAAACCACTTCATTTTTCATGAGAACAGTGGGATTTTGAAGTTAGCCAGTGACAGAATCAAAAAAAGAAATAAAAAATAGAAATAATATTAGATGGCCAGGTAACATTCTTTTCAGTGCATTTTGGTTGTTGATATTGCAACTTGCTTTACATTTTGTATATTATATATCATATGCATTTTGTTTATGTTGATAGAATGGCCGAAAGTTTAAATAAGACAAAAAAATTGTGTTTAAAGAAAAGGCTGCTAAGAAATTGATCCTTTGAACCAAAGAAGGTAATTCACTTTGTTCTCCTGGATTAATACAATTAAATCATCTTTGATAGTGCTCTCTCAAGAGTGAATTTTTTTTTTTCCCACAAACCCAGATTCTGTTTTTCCCTTAAGGACTGTACCAGGCCACTACTATTCACCATTGTACTGGAGATTATAGCCAGAGAAATTAGAAAAGAAACAAATAAAAGATGTGTAATATCAGCAAGAAGGTGCAGTAGAAAGCTCACACACTTCTTCTCCCCACAGAAATATTGATTCAATAACAATACACACACCAGAGCTCTTTGTAAGAAATCCAGAAACTAGTTAAGAGGCTCCTACATTCTAGGTGAGCAGTAAACCAACTGCAGTGAAGATGGTAGGAAAATTCATCCTACTTGCTCACCATAGTTCATTCCCCTGGCTCAGCATGGCATGAGCGAGAGGAAACTCCAGGCTCCTGGTTTTTCCTTGGGGAGGGAAAGAGAAGACTGAAACATATGTTTGACATTCAGATTTTTCAGAGGTCTACCCAAGGGTCTGGTTTTTATTTTGCCTCAGTGTAAGTTCTGACAGGAAAGGGCACCAGGTTGTGGGGTCATTGAAAACAAAGTTGACAGTTTAGCATGCACTCACCATGGTCCCTCCCCACCCCCAGCATGAAACCAGCAGGAGAAGATCCTCAACTCCTGGCTTCTCCTTGGGGAGACAAAAGAGTTGGAATGTGTGTCCAGTGTTCACCTTTTCAGTGGGCTGAGGGACTGGCTTCTGTCTTGCTTGTCTTGGAAAGCTGACAGGAGCTGGTGTATTCCAGGTGCCCGGGAGCCACTGAGAACAACAGAGAACTGGAAGACTTGTTTCTGCTCTAGAGGACCTATGGTAGGGCAGACAGAGGATGATACAGCTCAGCAGCCTGTCCCTAGGTATGGCATTCTGAAAGGGGTTAGGGAGAGAATAGTGGAGTATGTGTCCAACACTTCAGAGAGCTACCCCCAAGGGACTGGCTTCTGTTTCACCTGACTTGGAGCACAGGCAGGAGTGGACATACTCTAAAAGCCCACTGACAGGAAAGGGCACCAGGTTGGAGGCCTCTGAAAACAAAAGAGAGCTGGGTGGCTTGCAGCAGCTCCAGAGAACCTGAAGTACTATAGACAGGTAGCACAGGAAGCAAAAGATTATGAGATCCTGAAAAAGGAAACCAGCAAGTTCATCTTGAGAATTTATACACACTGGTAGAGAAGAAGCATCCTCAGGAAAGGTTCAGAAGGCATGCAGAATCTCTAGTCAGGCTGATCAGTGAGGATCTTTCTCTCTACAGAGCCGGTCCACAAAGACTGGCAGGGGTGATATTTTTTCAAATGCTTGGATCCCAACATGATGTTAAAAGGCACACAAAGAAATAGGGAAACATGGCACAATCAAAGGGTCAAAATATCCAGAAACCTACTTTAAGGAAACACAGATATCTTTATTATCTCAGAAGGAATTCAGACTAACCACCATAAACATGTTCAGTGACCCAAGGAAAATGCTGCATGAACAAAATGATGTCAACAAAGAGATTGAAAACATAAAAAGGAACCAAACAAACATTGTAACAGATGCAATATGCTTTGACCGAATTGAAAGATTTACAAGAGGAGTTTAGCAGCAGTGTTTTTCAAGGAGAAGAATTAGTGAACTTGAAGCCAGGTCATTTGAAATTATCCAGTCAGAGAAGCAGAAAGAAAAAGAATAAAAAAAGAATGAAGACAGACTAGAGTACTAATGGGAGAGCATCAATTGTATCAATATAGATTGTATGGAAGTTCCATATGTTGGAAAGAGAAAGGAGCAAAAAGCTTATTTGAAGAAATAATGACCAAAACTTCCCAAATTGAAGGAAGGCAGTGGACATCCAGATTCAAGAAGCCCAATGGACTCCAGAGTAGAACAACCCAAAGACATCCACATGGAAACACACTATAATCAAATTGTCAAAGAATTTTGAAAGCAGCAGGATAAGAACAACTTGTCATGTACAAAGGAGATTCTGTAGGACTCTAAGTGGATTTCTTAGCAGGAACCTTGCAGATCAGAAAGAAGTGGGATGATATAGTCAAACTGCTGGAAGAAAAACTGCCAGCAAAGTACTGTATATGGCAAAGCCTTTCTTTAAAAGTAAAAGAGAAATAAGATTGTCAAAATCTGAGAGAGTTCATCACCACTATATCTGACTTAAATACTAATGGGAGTCTGTTAAATGGAAACAAAAGGATGTTCAATGTGAAAGTATAAAATTAAATGATAAAGCTATGGACAAATACAGACCTGCTTATTATTGTAATGGTGGTGAGTAAATCACTTATTTCTGATATATAATTCCAAGACAAAAGTATAAGTGCCTGTAACTATAAAAATATTAATAGATGCACAACATAAAAGATGTAATTTGTGACATCAGTAATGCAGTACGGGGATGGATGAAAAGAAGCAGTATTGTATGCAGTTGAAGTTATCAGCTTAAAATAGATTTATTAGAAGATGTTTTATTTAAGCTCCATGGTAGCCACAAAGAAGATACCTATAGAAAATACACACACAAATAAGGAATCAAAGCATATCTATTTAAAAAAAAATGAAACAGAAAGCATGATGGCAAGAGAGGAAAGGAAGGACAAAAAAGTTTCAAGTTAGACAATCATTAATAAAATGTCATTGTAAGTCCTTCCCTATCAGTAATAACTTTAAATGTACTAAACTCTCCAATGAAAAGACATAGAGGGGATGAATGGATTAAAAAAATAAAACCAAGAGCCAGCTATACCCAGTTTATAAGAGACTCACTTCAGATTTAAGGACACCTTTTATTTATTTATTTATTTTTACAGAAATAGATATACTGATTCTAAAACTGATACTGAATTGATAGGGGTTTAGAATAGCCAAAACAATTTTGAAAAAGAACAAAATGGGAGGATTCACATTAACTGATTTTAAAACTTAATACAAATGTACAGTACTCAAGACTGTGTGGTACTGGTATAAGGATAGACATATAGATCAATGAAATAGAATTGAGATTGCAGAAATAAGTGCATACAGTTATGATCAATTGATTTTCAACAACGGTGCCAAGACAATTCAAAAATGTTATTTTCAAAAAGTGGTGCTGAAATAACTGGGTTTCCACATGGATAATAATGAATATGGATCTATACCACACACTATGTACAAAATTAACATAAAATAGATCAAAGATATAAATGCAGGAATTAAAGACATAACATTTTTAGAAGAAAACATAAGGATAAGTCTTCATAACCTTGAGTTGGGCAATAGTTTCTGAGATGTTATATCTAAAGCATAAGCAACCAAGAAGAAATATAGATTCAACTTCATCAGAATTAAAAACCTCATACTGCAAAATGCACTGTGAAAAAAATGAAAAGACAATCTTCAGAATAAGAAAAATATTTGTAAATCATATATGATAGTGGTGTATGATATGGTCTGAATGTTTGTGACCGTGTCCCTCCATTCATATGTCGAATCCTGTAATCATCAAGGGGATGGTATTAGAGTTACCATATGACCCAGCGGTTGCATGCTTAGCTATATTCCAAGAGAATTAAAGATGCATTTATTAAAAAAGTATATAAACTCACATATTATTTGCTAACAATGCAAATGCTCATTGGTATTTTTAACAGCATTATTTATAATAGCCAAAAAGTGCAAATAACACAAATGTTATGAGCTGATGACAGCATAAATATAATGTGGTATACATACAGTGGAATATTATTCCGCTATGAAAATGAATGAAATACTGATAAATGCTCCAACACAGATGAACCTTGAACATATGCTATGTGAAAGAAGCCAGATGCAGAAGGCCACATAGCCTAAGATTCTAGATTAAGTATCCAGAGCAGGTAAATCCAGAGGCGAGAAAGTGTATGTTGCCTGGAGCTGGAAGGAGGGTAGAATGGGGAGGCATGCGTTTTCTTTTGGGGAGGATGGAAATATTCAAAGATAGGTAGTGGAGATGATTGTAGAAGTCTGTGAATACATTAAAAACCATTGCATTGTATACTTTGAAAGGCTGAATTTTAGAGTGTGTGAATTATATTAATTAAAAAAAACTGCTGTCCAACTGGGAGACAGAGACCATATAGTGATTTTAACAGTGGAGGTTTAATACACAGAACTATTAGTTATAACATGATTGAAGAAATAGAGATTGACTTGTAAGAAGTAAAGACAACTTTGAAGAATACTGTAAGAGCAGACTTAATAAGTAGCCACTAACTCTAGGGCTGCTCCCTTACCTGGGCTGAGATCCAGGTCTGGTTGAAGAGGGGACAGATGGCACTGGACCTTGCTTCTGGAACTTCCCTGAAATTCTCCCTCTGGCGTTCTGAACCTTGCAGTTTGCTGCAGAAGCCACATGACGGGGTTGAGAAAGCTGCTCTGGGAGATTCTTTGGTGGTGGCATTCTGCTGCAGTTACTCAACAGAGTGCTGGGGTTAGCTTCTGCATGCTTATGGAACTACTTCCTGCAAGTTGCAAGATGCTGTAGGAGCAGGTACTGCAGGAGTCTGACTAGAGTAGTACACTGGAACCATGAGGAGAAAACCTATTCCTCCTACAGTGTACCTCCAGTTGCCTCTACTGACAAGGCTTAACATCATCCCAGCTGGTAACAGAGCAATGTTGAAAGAGCTCAGCTCCATTTTGGGAGAGAAAGCAGTAAGAAGTGGATTTGGAAATGAGAGGTAATAAATTGATACCTGAATCAAGAATCTTAACGTTAAACCATGTACCAGTTTAGCATATATTCTGTTTTATTGGGTTGAGTGAAAGTATCAGGTATTCATCTCAAAACAGCTAAATAAAATTTAAAATATGTATTCATATAATATGTTAAGAGAATTGTGTTTTAAATTATTACAAAAAGCAATTTATGATAACTAAAAAACATACTTTACTTAATATAGAAGTATTTTAAATGAAATGTAAAAATTTCCCTCTTATTCCTCACTCCTTTACCATCTGTCTTCTGAAGATAAATCTGTTAGTTAATATAGTTTCTTCTATATACATGTATGTGTGTATATATTTTTCTTAGTAATAGAAGTTTCATGTATTGTTACTGCATATGGTCTGCTTTTAGGCTTTTATTGTTAGAAGGAAATGTAGCTGTGTGGTGCCCAAGGGCATTGTACTAAGGGTAGTTTCGTAGTCCTGGCTAAGTTGCAAGTACTTGTGTAAGTTAGGAGTAAGTCACATAACTATTCTATTTGATTTTCTAAGTTTGTAAAATGAAGGGACTTTTACTTGAAAGGAATTTTAAAAATCGGTGATGGATATAGTTCAGTAATAATATTAGGGGAAGAGAGATAGTTTGGTGATTCTTAAGTATCAGCTGACTTTTGGTATGGCCTATATATTCCTATTTTTTAATATGTTTTGCAATTTAAATGTTTTTTATTGTGTTAAATAGTTATACGTGTTTATGTGTCTATTTCCATTTTCTGTGACATCAGAGTAATATAACTTTCTTTTTTTCTTTAGAAGAATCCTGCAAAAATGTCGCTCTATCCATCTCTTGAAGACTTGAAGGTAGACAAAGTAATTCAGGTATGATAGTTTAAATACTTTTTTCAAAACAAGCATAGTAACATCTTGCTTGAAGTAAAGCAAGATAGCTAAATGGCAGATATATTTGTTCATTTTTACACTTCATAAACCTTTCTTTAGTTTTATTAATTGCAGACTAAAAAGTTTACAGAAAAACTAGCAATTTTTTTTCATTTCACTGTGAATTAATAGGCATGAGATTTTTTTAATTTGACTTACACTTTTTACATGTAGCTTAATTTTCTGACTAAAATTTAAATTATATGTAACATATTTGAGTTGACAAAATATGCTCCAATTTTTTAGATATTCATAGTTTTGTATAAAATTGGTATGTTTGTCTTTTGGATCTTTAGGTATGACCACTCTTTAAAGTAATTCTCTGCCTCCTAATTGAAGTTAAAATTACAGAAATAGTGGAGTACATGCTACTTTTAGAAGAGCAGTTATTTAAAAGCACAGGGAAAGTGTAGTGATTTCTTTTCTTTGAGAGATGAGCAGCAGACATTTCACTTGTTTATTCTCTAAATGACTGTGTAGAGATTGCAGTATTTCTCATTGCATTGAGTTGAAAATTTTTATAGTCCTTTGCATTTTGAAGACACATGCTTCTGCTTAAGAACAAAGTGAGGAATTGGGACCAATTCTGGCTATTTGGGAAATTTTTGATAATTATTTTAACTGAGGATAATTTGTAGTATATGATGGATTTGTCTGTTTACGGTTAGCTTTCAACTTGATCTCTTTATCAATTTAGAATTTCTTCAGCTATTGTTTATTATTTTAATTTGACAAAATAAATGAAAACTCCTTACCTTGAAGATCATTTTATTGGTGCCCTGTCTTCAATTTACTAGAAAGTGAGATTTACTTATTGATAATTGAATTATGAACAATTATTTTCTATCATAGATCCAGTATGGATATTAAAATGAGGGTTGTAAAATCTCTGAAATCTACAGTTCAGCTGCCAAGGCTTTGATGCCTCAAAGTTTCACGTGGCCTATTCAGTCATCTTTTACATGTTCCTATCACTTCTTTAGTATTTTGTCAGTATTTTCTTCATGTGGTTTTATTTCCACGTAGTTCATCTAAACAAGCACTCTTTTTATTTTATTTATTTATTTTTTTGAGACGGAGTCTCGCTTTATAGCCCAGGCTGGAGTGCAGTGGCTGGATCTCAGCTCACTGCAAGCTCCGCCCCCCGGGTCCACGCCATTCTCCTGCCTCAGCCTCCCAAGTAGCTGGGACTACAGGCTCCCGCCACCTCGCCCGGCTAGTTTTTTTTGTATTTTTCAGTAAGGACGGGGTTTCACCGTGTTAGCCAGGATGGTCTCGATCTCCTGACCTCGTGATCCACCCGTCTCGTCCTCCCGAAGTGCTGGGATTACAGGCTTGAGCCACCGCACCCGGCCCCCAAGCACTCTTTTTAAGACTTTTATCTGAAATAATTAGCTTTCCAGAATAACTGCTTAGCCACTAATATGACATCAGCACATTAACTGATAAGGATTTTTAGGTGGACCCGTAAGAATAACTAATCTGTTCTTTGTTTTCATCCTTTTTTTGTTAGGTTTTTATGGAATTGAATGTAAATTTACCATAGTCAGGTATGAGCTGAGGCTTTTGATTTTGAAAACAGCAGCAGCAGAAGAGTTGATATTGACAGATATTGGAATGAAAAATAAAGAGGGCTACAATCTGTATCATGCTGCCCTCTTTAAGCAGAAGTGAATTACATAGCTATTTACATTAAAGAACCTTTTATGTTCAGAGCAGAAAGCAGCTGGGAGATAGAACAGTGAATAAGGAGTGGGAAACATGGTTCTTTTATTACCCCTGAATTTAAAAATATTCCTAATCTAGCCATTAAACTCTTTGGCTGTAGTTTTTTTTGTTTGTTTTTTTTGGTTTTTTTTGCATCATTTTCTAAGGTGGATGATACTCATGTTTGTTTTTATTCTTAAGATTCCCCTGAAATGGTGTTATGAAGGAAGGTAGTATTCATTTTCTCATCTGCTGGCCTTTTTTAACACCACAGCAAAGCTAAATTACAGCAATGAACCAACCATTCGTATTTTGTAAACTATTCTGCAGTAGCCATTAGGCTGTGGCTTTTAACATCATACAGTCCCTAGACCTTTCTCTCCATTCCAAATCCTGACAAGAGCCTGTGGTTTCCTCTACTTATGCAAAGTAAGCTTTTAATAAATAATGATATATAGAACCAGAGCTTATCAGTTTCCTAATACGGTGGGCAGAATTTGGCAGACATGATGCTACAAGCATGTTTTTTCCACATCCTTTCTATTAATGGCAGAAATAATAGGCCCTGGCATGCTCCTTGGGGCACCTGTAACCCCTTTTTTTTTTAGTAGTGTCAGATTTCAAAGTAAGTTTGAAATAAGTAGCTACATTTAATGGTTTACAGTACTTAAAATTGGGTTACATCCTTTTGTTTCATTTTTACTGCAAATAACATAATTAAATTTATATAACTTTGTTTGCAGGGAGCTTTCTATATGTATTCTTCAGTATTCCTTGGATTAAAAACAATAGCAATGAAAGAATAGAAAATCATAACTACATACAAAGGAGAAGTATTTTAAATTAGTAAGCTGTGTTTTAGAGCAATTTTAGATTTGCAACAAAATTGATCCGAAAGTACGGTACACCCTCTGTCCTCACACATGCACAACCTCCCCAGTATGAGCATCTGCACCAGAGCGGTACATCTGGCTCATTAATATCACCTGAAGTTTACATATTTTCATTACATGAGGTTCCCTGTTGGTGTTATATGTTCTATGGATTTTGACAAATGTATAGTGATGTGTATATAGTCATGTGTTGCTTAAAGACGGGTATATTCTGAGCAATGCCACATTAGTTTGTTATGCAAACATTATAGAGTGTACTTCCACAAATCTAGATGGCATAGCCTACTACACATCTAAGCAATATGGTATAGTCTGTTGTTCCTATGCTACAAACCTGTATGATCCCACCTGTATGATAGAGTAACACTGCATGTTACTGTACTGAATACTGTAGACAGTTGTTACACAATAGTATTTGTGTATCTAAACACAGAAAAGGTATGGTAAGAATACGATGTAAAAGATTTAAAATGGTACATCTGTATATGGCACTTACCATGAATGGAGCTTCCAGGACTAGAAGTTGCACTGAGTGAGTCAGTGAGTTGAGTGGTGAGTGAATGTGAGGCCTAGGACATTACCGTACACTGCTGTAGACTTTATCAACACTCTGTACTTGGGCTGCACTAAATTTATTTAAAGATTTTTCTTTGTCGAATTATAAATTAACTTTAGCTTCCTGTAACTTTAATTTCTTAACTTTCTGACTCTTGTAATAACATAGATTAAGACACAACACATTGTACAGCTATATAAAATATTTCTTTATATCTTGATTCTATAAGCTTTTTTCCTATTTTTTAAATTTTTAGTTTTTTAAAATTGCTTATAAGTTTGTTAAAAACTAAAACACACACTCACATTAGCCTAGGCCTGCACAGGATCAGGATCATCAATATCACTGTCTTCCACCTCCACATTGTCCCACTGAAAGGTCTTCAGAGGCAGTAACATGCATGGAGTTGTCATCTCCAATGGTAACAGCGCCTTCTGGAATACCTCCTGAAGGACCTGCCTGAGACTGTTTTACAGTTAACTGTTTTTGTAAGTAGAAGGATATACTTTAAAGATAAAGTGTATAACACAGGAAATACATAAATGAGTAACATAGTCATTTATTATCAAGTATTATGTACCATGAATAATTGTAGGTGCTAGTCTTTTTTATATATGACTAGCAGTGCAGTAAGCTTATTTACACCACTATCACCACAAACTAATGAGTTGTGTTAACGGCAGCTATGATGTCACTAGGCAGCAGGAATTTTTGAACTCTTTTATAATCTCATGGGACCACTGTTGTATATGTGGTTCATCATTGATCAGAACATGCAGCACATGACTGTATACCATTGTAGCATTAGACAGAATAGGTTCACTGCTCTAAAAATCCTTTAATGCCTGTTCTTTCTTCCCTTCCAGAAACTCCTGGCAACCAATAATTTGCTTTTGCTTTTGTGTTTTTTTTAGCGTCAGGATGTTGCTCTGTTGCCCAGGCTGGAGTACAGTGGCACAGTCATAGTTCACTGCAGCCTCCATCCTCCTGCCACAGCCTCCTAAGTAGCTGGAACTACAAGCATACACCACCACATCTAGCTAGCTTTAAAAATTTTTTTTTTTCTCCTGACACGGAGTCTTGCTCTGTCACCAGGCTGGAGTGCAGTGGTACGGTCTTGGCTCACTGCAACCTCCACCTCCTGGGTTCAAGCAATTCTCCCTGCCTCAGCCTCCCAGGTAGCTGGAATTTACAGGCACCCATCACCATGCCCAGCTAATTTCTGTATTTTTACTAGAGACGGGGTTTTGCCATGTTGGCCATGAGAAACATGACAACATGCCGTGTTGGTCAGCTGAACTCCTGACTTCAGGTGATCTGCCCACCTCGGCCTACCAAAGTACTGGGATTACAGGCATGAGCCACTGTGCCCGGCCAAAACAGTTTTTTGCATAGGCAGGTTTTCCTATGTTGCCCAGGCTGGTCTTGAACTCCAGGCCTCAAGCACCTCTCCAACTTCGGCTTCCTAAAGTGTTGGGATTAAAGGCCTGAGCCACCGTGCCTGGCCTTATATTTTATTATCGCCACAATTTTGCGTTTTTCAAAATGTCATAGTTGGAATCATAAAGTATGTAGCCTTTTCAGGTTGGCTTCTTTCACTTAGTAATATCCACTTAAGTTTCCTCCATGTCTTTTCATGTCTTTATAGCTCTTTTTTTTTTTTTCAGTGCTGCACGGTACTTTTTTTGTTAGACGTGATTCAAGAAGTAATATAACAAGCCACTAGCTCCTTTTAGCTAATCGTGGTGAAAGAACTTTCAAAGTTCAACACATGTTCAATTTGTGGATTGTTATTTACAGTTATAAAGATGTTCATGCTGTATTTTGTTTAAATCTAGAATGTTTAACAAATTATGAAATAATAAATATTAAAGGATGACTCAACAAGTATATCAGAACATATGACTTTAGTACCATTCAAAGCTTTTGTAGGCTTTACTTATTTAACCTAAGCTTTCATATCTCCAAAGCATCTTTGGGACTACTCTTGACATTGATTTTAGGGCTAGGTTGAGATACTACTATGAACTTCATTTTTAAAATTACACGTTTCCAATAAAGTAAAAAGTTGGTAGAGATTGGTCATACAACTTATTACCAAACTTGTCTCTAATGACATATAGCTATTTCAGAAAGTCAGATCTAATGGTAAAGGATAAAGTATTTCCATCAGTGAAATACTTCATATGATATAGGCCATCGAGGCAGTCCTGAGAAGTGGATACTTGGGCATGAATAGCACTGATAAATGCTAGAGTGTCAGAGTGTGTCAGAATGGTTTTGGCAAGTTTAACAGTTACAAATTATATTACCTTGTCATCATCCATTTATGTCAGTGATAAACTGTGCTAATTTCATAATTTCTGATATTCTAAAAGTGTTTAGCATAAATCCCTTGCTATACTTGCTGCGATGAAGATGATTTCAGTGGGACATGCTAAAATTGTAAATATTAGCAACTTAGTATTTATTTTTTAGGTGTTTTTCTGATATGTCACTTTTTATATGAGTATGGGTATGCTTTTTTCTTATGCAAATAAAATATTTTTACTTGGACTAATTAGTAAAAGAATAATGAAAATGTAAAATTTATCCATTTTAGAATGCACTTTGAAAATATTTATTGTGGCAGCACTATGAAATACTGGTTATAAGACATGTAGAATAGTACTTCTACAATTTTTTTGTGATAGCCTTAAAAGTATTTAGAATATCAAATATAATTTTGATTTGCAGATTTCCTTTGAAAAAATGTATTGCTGACATATTTGAAATTAAACTTTCTTACATAAATCTTCATTGTTTTAGTTTCTTTTTGGAAGTAGTGGATTTAGCTTATAAATTATATAAGTATATAAAGTAAGTATAGCGTATTGTTACAATTTTCTTCTTTTCTTTTTCAGGCTCAAACTGCTTTTTCTGCAAACCCTGCCAATCCAGCAATTTTGTCAGAAGCTTCTGCTCCTATCTCTCAAGATCGAAGTAGGTTTATACTTTGAGTTCATTCCCTGTGAACAGAAATATTGTTATCTTCTTTTGCTCAAATAAGGAATCCAAGATTTTTTTTTCTTGACAGGCTGCATAAAATTGGTAGTTAAGCTCAAATAGTTATGAATAAGAAAAAAAAGTTTACTTCAAAAAATAACCCTTTTTCTAATTAAGATAGTGAACTGTGGATATGGGGATGTATTTCATGGCTTAATGAAAATTGATTTTAGACTGACTTGTAAATCCCTAACATGTGGCTGATTCATTTATGAATGAATTATATATATGAATTCACATGTAAGAACTTTATGAATTCACATTTAAGAACTATCATCATGCTGCTGCTGTTGAACTTTCTGAATTGTCTTCTGTCTTTCCTATGGGAGCTTCTGAAATTTCCAACCACCTCCTCTTTGGGAAGCCTCTTAAATATTGAGGCCTTTATTCATTCTCTGTATCCTGTCTTTGGTCCCTTTTTCTTCAAGGTTCAGAGGGATTCAGGACAGAGCTTCTAAATACTATGACTTAAGATACAAAATAAGTGTTAAATAAATTTTGTGGCCTGTCATTTTGTCTTACAACAGTTTATAACCTTGCCTCATAGAAAATTCATTTTAAGTCACAGATAATTTAAGTCTCATGCAGAAAAGAGCTTTTGGAAATAATATATAACTACTACCAAGTGAAATAATGTTAATATTTAAAAATACCATTTGCAGGATTTCATTGGAATGTGGTTAAAATTATTAAAATTGATAAGACACTAAATAAATTTACAAGCTTTCAAAAAAAGATTGTTCAGAAGAATCATTCCATAGCCCTATTTACAGAATGAATCATAAAGTAGCTGACTTGACAAATAGATATTTTGGTCAGTTGTTCTGAATTGGTAAGTGGTATTCTTACTAAATTCCTAATCAAGTAGGTTTATTTTAAGAAACAGGAAAGGCAAGATAGTTTATTTGGAAAAGTTATTTCTACTTTTGAGTGTTTAGGAATCTGGTTGTTTCAGTTCAGATGTCTTCATATTTTATGAATTTTAAACATTTTCTGTATTTTCCATTTCTAATGGTTACAGAGATGGGGAGATGCCTTTCCAAATTGCTACTTTAAATTCATTCTAGATTTTATAACTTAAGTATAATTTCGTTAATATGCAGAAGCCCATAATAAAAGAAGTTTTCATTTTGTGTATTCTGTAAGTACTTTTTAATTTATTCATTCATTCATTTACTTATTAGATCTCTATCCCAAACTATATCCGGAACTGTCTCAATACATGGGGCTGAGTTTAAATGAAGAAGAAATACGTGCAAATGTGGCCGTGGTTTCTGGTGCACCACTTCAGGGGGTATGTACAGTGTAATTAATTTTGAATTATATAAAACCATACTTTACATGTTAATATAAGCTTTCCTGTTTGTGGCTAACTCAAAAATATACAATAGCATTGAACCTCACTTCGCAGAAATTTTAGACTTCCTTTTGGATATCGTTTCTTTTTTTTTTTTTTTTTTTTTTTTTTGAGACGGAGTTTTGCTCTGTCGCCCAGGCTGGAGTGCAGTGGCCAGATCTCAGCTCACTGCAAGCTCCGCCTCCCGGGTTCACGCCATTCTCCTGCCTCAGCCTCCCAAGTAGCTGGGACCACAGGCGCCCGCCACCTTGCCTGGCTAGTTTTTTTGTACTTTTTAGTAGAGACGGGGTTTCACCATATTAACCAGGATGGTCTCGATCTCCTGACCTCGTGATCCGCCCGTCTCGGCCTCCCAAAGTGCTGGGATTACAGGCTTGAGCCACCGCGCCCGGCCTGGATATCGTTTCTTACATAGTCTACTTCATTTTGTGCTACACTGTTTTGAGTTTATTAGGATTTAGATTCAGATACCTTTTACTAGTTCATTTTCCTTTGTCTTCTGCATTTAGTCATTTACTAAGTCCTGATTCTGTTTCTGTTTCTTGTATTCATTTTGTCTGTTTTTTATCCATTCTAGTCCTACTATAACCATATTCAGGGTTTCTATACTTCTAGCCTTCATTATTATAGTACTCTCTTAAATTTCCTCTAGTAACTTATTTCGATGGTACTAAGCTGTTGCTAAGTTAATCATTCTGAAATACACATATAGGTCTATCGTATCTTTGTTGCTCATAATCTTTTTTGTTGTTGTTGTTGTTGTCGTTGTTGAGACGGAGTCTCACTCTGTCACCCAGGCTGGAGTGCAATGGTGTGATCTCAGCTCACTGCAACCTCTGCCTCTTGGGTTCAAGTGATTCTCCTGCCTTAGCCTCCCAAGTAGCTGGGACTACAAGCGCGTGCCACCATGCCCGGCTAATTTTTTGTATTTTCAGTAGAGACCGGGTTTCACCATGTTGACCACACTGGTCTCAAACACCTGACTTCAGGTGATCCACCTGCCTCGACCTGCCAGAGTGCTGGGATTACAGGCATGAGCCACTGCGCCAAGCCTTTGCTCTTTAGTCTTTTAACATTCTTTTTGAAATCCAAAGCTCCATGTAATTAGACTCCATATTCTAGCTTAATTATAATGGATCTGATAACCTTTTATTAAGGTTATTGCTATGACCATAGCACTTTGTACCACTTATTATAATTGTAGTTAAATCTGTGTCTGTCTTGTTGCCATATCCCAATGCATATACAGTACCTAGCATTTATGTATTTACCAAATATTTATTGAAAACTTGTGTTAGTGGTGATGCAGTTGGGAAAACAAATAATAGTAGGTATTTTAAGAGGTTGAAAAATTGAAAAAAACATAATTGCAGATAGCTAGCTACTTCTCCTAGGACTGGGATGACACAGAGGAGAGACTGGAGTTAGCAGAACCTAGAACCTTGAGGGAAGAGCCCCGCAGAGCTGGGACTCAGACTTTGAATGAGGGGACACTACTGGTGCCTCTGAGGGGTTGTAATGAGGCTGGTTCTGGGAGTGTCAGTAAAAGCTGCAGACTGGAACCAACTGCTACTGCCAGGGTAAAGGGCCAGGCTTACACAGTACTGACAGGAGCAGGAAGCACAAAGGAAGGAACGAGGTGCTTGTCACTCCAGTCACTGACAAACAAAATTATAATTTGCACAGTTAGGCCCAGCATCACCAAGTAAAGTCTAGAAGGGTGGATTTGGAGCTGACAAATAGTAGCTTAATATCTGTTACCACCTACTCCTTTGACTACTCAGTATATCCACACACTTGTACAGATACTTGAATTTCATTTGACAACAACAATAACTTTATACTTTCTCCTTAAAAGATGAACTTCTTCATAAAATCAGAGTTCAGCAAACTTTATAAAGGGCTTCATAATAAATACCTTAGGCTTTCATGGTCACTTATGATCTTTATCACATATTCTTGTTTTTTTGTTGATAATCTTTAAAAATATAAAAATCATTTTTAACTCAGGGGTGTACGAAATGAAGCCATGTACCCCTCGATATAAATGAAGTTGCTCTCACCCTTTCTCTAGAAAGGGATGATACCAGTTGATGTGGCCATCTCTGGGCAGTGGTCATGGTATTGATTACTATATGATATTAATTATCCTTATAAGTATTCACATTCACAACAGAATATTTTTAATTTAAAGGCAAAAGTGTAAAGTTAACCACTACTAGCAATTCATACATAAAGGTAAAAGGAGGTATAGAGGAACAGAAAGATTAATTGCTGTATTTACAGGAAATATACAAATACAAAGAAGAGAGTCATAGCTGCTCTGAATCTTATTTTAGTAACTGGTCATGAGGCTGTAGTTAAAATTTAGAACTTCCTTTGTTCACTAAATGGATGCTTAGATCCCTTTGCCCTTGGGCAATACTTCAGCTGGTCTTTTTTTTTAAAAAGTTAATACCTAGAAGGGTGACCTAAACCTTCATTTTTTGTGTCTGCATCTCCAGGGTTCTTCAGTGCGCCACCTTTTCTTTTTCTTCTGTTTTATTTTAAATTAATTTGTTGCTGGAGATTTCTGTTAACTCTTCATATCTAGTGAATTTTTCATTTCACATATTTTATTTTTCTTCTCTTGATGTTCCATCCGGATCTTCCTCTCCCCAGCTATTTATTGAGGTATAATTAACAAATAAAAATTGTTTATATTCAACTGTATATCTCAATACAACTTGATGTATTGATAAACAAACAAACACAAACACACACATTGTGAAATGATTACCACAGTCAAGGTTATTAACATATCTGTCACCTCACATAGTTATATTTCTTTTGGTGTGTGGTGAGAACACTTAAGATGTACTCTTAGCAAATTTCAAGTATACAGTACAGTATTATTAACTATAGTTACTATGCTATATATTAGATCTGTAGAACGTACTCATAACTGAAAATTTGTACACTTTGACCAACATTTTCTCATTCTTTGCCCTGCCCACCCCCAGCCCCTGACAACCTCCCTTCTAGTCTCTACTTCTGTGAGTTTGACTCTTTTCAGATTCCACGTATAAGTGAGACCCAGACGGTACTTGTCTTTCTGTGTCTGGCTTATTTCACTTGGAATAATATTCTCTATGTTTATTCATGTTGTCCAAATGGCAGGATTTCCTCTTTTTAATGGCCTAATATTGTTCCATTTCCTTTTTGGTTGGGGAAAGGTTCCACTTAAAATAAGACACCAGTTTTGGTTAGGAAAACTTGAAAAATTAGAAACTTGTAACATGGTACCTGATACAGGTCCCTAATGTAGGTATTCTGGAGCATTCTGGTTTGTGCATATGATTTGTTAATCATAATAATAGATGGTTATTAGAGGGGAGGAGACATAATAGTTGACTCTCTTTTGTGTGCCAGTGCCCATGCACTTTTCATTTAATCCTCCCAGTAACACTGAGGTAAGAAGTTTGCCTCTTGTTTGGAAATTCTGAAAGGATAAGCAGATTGTCAAAGATCGTGACATAAAGAACCGTTTGGAAAATATTTCAAAAGTATATGGCCTTTAAGTTCAAAGATAATACATTTGAGATGAAGACAAGCCAATATACCGGTGAAACAAATGCCAGTGAATTCAAAGGACAAGAGAGAGTCATTGAATCTGTTAGAGATGATATGTGTGGGAATAAGTTAGTGAAGAATTAGTAATAGAGCCAGTGCCATTTTCATAGACATTAAACTTTATCTGAAGGAAATTATTTGTGGATTGCCCAGTTAATTATCATTGTTCTTTTCAAGGAGAGTGTTTCTAAATATTGACACATTGTATACGGTTTTGTCAGCAGTTGGTAGCAAGACCTTCCAGTGTGAACTATATGGTGGCTCCTGTAACTGGTAATGATGTTGGAATTCGTAGAGCAGAAATTAAGCAAGGGATTCGTGAAGTCATTTTGTGTAAGGATCAAGATGGAAAAATTGGACTCAGGCTTAAATCAATAGATAATGTAAGTATTTTAAATACCTATTTGAATTTGTCTAAATATCTTACATAATTGATTAACGTTAAAATAATTTGAAATGGAAATGCTTTAATTATAATAGTGCATCTGTTGAGAATATTTTAAATCTACTGACTTAAATTTGTTCAGTTGGGGACGTTCTGTTTTGCAGAGGCATAGTTGGGACTTCCAACCACATTACTTTGAAAGATGTTTTTCTTTTCTGAATATTCTAACTGGAATACATTTCACTGGCCTACATATAATGTACTTTGTATAATAGAATTGTGGCAATTAAATAGAGCAGATGTGAAGGTTAAGAAAAAACTGACCAATAATAGTCAATGTCGGTGTGCCTTTTTTTTTTTTTTTTTTTGAGACACAGTCTCGCACTGTCGCCAGGCTGCAGTGCAGTGGCGCGATCTTGACTCACTGCAACCTCCGCCTCCCAGGTGTGTGCGCATTTTTAAACCAAATGATCAGTATTTAACTTGTGAGGTGGTTTTTGCAGATTTGTTATTAACATCCTTCATATTTGAATTTAATAGGTCATTTTTTGAGTTTTTTGAGTTAAAGTTTCTTTCTAATTAGGGCAGCCATTACTTTATAATTACCTCTCACCTTAATATACTGAATATATGAAACAGGGTTACTCTCTGAGGAACCATTCAGAATTGTTAAGGACATGCTGAGTCTTTACCCCAATTTACAGTTTCAGCCATTACCTTATTGGATTCAGTTTCAGTCATACATCTGTAGCTTAGTGCATCCAGCCTTTCAACACAGAAAATGGTAAGTGTGGTGCACTGCTGTAAATGGAGGAGGCTGATCTTGGCAGGAAGCCCCAACCCTGCCTGCCCACCCAGGGGGCGGAGGCCATCGATGATGGCCTTGCTCACTTGTATCTTATTCAAAGTACATCTGTGTGCTTGGTTGGGATGCTCTGACTTTGCTGCCCTTTCTCCAAAATCTTCAGGGAATAGAGAATACTGCTGCCCCTTCCGCCAGGATTGCTCTTGTGTTCTTTCCTCTGTCCTAAAGAGAAAAGATACTTTTCATAGGCCCCTTGGCCCCACTGTAGGAAATACTTGCAGTGGATTTGTTCACTTGGCCAAAGGGCATTTTTTCTTATATGGGGTGCTACCTAGTTCTTGCTTATCACTCTACAATGTAACAGATGCGTGATAGAAATATGTGACCTAGCTTAGGATTGAGGTAGATGCACTTACATTTTATTTACCAGGCTTATTCTTCTTTTATACTTATCTATTTATATTTTGTTCAACTTCTGATTTTTACGTAAGTAAAAATATCCATGTAAGTAGTTATTTGTTAACAGTACTTGAGTTTTCTGTATTTATTTGTGTGTTCTTTATAAGCCTGTGCATGTGGATTTAATATGCCCATCTTTTTAGTCTGACAAACTTTAATCTTACTTGATTATACACAATTTAGCCAATGGGTAAAGGAATGTTTCAGCTCAAAAGGTAGAATTATGACCTTAAACTGTCATTTATTAAGCTGTAAAAGAACTCACCAAACTTTTTAATATGTGACTTGCTTTTCCCCTAAATATGATTATGGACTGATAATCTGGTATTAGACTCATTAGACACTTGCATTTATTAAAGTTGTCCCACTCTATTTTCCTTAGTTTTGTATTCCAAGTTGAAAGGGGGGATTGTGGTTGGTCAGGTGGGTTATGATTTGGTATAAAAATTGCCATTGAAATCTCACTTTTTTGCCGTATTCTTTGGAGTTACTGTCTTGATAAATTTTTCAGTTTCTTTTGAGTTGATAACTGGATAGACTCCTATAGTTTTTCCTTTTTTTTTTTTTTTAAATCACTAAGGTAGAGTTTTTAACAAACAGTTGTTTCCTAATTTTCCAGCATTTTAAACCGTATCATAGTAGTGGTAAATGACGAAAATTATTTTCTTATTATCTAGGGTATATTTGTTCAGCTAGTCCAGGCTAATTCTCCAGCCTCATTGGTTGGTCTGAGATTTGGGGACCAAGTACTCCAGATCAATGGTGAAAACTGTGCAGGGTGGAGCTCAGATAAAGCGCACAAGGTGCTCAAACAGGCTTTTGGAGAGAAGATTACCATGACCATTCGTGACAGGTAAGCTGTTACTAAACAGCTCAAATGAAAATCAATACTAGTTTTCCATTTTTTTGGGCTTTCAGAGTCTGTGAATGTATTATTTTGTTGCAGAAAATGATAAAATGTTATTGATGAGCCTTACAGTCTTGCAGCTGTGTGGTGCAGACTGTTTGTTTGTTTGTTTTTAAAGCATTCTGATATGATACCTTATTTCAGAATTTATAGGACAAATCTCTCTAGAAAATAGAAAATGTATGTTGGAGAAGTAACTGAGTAGCACGGTGTCTCTGAGCTCACTTTCCGACTTAGTGCTTAGATACATCTGGCCTAGTTTTATCAGGACTCTCAAATTGCAGACATACTATCACAGTGGTCCCTCATTGTGAGGGTCACAGCCCATGCAGACTTCCAAGTAGTGTGGGAGTTCTGAAAACCGTTATCAAGACTTTTGGGTAGTTATGAAGCAGTAGTTTCCAAGAACATGGAATATTCTGTTTAGCAGCTCATTCACTTAGACCTTAAACATTTAGCACATGAAACAGGGGCCTCCATTTATTTTCTTGTCTACTCCTTACTCAATTAAGGGTAGACCTATATCACATTGCTATAGTAAGCTTTTGAGTTTTTGTTCCTTCTCAGTGAAACTTCTGTTTTATCTTTGTGTTTCCAGTTGCTCATTCAGTTTAGGTATTTAGTAAATGTTTCAGATGAATGTCCTTTTTACTATAAGCAGAGTTTCAAAGAGTAAGTTGTACTAACAGGAAGAAATGCCTCTTCTGAATTTAATATTGTAAACACAAGTTTATCATAAAACCCTTATGATAACATGATAACAGAGTTTATAGAGAATCAAGCAAACGTAACTGGTGTAACAACTTTAGAGGGACAGCTGGATGCCTTTTAATAATAGCTGCATGCCTTCCTTTCCAAAGGGGCTTGAGGAACTTAACGTCTTACTGCTGCTCTAGTTTTTCTTTTCAAATATAGCAGTGTATAAAATTTTCAAAGTCAAGTTGTGAGAAATATTTTAGAGGTTTTAAACAAAAGAAATAGTTCCTAAATATGATTTGGCTGTAGAAAATACCAAAAGTTAATAAAAAATAAAAATTATTTTTACCACTGTGATTTAGTTAAAAAGCTTATCTTTTTCTTAATGCTGTAAAGTCTGATTAATTATAAAGGAAAAACATTGATAAAACCATATAAAGCAGTTGTCTTTGATACTTAAAGAAGGAAATGTTGATTAGTAAATCAGTCAAACCATAATGAATAAACTTAAAAAAAACTTTTACACAAAGATGTTCTGTGAATGTATAACATCAGAGCTGTAAGTTGCTCTTATTAGAAACAGTGTTTATTATAAAAGTATCCAATATGGCAACATTTATGGTATATGAAATCCATTAAAATGTTTACCTTAGAATTAAGTTTTTAATATAACCCATTATGTTTGTAGGCCCTTTGAACGGACGATTACCATGCATAAGGATAGCACTGGACATGTTGGTTTTATCTTTAAAAATGGAAAAATAACATCCATAGTGAAAGATAGCTCTGCAGCCAGAAATGGTCTTCTCACAGAACATAACATCTGTGAAATCAATGGACAGAATGTCATTGGATTGAAGGTAAGGAATAGACTTTGTGCCATGTTCTGCTGCAGTTTTAGAAAATGTCTGTCTTTTGACTGTATTTAGGTGGTGCTGTTTTCAGTGACTTAGGTGGGAGATGGGGAATGTGGGGCCTGGGTTCTTGCTCTAGCCAGTCACGGGAATTATTTGGGCTGTTATCTAGAACTACAGTTCCTATAACAAGGGGGGTGGAATCAATGATTTCAGAAGTACCTCACACTAGAATTCTGTGGAAATATGGGCAACAAAGATTTTTATGACATTCTAAATGAATAGTTGCCCAACATTTCTCAATCCAGGAATACAAGGAAATGAATAATAGTTTTGGTTCATATTAATACTTTATTTTTATAGTTTTTCTCCTCCACAAATTCCTAAATAAGTCTGTCTTAAGGTCAAAAAGTTTTAAGCATGACCTCCTCATTTCGTAGACTTTGATTTAGAATACACAGTTAACTAAGAGGAGATGGTAGTATTGTATATGGGGAAAATTATTTAATATTCAGAAAGGAAAAGGGTTTTTTTTGACTAAAATATCCAACTCAGTTTACTTAAGCAAACTGGTTACTAGCTGTAAAATAGTGTACAATTAAACTTGGTAAGAAATACTAGAAAAAAATTAGAAATACCAAGCAGGATTTTAGAGATCTTAACAGAACATAACAGGACATATATTTTGTATTTCTTTACCAAGACTGGCATAATTTTGTATTTATTAAATAAAGCCTCTGTGGAATTGATTTTTAATATGTGTTTTTATCAGGACTCTCAAATTGCAGACATACTATCAACATCTGGGACTGTAGTTACTATTACAATCATGCCTGCTTTTATCTTTGAACATATTATTAAGCGGTAAGTAAACAATTCCTCAACTTAATGCATATGGTCGTGTGACTTAATGTAAGCACTATAGTTTAATTCTCAGCCCTTTGGGTCTTTTACCTAAGGAATGAATACTGGTGTTTATCTAGAAATTTGAAGTAAGTTATTTAAGTCAGCGGAGTTGGTAAGGATGAGCTCTTACAACTTCCCAAGTATGGAATAAAATCCACATATACTTTCCTCAGTTTTGATATTGCCTGGTAGAAGAAAAGAATGCAAGGAAAAGTGGCATGCTTTTAGCTTTCAATTTGCAGTACAATTGACTGCAGTTGTACTGCCTACCACTCCTCTGCTCAGTATAAATATAGTTGTAGTGGTTCGTAATGGAGAATTCTTGCTGGTGGAATGCTAGGAGTAAGTTTCCCTTCTCTCCAGAATCTCAGGAAGCAGATAGACATGTGTGGTGTGTTGGTGCTATCTGTGCTCAGGAACTGAGGATTAGAAAGCCAAGTGATCAGAAATGAAAAGAGGCAACAAGGTTACTTCTCTACAGCTTTTCGTATCCTAGCATCTACCATAGCTGTTTTTGTCAAGCCAGCTTGGAATCCTTCTTTCAGAACCTCTATCGTGCATGTGAAAATGAGATTTAAAAGATTCATAAACATAACCATTGTAATGAAATTTTTATGTTGGCTTCTGGATAGAATGCACCTCCCTACGCTTCGAGGGGGTAAAAAGGAGTTATTGTCATGACTAATTGTTCTAAGGTTCTCTTTTCTTAAATCACTGATGGATCCCTCTACCCCAACTCATCACAGCCTTGTCATTTTCTGTTTTTTAAAAATCACCAGGTTAGGCCGGGCGCGGTGGCTCAAGCCTGTAATCCCAGCACTTTGGGAGGCCGAGACGGGCGGATCACGAGGTCAGGAGATCGAGACCATCCTGGCTAACACAGTGAAACCCCGTCTCTACTAAAAAATACAAAAAACTAGCCGAGCAAGGTGGTGGGCACCTGTAGTCCCAGCTACTCGGGAGGCTGAGGCAGGAGAATGGCGTGAACCCAGGAGGCGGAGCTTGCAGTGAGCTGAGATCCGGCCACTGCACTCCAGCCTGGGCAAGAGAGCCAGACTCCGCCTCAAAAAAAAAAAAAAAAAAAAAAAAAAATCACCAGGTTTAATGTACAAGAATTCATTTGTATCCTAACTTCTCTAGCCAAATACAGATAGCCTTTCCCACTGAGGGTCTGTCAACAACTAGATTACCAGAGATGCTTCTGGACTCATTTAAAAGATCTTTCCCTTCTCTCCATTCACATTTGATGCTAACAGGTGCTAAATTGGAATTGGGAATTTTCTTGGATTAACATAGCATTTTCGGGGCGGGGGGGAACAGAATCTCAGTATATAATAAAAGCACCTCTCTTGTAGGATGGCACCAAGCATCATGAAAAGCCTAATGGACCACACCATTCCTGAGGTTTAAAATTCACAGCACCATGGAAATGTAGCTGAACGTCTCCAGTTTCCTTCTTTGGCAACTTCTGTATTATGCACATGAAGCTTTCCCGGAGCCAGCAAGCATATGCTGCATGAGGACCTTTCTATCTTACATTATGGCTGGGAATCTTACTATTTTCATCTGATACCTTGTTCAGATTTCAAAATAGTTGTAGCCTTATCCTGGTTTTACAGATGTGAAACTTTCAAGAGATTTACTGACTTTCCTAGAATAGTTTCTCTACTGGAAACCTGATGCTTTTATAAGCCATTGTGATTAGGATGACTGATACAGGCTTAGCTTTGTGTGAAAACCAGTCACCTTTCTCCTAGGTAATGAGTAGTGCTGTTCATATTACTTTAGTTCTATAGCATATTTGCATTTTTAACATGCTACCATAGTACATTTAGAATGATTGCCTTTGATTTTTTAAAAAAATTCTGTGTGTGTGTAAAATGCCAATTAAGAACACTGGTTTCATTCCATGTAAGCATTAAACAGTGTATGTAGGTTGCAAGAGATTGTGATGATTCTTAAATTTTAACTACCTTCATTTAATATGCTTAAACTGTCGCCTTAACTATGTTAAGCATCTAGACTAAAAGCCAAAATATAATTATTGCTGCCTTTCTAAAACCCAAAATGTAGTTCTCTATTAACCTGAAATGTACACTAGCCCAGAACAGTTTAATGGTACTTACTGAGCTATAGCATAGTTGCTTAGTTGTTTTTGAGATTTTTTAGTCAATGCATTATGGAAACTTCTTCTAAAAGTTGCCAGTACCACTTTGTGAGAAGTGAATCACTATATATTTAATGTAAAAGTTATTACACTAAACAGGATAAACTTTTGACTCCTCTTTTGTTCATTTGTGGATTAAGTGGTATAATACTTAATTTTGGCATTTGACTCTTAAGATTATGTAACCTAGCTACTTTGGGATGGTCTTAGAATATTTTTCTGGTAACTTGTTCCATTTCCTGACTCCTTGCAAACAAAATGATAGTGACATTTTATCCTGACTTTTTTCTTCTTTTTGGTTTATGTCTATTCTAATTAAATATGTATACATAAAGTTACATTTTAGTCTGTCTGTTACTGCATCATTTGCTTTCACCAAACTTATGCATGATCTAGAAGATAGGCAGGTGAAATTCACTTTCAGCTATGGGAGACATCATTTCCCAGAACAAGCTGACATTCAGGGGCCCTAAGAACAGCTCACAGTGCTGAGACTGAGTGTCAGGAAAATTGCTTCCAGCTGGGAACCCCAGATTACCAGGGCCAAGAGAGCTGGTTCACCCCTGCCATGCAGCAGGAACTCATTGAGGCTACTGACTGTCCCTAGCAATACCTGAGACCAGATAATACTTAATAACACTTGAAACTGACTTTGAAAATTCTATTAGTGTGGTCTGACTCAAGTTTTTTCTCCTATATCATACTACTTGTAAGATACAACAGTGTTTTTAAAGAGTACAGAAACAATAAGTCGCACAACTAACCATGGTTCAGAGGTTGAATATAAAAATCTGCTACTGCTATACAGCTTACCTTGTTTGAAATTTAGAAGCGAAAAAAATACTGGATTATCTACCTGAGTCTGAAGATAATTTCAAAAGTAATGGAATTACATTCATATCACTAAATATGGTTTTCTAGAAGATGATTCTAGATCTATGGTCTTAAAAACACTAGTCTTAAGTTACTTAAATAAAATGAAAACAGTTTTCTTTAGAGAAAAATATTTTTAATGTAGAAAAGATGAATAGCTATAATGAAATACAAACCGTTCCTATACACAGTAAACTTACTGTTATAAGAACTGCTAATCCTCCAGGTTCTTAGAATCTGGGTACAGCATTATAGAAAGTAACCACTCTATGAAAACATACACCCAAAACCCGATGGGTAGCAATTGTGATAGATTAGGAAGACAAAACAGATTCAGAAGTAGCAGAGAATACTGCACATTTTCTTGGAAAATTCTTAATTGTTCAGTGCTTTCTGACAAGTTTCCCTAGCCCAATTTATCTCTTAGCTGTTCTCTGCTACCCAGTCCTGTCTTCTGACAATCATCATACAGGGATGATCATCTGCCTTACAATGTAACATGTTTTCCCTAGCACTGCCACATTTTATCTGCCTTAAGAGAATGGCAACTAATGGCTTTCAACAAAGTCACCATGATTTAGAAAGTTTAAAACCACAAATTTTCCATGTGGTAAAACTTCTAATTACTAGCATTGCACATTCACCAGTCCGTTTAAAAGTTTGGTTTACAAATGCATTAAATAGAGTTCAACTTAATATTCAGGAGAGGAAAAGGCACTTAATACTGCAATTTCCAGAAAATAATTTGTCTGTCTTCCCCGCCTGTGATGATACTGCTACACTGTTCATTCATCCATATACATGTCACAGCACCTGAGAGAAACAGACATTTTGGTTAGGTAGGAAGCTGACCAGGAGGCACCCAAAGATAAACTTTACTCTGATGCTTACTCTTGCTTTGCTATTATTCATTTATTAAACAAGTGAAGTAAGTTCTATTTTTTTCTTGTCTTCTTCCTATAATAAAACCCTTGAATAAATTAAAAATAATTGCTTGGTACAAAGATCTCGTGAGGAATAATAAACCATTTAAGTGTAAATCTAAAGCCAAAACAACTGGAAATTATGGATATAGCACAGAATGCAAATAAATACCTTGGCAAAGTATAATACAGGTATAACATGAGAAAAGTTAGGAGACAGATGTGAAGGAAAAGGTAGGGAATTGGTGTAAGGTTATTGGTTTATTTCCTTTTCCACTGGAAGGGGTCAAATGACATTAAAGTTTCTAAGTAGAGAACTAAAGTCACAAATAATTTCATTTTTTTGAAACAGTCTCGCTTTTGCTCTTACCCAGGCTGGAGTACAGTGGCATGATCAAGCTCACTGCAGGCTCTATCTCCTGGGCTCAAGCTATCCTCCCGTCTTAGCCTCTTAAGTAGCTGGGACCACAGGCATGTGCTACCACACTTGTCTAATATTTCTGATTTTTAGTAGAGATGAGGTTTTGCTATGTTGCCAAGGTTGGTCTCAAACTCTTGACCTCAAGCAGTCCTCCCACCTTGGCTTCCCAAAGTGCTGGCATTACAGGCCTGAGCCACTGAGCCTGCCCCAGAATTTTTAAGGTGTACATTTAAGAAGAAATAACCATATGAAGTTGTGACACAGGGAAGAGAATGAAGGTAGGAAGTTACTGCTTACAGTGGGAAGTCAAGGGGTAACAGGAGACACTAAAAGAATTAAAAACCAAGTCCTCCAAATGATCAGAAAGCAAGAATTTGTAAGCAATCGAGTGAATCTCCAAGAAATATTACTAAATGAAAAAAAAGGCCGGAAAAGTTTAATATTATACTTCACATAAACAATTTTATACACATATACCTTCTCTTATTCACAGGACACACACTGATAAAGTACTGTAAGGAGGACTGGGAGGTAGAAGTCAGCGGTAGAAAGAAGCCTTAATTTTCATCGTAGTTCCTTTTGTATTGTTTCTGGGTTTCTTCTTTTTTTTTCGAGACGGAGTCTCGCTTTGTCGCCCAGGCTGGAGTGCAGTGGCCGGATCTCAGCTCACTGCAAGCTCCGCCTCCGGGGTTTATGCCATTCTCCTGCCTCAGCCTCCCGAGTGCTGGGACTACAGGCGCCCGCCACCTCGCCCAGCTAATTTTTTGTTATTTTTTAGTAGAGACGGGGTTTCACCGGGTTAGCCAGGATGGTCTCGATCTCCTGACCTCGTGATCCGCCCGTCTCGGCCTCCCAAAGTGCTGGGATTACAGGCTTGAGCCACCGCGCCTGGCGGTTTTCTTTTTTTTTTTTTTCCCTTTTTTTTTTACTATTCTAAAAATTTAAGATCATACTATTATCTTTTAAAAAATTATAGTTTTACAGTGGTTTTTAATTCTCCATATGAAAGTTAAAGACTTCCTTTTTGGAGTCTGATGCCTGTTAACATAAATCTAAATCCTGAGTAACCTACGAGATGCACCTGGCCAATCAAGAGGCTCCAGGGACATGTTTATAGCACGGAAAACCATGGGTGTTTTTTGCCCAAGAAGTGTGTTCCCTGATGGAAAAGGCAGGCTTGAGTTCATTATCTTGAGAAAAAAGATCAAGACAACCGCAGTAGCTGCTTACCTGTGTGGCCCTGTATTCTCTCACTGATTTTTGCTCCAAGAAGGTCCCAAACAAGCAGTTCACCAGACTGACTTCCAGATAAAACGGAATTTCCATCCCAGACAAAACACCTGCAAGAATGATTCAGAAATAGTCCTTTCTTCATCATGAAAGAAGGACTATATTAAACTGGCCATTGTAAGCCCAAATGAAGTGATCATGAACGTGTCTGTAAATGTCTTCGCCCCCGGTAACTCACAAACTATACCTCTGGGGCTCATCTGATGTCATGGAGGAGATGAGCATTCCTGTCTGCACATCAATGACATTAAGACAGCCATCTGCTCCTGTGCTGAGGACGTGGCGGCTATCTGCAACACAAGGTGAGACTCAGACATGAGTGACAGCTTCAGAATGTGGTTTAGATTATTCTGGATATTATTTCTGAGTCCAGTGGCCTAATCTCCACATTCATTTTCTTCAAAACCCTTGTATTTAAGCAATGACTATCCTCTCCTTGAAATGGTTCCAGCTCTTTCCAAGACGCAGGGATGAGATGACCCTTTATCTCAATGAGTTCATTGTTATCTTATAAATTAATTTCTCTAATGAGTTGAGGAATTAAAAATATCCAATTCTGCTTTTCTACCTGATGCAGATGCCACAAGTATACTGTACCCTGGCATAAAGCAGTGTTAGCTATTGGCAAAACCTCTTTTACCAGCAGATAGTGTTTTTCTTTGTAAATTTTAATTGTTTATTTCAAAAGTAACAATATTGTTTATGTCAACATTCCAATTTACCTAGTATTATCTGTTTTAAAAAGGATAATATCTACCTGGGCTAAAAGCAGTGTCACATACAATCCCTGAATGGCATGGAATCTGGTGCATTAAGGTGGCCGTTGTGAGGTCCCAAATATTCACAGTGCCTTCTTTGGTGCCGGAAACTAACAGTGTGCTTGCAGGATTTAAACTGATTGTATCTACCTAAGGAAGAAAACACATTGATACATATTCCATTTAGATTTGTGGTCATTAGCTATGTTTCTCTAGTCTGATTCAAATATGTAGTCATCATGATATAAATTAAACTCTATTGTGCAGTGTGCTGATGTTGCTAATGCAGATATATTTCAGCATCATCCTACTGATTAATAACATTTAAAAAATGAAATTAAATTCTTTATAAGCTAGTGAATACAAGAAAAAATGAAAATGAAGTATTGCTAGAGTAAATGTAATGCTGTTTTAAAATAGCTTAAAACTGACAGTCTCAGAAAGATAACTCTATGAATAATAAATTATAGTGAGGCACCAAACTGCCTGAAGCACAGCCAGTCCATGATTATTTGAGGGTTTCGTGGGAGTGGGGGAATCTCTCGAGGCTATGCTTGCGTATCATCATGAATTGCATACTAAATATTTCTCAAACTCAGCTAATCTGAAGACCATGGAAATTAGGCATCAGTTCACAACTTAGAGAAAAGGCAGTACTGTCAATTACAGCGTAAGATGCAGCAGTGTGACCCGGAGAAAACAGAGCAAGTGAGAACTGAGTGCCTGTTGGCAGAGTGCCAACAGGCTGCATGCACTTGACCACCGCAGACAGCTGGTCACTGTCCCCCACTGTTGGATGGGTGTCTCCTGGACAGATGGTCCCCTTCCACCGTCTGGATCAGAAAACATGAAGGATCATAGGCCCTATCTTGTTGCCCTAAAGAGTTTGAGGGTACCCAAATATTCAACGTCCTGCTCAGAAACTATTATTTTAGAATTCTAGTTGGATGGTAGCTAATTCTCAGGGAAATGTGCAAAGAAGTAAATTGGAGGAAAAAACAAAACCAAGTAGACTTGGAAACCTAAAAAGTCAACACCAAACTGAGATTTAGCCTATAATCTTCCATTAACCAAATAAAGCAAAACAACATCAACAAAACCAAAAACCTTCTTCCAGCCCAACCCCTAGACTTTTAAGGTCAGTTTTCTGCAGTTTGTTGCTGGTACTCACACTGACATCATGTTCCAGCTCAGCCAGCAAGTCAAAGTGGTGTCTTTTGGTGCCTGGCATCTCCGCAGGAACACCAGACCACACCTAGGATGGAACATATTGCAGAAGGTATTTTCAAACATCTAACATAAAGTCATTTCTAGTGCATTCAAGAAAATCTCCTCTGCTCAATTTCCATTTAACAGACTTGCCAATAAAGTTAAGCTGCACAGTGCTCCAGCTCCTCCTCCCTATGCCTGCACTTTTCCCCACCAGCACGTGCTTGCTTACCGTCCCTTGTTTGTGCCTGTGTGTTTCTATCACCTGCACTAGCTGCTGTAATCATGTGACTTCAGTATGTGAACTAAGGAAATATGAGTGTAGAAGTGTTACAGTGTTTTGAGAACACTATTAATGTTTCAAGAAGACCAAAAAGGATGTTACCCCCAAAATAACTAAAAATAGAGACAGGCAAATAAACTTATCTACAAGAATGGAAGAAAAATTTCTGAAAAACTCCTGGAGGAATTCTAACAATTTTAGGTTCTTGCTTTCTTTTACACCAACACAAAATAGAAACTGAAAATAATGAAAGCTGGCGTGGTTTATGTAAGATTCCAAAGAAAAAACCGAACACAGTCCTGCATCGAAAGAATGGTGAATGAATGTGAACTCAGATATTTTAAGTTTAAATAAAATGTGTCTTTTAATGATTCCCCACTTTAACTTGACATTGTCTAATTAACTATAATCCGTTCTGATCATGGCAGATGAAAGGGGCTGCTACTATACATTTCTTCTAACTCCGCTATTGAATGAATGCTAGACCATTCACCCCACAATGGAATATACAGTACAGAAATAATGATAAACTTCCTATTAAGAAGTGGCTATAATTCCCACCACTGCACTCTAGCCCCAGCCTCAGTAACAGCAAGACACTGTCTCTAAAAAAAAAATAAAGAAGTGTTTTTTTAAATAAAAAATAAAAAGAATGTACATATCACAAAGTATGTGCTATGTAAGGATATTGACTGTTACTGCCTATGTTTGAAATATATATATTATTATATAAAGAAAAATATATATGTAATATTTAACAGATATTGTATTTTAAATATAAATAATATATGTAAGTAAATACATAAATATAGTTTATATATACTTTTTAAACACAGGCAATAACATTCAATATCCTTACATATCACATGCTTTGTGAAAAAGAGTGAAGCGACTGAACACATTAACAACAGGTAGTTGAGTGGCTTATATCTGAATGTACAAACATTTTAAGCTACAAATTATATATATGCCATATAGCACACCAAGTTAAACAATTTTTTCAAATTATATATTAACCTTCACTGTAGAGTCCCACGATGCAGAATATAGCCTGTTGTCATGCCAACAGATCTTACTAACAGCATCATCATGTCCCATTAATGTGTCCTGGCGTCTTCCAAATGCTATGGAATAAAAATAGCTAAAAGATAATGAGAAGTATTAAAACAGTAGTCTGGCTTAATTTTAAGGCTCTTAAACACATATTAAGGAAACATTACGTTCTTTAACTCTATACTTACTAAGGCTCACTAGAATTACAAATTGCTTGTTCTCAAATTACTAAATCAAAATATTCAAAATTTGAATTTAAAATTAGAAATTTCCATGTCTGGCTCATTTGTGTTTTGACCTCAATTTAAAACTTAGAGAAAAACAGACTCCAATTGTAGAAGTTATTCAATTCAAGTAATCATATTCCAATCCAACCATACTGTCCTCATCTCTAATATTTGTTCCCTTTAGAAAACAGTGCTGTATCCAGGCAGGGAAAGCTTCTGGCTTTTCACACCTCATGTCCACAGAGGCAGCTATTCTGCACGTGGAATCACAGAGCGGGGTGCACAGATACATACACATTATTATCCCATGAAGAAGTTATGACAGTGGCATCTCCTGGTAAAAGTAAACAAGACGATAAAGCCTGAAATACAAATGATTTGACATTAACAATCTGTAACAACTAGTAAGTCTCAAACACAGTAAAGCTATCTTATAAGTTCTCCCAAAAATTAATGCTGAAATTCTCTTTATGGTGGCTCTCCTCCTATTTACACAGATTTTCTCAACTGGCTAATTCCAGCTGTGGGGTTTTTTCCCAAACGCAGGAAGGAATGTCCACATGTGTCAAGGGTATTTATGACCTAGGCTGATGACTCTGCAGGGTCCTGCCCCGGGCTGGAAGAAGCCCACTCACGCTCTGGAGTAAATCTCCAGTGGGGGGCGGGCTGGGGAAGATTCTCAAGAAAGAAAATACCCCCTCTGGACTACAGACTTGTGTGGGTAAGAAAACCTTCCAAAATTCTTTAGAGAATTTCCAGAACTTTTGCATGATTTACATTAAAAATAAAATGTGTTCTTTCAGAAGAATTGGTTTTGTCATATTAGATATTCTACCAACTCAGAGATGCATAAATTAAGTAGCACATAACATTTAGTCTGATAGCTAAAAAAAGGAAAGGTTTATTAAGTAGAATTCTACTGGGTAGCTCTCCAAGTATTTTAAGCTAAAAATGAAACCACAACAGTATGAGAAAATGGCGACCTGAAAAAAATTTTAAATTGAAATTAGAAGTAATCTAAGGTATTTGGTAGATTTACCACACAGGAATAAACTCAACTGTTTTGGGAGAAATAAAGTATCATTGTATGTGTGTGGATAAAACAAACTACTACACGGATTTCTATCATAATACTAGTAAGATGAACTCACCATATTTGAAAATGATATGCTTCTTTGCAGCATTTTCGATTCTTTAGAAAACATCTTCAAAGTGGAATCTAATTTAATAATGAGAAGTGGACAGATAAGAAAGATTTCCTAACCATTACAGATGCCAAAGAACAGCTGCTCTTCTTGTTCCTGGTGGCCAACAGTACACTTTATACTCCAAAGTATAATCTTACGGAAAACTGAACGTAAACAGAGCTAGATGATCTAAGGTCTTATCCAACATTAAGATTCTATGACCAGTAACCCCATGACAAAAACATCAATTTAAAATTCCAGAGCTGGGCAAGGTGGCTCACACCTGTAATCCCAGCATTTTGGGAGGCTGAGGTGAGAGGATCACTTGAGGCCAGGAGTTCGAGACCAACCTGGCCAAAATGGCGAAACCCCACCTCTACTAAAAAAACAAAAATTAGCCAGGCATGGTGGCACATGCCTGTAGTCCCAGCTACTTGGGAGGCTGAGGCAGGAGGATCGCTTGAACTCAGGAGGCAGAGGTTGCGGTGAGCCGAGATCGTGTCACTGCACTCCAACCTGGGTGACAGAGTGAGACTCTGTCTCAAAAAAAAAAATAAAAAAAAAAAAATAAAATTCCAGCACAGACATGGTAGGTATACTGTTGACATTTCGGCATGATTCCAGGCAGAAATGTCATAGCTGGTACATGCAGAAAGTTACAGGAAGGAAAATAGCAATTTTAATAGTAACATTGAAATAGTAATTTTAATACTAAATAAGACAAAAAGATCTTGGCAATATGTTTTCTTAAAAAAAATTGCCCAATTACAGTGTGATACCTTGCACTGAACATTAGTTATAGAAGGGAACCACTGACTTTCTAAATAATAACAAAGTAGAAATTAAAAATCCAAGCACTTAATTTTCTTGTTTTTGAGACAGAGTATCAATCTGTTGCCCAGGCTGGAGTGCATTGGTGTGATCTTGGCTCACTGCAACTTCTGTCTCCTAGATTCAAGCAATTCTTGTGCCTCAGCCTCCCGAGTAGCTGGGATTTTTGGAGTGCTCACCATGCCTGGTTAATTTGTGTATTTTTAGTAGAGACTGGGTTTCACAATGTTGGCCAGGTTGGTCTCGAACTCCTGGCTTCAAGTGATCCGCCCCCCTCAGCCTCCCAAAATGCTGGGATTACAGGTATGAGCAACTGCACCCGGCCTCAAAACAACCTCTTAAACCAAGACTCACAAATTACAAGACCCTACTGCGCTTCGAACATCCTATATTTGAGATATGTAACAATCTATTTTCTAACTTACACAGCATGATGTCAGAATGATCTTTAAATAATTTCTTCTGCACAGAATAACTTACTAATTCAACCCAATTTTTGCAACCCCAACACACAGAATTCCTGACAATTTATAAACATGAGCCTCAATAAGACACTCTTCAGCATTAATTTGAAACTGAAAATGGAAGAATGAACACAGTATCACTTGAACTTTTCCCTGAGCAGTGTAATTAGATCTGATAGTCTTCCCAACCTTGCTTTTGATTAGGCAATTCTGAGCATTCACCACAAAATCTATTTAAGATGATTAATTTGGGGCATCCTACGTTATATAAAGATGTTTTTCTCTCCTTGATGTCTAGTGGTTAGGATTTGGTGCTCTCACTGCAGCAGCCTGGGTTCATTTCTTGGTCAGGGAACCAAAAAAATGGAAAAAGAAAATAATAAAAGAAAGAAAAGATGTTTTTCTTGAAATCAAAGTCCCCTGTACTAGAGGTGAGATCATGTTAAAGACTGCAGTAAAAGCTAAGCTCATAAGTGGCAGCTTGTGTGCATGCCCACATACCTAAACATACTGTATACTAGAAGAAGATATGTAACTTTGTGGTGACCATCAGGATACATATAAATTAGTAATATGAATTATGAAAATCTAAATATGATAAGAAACAAACAGAAAAAAACAAAAGCTTTTGACTTTACTTTCAAACTCTTGGCCGGGCGCCTGTAATCCCAGCACGTTGGGAGGCCAAGGCAGGCAGATTACCTGAGGTCAGGAGTTCAAGACCAACCTGGCCAACATGGTAAAACCCCATCTCTACAAATATACAAAAATTAGCCAGGCACGATGGTGGGTGCCTGTGATCCCAGCTACTCGGGAGGCTGAGGGGGGAGAATCGCTTGAACCCAGGAGGTGGAGGTTGCAGTGAGCCAAGATCGCGCCATTGCCCTCCAGCCTGGGCGACGGCGTGAGACTCTGTCTCAAAAAACAAAAACAAAAACAAAAACCTCTCTCTCCTTTATTGGGAAAATCCACAGAGAAGTGACATAATGCTTAATAAGCCTCAGAGGTTTGAAGCCACAACGCTCATAAAATTCATGGTTCACAAAGTCATACAAGTATACTGAGCTGAAGGATTTAACAAACCATCCCAGACAAATCCTGCTAAGAACTCAGGTTTTGCTTAAAGATAAAGCATTTTGTCTGAGGCTATAATGTTGGCAAACTCCACAAGTAGAAATCCTGGCAAAACACAGAGTGCTTCCTTCTATCTGAGAAGTGCCTCGGTGACCCTGGCATGGCCCAGTTTGGGAACTGCACGGGAACTTCCGTTTGGTCTACCGTGTAGAATCACTTCTGTGCTTTGTGGAAAATTTTTTTTATATACAATCCAAGACAGTATTTGAAAAAGAACAGAATGAAATGCTACAGATAATAAACCACGATAACAGAATCTGAGAGTAGTAATTCTTTTTTTTTTTTTTTTTTTTGAGACGGAGTCTCGCTCTGTCACCCAGGCTGGAGTGCAGTGGCCAGATCTCAGCTCACTGCAAGCTCCGCCTCCCGGGTTTACGCCATTCTCCTGCCTCAGCCTCCCGAGTAGCTGGGACTGCAGGCGCCCGCCACCTCGCCCGGCTAGTTTTTTGTATTTTTTAGTAGAGACAGGGTTTCACGGGGTAGCCAGGATGGTCTCGATCTCCTGACCTCGTGATCCGCCCGTCTCGGCCTCCCAAAGTGCTGGGATTACAGGCTTGAGCCACCGCGCCCGGCCGAGAGTAGTAATTCTGATTTTCCTGGAAGTGTTTAGTTGGATAGCACCTTGTCTTAATGAATGAAAAATATAATTTCCTATGATAAAGACTAAAGAACGAGTAGCCTTATTTTTAAAAGTTACAAACTTTGTCAGAACGAGTTGTTTTCTCACGGAAGCAGGAATAAAGATACGACCCTTTCACCTCTGCATCTTCCAGAGTGCCAACACAGTGCTCTCAACATGATACGGTCAAGACATACTTTAATAAATAATATATAACGCAGACTACCAGGGAGAGAACAATGGTGTATATAGTAAGGGATGCTTTCTGCTATATAGCTATAATAAGTCATATCAATGACACACTGCAAGGGTTTTTATAATTTTGATAATGTATAAGCGTATTAAATAATATATTAATGTGATTTTGAGCTAAATCAAATATTCTGAAGAAATATACACTGAATGACAGAACTGAAAACCATAGCAGCAAATCTGCATCTCCGCGTGCTGACAGGCACACGCCGATTTCTGATACAGCACTTGTGACTCACAGCCAACCCCAACAAGTGGACAGGGTACCCTCTTATGGCAGGCGGGAAGGACCTGACCCAGCAAGGGTGTGGAAAGAAGGCTGTTTCTGTCCTTTACCCTCAACTCTGGGAAACCTCATCAGCAACAGAAAGATGTTTCATTATTATTTTTGGCAAATTACGATGAAACTCTATGCAATGTACCACAAAGGAACTGCTCTAAGTTTACGTGGAGGCAGCACATGCAAGTACAGTCCTTGACCGCGAGCTACATAATAAAGAACTCAGACATTCTAGGATTCTGGTGAAGTCGCCTTTCAGGGAGAAACACTGACCTTGGGATGTTGTGAACACTGAAGATCCATTGCGAGAGACTGTGATTCCAGTAACTGCTCTGCTCAAAAACAAAGTTTCACAAATTACTACTCATCATGTGTTAGGACACCCGCTTTGTTTCACATCCTTGAGTTACTTTTACCAAGTTTCCTTAATGTTTTTCTTCACAGTATGCCTGCCGGATCTGTCCCAGCATAAGCCTGCCATTACCAAATCACCGCTTGGCAACTTCTCATGTTCTGGCAACACCTGTGGCTAGAAAACATCCCTACTCTTTGCTTCCCTGTGTTCCATATGCAATGCTTCACATATTCCTGACAATTTCTGGCAATTGGAAAACTCTTCTCCTTCTATTCCCCCTCGTTTGACCATCACCAAAGGGACAAATTCTTCTTCATAGTCACTTCATTTGCTCATTACTGAAGCTCATTTACTCAGTGACTATTCAATGATAAGAAAATTGGTTCCAGCCTGTCCTCTTAAAGGATCATTCAGTCTTCACTATCTTGGATTACAAGGTCCCTTCCTATGTGCCATTTAGAGAAGTTGAGAAAAGACAGCCATTGTCATCATGAATCAGCCAAAACTCCTTGTTTCTCTTCGGGAGGCTGGATTGTGACATGAAGCCATCCATCTAATGCAGAGCAGCATGCCCAGCTCCACCCATGTCCAATATACCGGAGGGGCTGTCTACGGTCATGCAGCAAGGTGGGGCCTAGTCTCTGGACCTGGGTTTCCTCTCTGTAGCAGGATGAACAGGCTAGGTCAGTGGTTCTCAAGCCTTTCTACCAGAGAACATGAAGGTCTTAATGACAGAGGGCAGAGAACACACATGTCATCTCTGGGTCCAACAGCAAGCCCAATTTCTTAGAAGTATAATTATTGTTATAATTATTGTTTTTAAAATTCATGTGAACTTTGCAATGTTCTCTCTCTGAGAGAGCTAATTATTTTTAAAAGGAAGCTTTTCGCCTACATTATGTGTAAATTCAACATTTTTGGGGGTATATATCACACTTCTCCCATCACAGATGCAAGGAGCTGTGTACCCCACTTTGAGAGGCACAAAACTGGCTGCTCTCTGCAGACCACATCTTGTACTGTGAAGTGACAGACTGCAGAAATGACAGCAGGGTAGCCACCACAAATCATTTCGTGCCAAACTTTCCTACTACATCCACCTCAGGTGGAGATCGCTATAGACATTTGGGGGAGATTTTTCAAAATCAAGACAACATTGAAAGGGAATGTTCCCTCTGACTCAGCTTAAAACAGTTTAAGCCCACGCCAAGACCCTAACTTTCGCCAGGACCATCAGCTGCTGAGAAGAAGCAGAGATATTCTTACTCTTTGTGGATTTTATAGTGCTCGTGTAACTGCAGTTTGGTGATGTTATTCCAGGCCAGCGTTTTGCTTTCTTCGGTCAGGTCTTCAAAAGACTCTTCACCTGGAGAGACTACATTACATTTTCGCTAAGTCAACTAAGTTACCAACAGACAACAGCATCAGATTCACAACATTTTCTATTAAAATCAAACAACCAAGAAACGAAACACCCTGTCCCAATATGACTGCTTTGAAATGTACCTGTTAGATGGTTCCATGTTAGTCAAGGAAAAAAACTGTATAAAGAATGATAAAAAGTATCCTTGAATAACACTAGAGTCTTTTTATACTTTTATCAATGTTTGCAAAGCTTTCACTTGGCCTCTAACTTATGAATTTGGGGAAATACAAGACTGAGTCATCATTTCTTTGTCAACATTCTTTCAAAAACCTGACAGTTGCCTAAGAATGCTACAGTTTTGTTTTGGTTTGGGGTGGGGAAAGCAGAGATGAAATCAATTACTGCAAGAGCTTCTGGCAGGAGTAATCCTTTTACTTCTGCTTTAAGAAGGGCTGAAACAATTACCCTCTTAAAACTATCACATGACAGTGGTTATGGCCTGGTGACTAAGCAGAGTGCAGTTTGAAACAGCATCACAAGATAATCCTGTGATCTTTATTATTTAACCCTCTAGAGTATTCTCTCTTAAAGAAGCTACCCCTGGGTCATGTAACTCCAGGAAGCTATTTCTCCATGCTTGAGAGAATGCTCAGCTATGTATGTCTAAAATGTCTGGATGTGCTTGGAAGAGACAGGAGGATTGGAGATAAAAAGTGATTTTGCTCCCAAGGTTCCACAGTGTCAACCTGCTTCTGGAAGCCTGTAGGTTTGAAGTTGTCTTATGTAAAATCTAAAACCTGGGTAACTGGAGAAAGGTGAGCATTCTTTCCTACCTTTCCAAATATTAGATGTGAGAACTGGGTCAAGTTCAATTTAGTGCCTAGCACATGCCCATTACAGAACAGACACATTGTAAAGGTTTGTCAGTGTTAAATAAGTGAAATCCAATGAAGAAGAGACAACACTTTGAATTCAAGATCTGTATGTGGATATAGAAGAGCATAATTAGGGCCAGAGAAAGTCTTTTCTGGAAGACAGCAGGGCTGACAGTGACTGGGAAGGCAGACTGGACAGCCAGGACTGTAAGAATGAAAAGGTGAATAGTTAAGGATCAAACACCAGCTTCAAAACCACAGAAGAAAAAGAGAACCACATCAAAACATACACGGCCAAGTTTCACTCATATTCAATTGCCAGAAAATAAAAGCAACTTGATTTCCCTTACAGTCTATAGCTGAAAACAAACAACATCAGCAAAAACAGGTTATTTGTTTTCAGGAGAACTGCAATAAGGCAGGAGAACACAATCATCTCTAAGTAGCACAACAGTATATGTCTTGTCTCCTCTTCACAAACATCTTCATCACAGAAGAGCAACCAAAGGTGCTCACGTTGATTCTCTTTACAAAATTTACCTGGGGAATCTGCCATAGAAGCATTATAACTGGAGGTCTGGGACAAACTTTTAAACTTTGGGGTGATCCTTCGAGGATGTGGTGTCACAAATAGTTGTTTTGGTGTTTGCCCAAATTCCAAGATTTGCGTAAGCATGGCTACCTTCTCATCAGGATCCTGGATGCTTTGGGACAGAACACAAAGAATGTAGTGAACCACTAGGTTCGAGTTCCTTGAAAGCACGCATTTCAAATAGTACTGATCAATAGGAGGGATTAACCCTCACATAATGACAGCAACTATGTGCCAGGGTTGCCTAAACCTCATTACAGACATTCAGAGTATTTTCTGATGCTCAATAACACAACAGTGAAAGCAAGATAGAATTCATTTTAAAATTTCCATACCTCAACATTCAAATAAATATATTAATAATTTAGATAAAGACATATCTTATAACTCAAGTAGAAACTCCTTATTGACATACAAGTACCTGTTCAAGTCTACACCTCCTTCATAGGTCAGGGGATGAAATACTGAAAGAGACATACAAAACACTATTGAAAGATGTGCTATTTCAATGTAATATACACTGTTTAGAACTTAAACAATGCAACAACTTAAAACTCATGTTCAAAGAAGTTGCTATTCACTTTGCAAAACAGACTAATATCCAACTGCAGTAAATAACAACTTGAATATTATCTTCAGATGAACAAAAATCTAGCTGTCAGGTAGGGGACCTGTCATCTCAGTCAGTATTATTTTCTCCTGAGAAGAAGCATGACTTATAGAATTAATAAGACTGAATTTCCATGTAAAAAATTAGGTCTGAATTTCCAACTACAGCTCCTTGTTATGAACATGGGAGATATGGATTATATGTTAGTTCATGTATTAAAAAAAGAAAACACACACGAGAAACGTGGAAGAAGACAAGCATTGAAACTGAAGAGAAGGTACACTGCTGCTGTTTTCGTTCTGTTAAATTAAAAAACAACTCTGGCAGCTACTTAGGAGGCTGAGGCAGGAGGACTGCTTGAACCCAGGAGCCAGAGGTTGCAGTGAGCCAAGACTGTGCCACTGCACTCCAGCCTGGGTGAGAGAGCAAGACTGTCTCAAAAAAATTAAAAAAAAGAAAAAAAAGAGAAAAAGGAAACTTTGGGTCTTCCATAGGAATTGAGGCCACTGTTCTATCTTACTGTAATAGAGTTTTAATTGAAATTATTGAATGGGATGGAGAGTAAATGCTAAAATTAGAAGACTTTATAAAAAGACCTCTTGGGGACAGGATAAGGTTGGTGATATTTGGGCAAAAGTCCTCCCTCCTCATCAGTTACTCAATATCTAATCCAGGGGCTGGGTGCAGTAGCTCGCGCCTGTAATCCCAGCACTTTGGGAGGCCAAAGTGGGCGGATCATCTGAGGTCAGGAGTTCGAGACCAACCTGGCCAACATGGTGAAACCTCGTCTCGACTAAAAAAAAAGTACAAAAAAATTAGCTGGTCATGGCGGCATGTGCCTGTAATCCCAGCTACTTGGGAGGCTGAGGCAGGAGAATCGCTTGAACCAGGGAGTCAGAGGTTGCAGTGAGCCAAGATTGTGTCACTGCACTCTAGCCTGGTGACAGAGCAAGACTCCATCTCAAAAAGAAAACAAACAAAAAAAAAACATCTGATCCAGGGTCGCGGAGCCAGTGGATACTGTGCTCTAACAGAACATGCAAATAAGACTAATTGCTTTGGCCTCATTTTTTTTTTTGGTATTGTTTGCTTTCATTTTCCAATGAAAATGAATAATGCTAAATATTCACCCAATGCTAAATAAAATGTCAATGAATATTACATACCATTATGGGCCCCAACTGCACCACTCCCTTTTTGTTTGTAGCCAAATATTAGATCAATCCACTCGTGAAGGTGTTCAGACACATAATTGCTTTCCAATGCATCTTTGCTCTTCTGGAGAAAGTCCTCGGGACCTATTAGATTAGACGCAATCGAAAAATCATGGAGTCTTCATTTTTTCCCCTCCCATTTCTCTTGTCTATCTATATGTATATAAAGTTTCTAGGACAGGCAAGAGGTCCACATATCTTAATGCAGTTTTTTTTTCTATCATATGAAATGTAAGTTTTTTGGGAAAAAAGTGGCAAGAATCATTTTCACATTAAAGTCTCTCAAATACATATTAATGTTTTTACATTATAGACTCATAGAATGCTTCTGATATGGAATAGGACTCATATCTCCTCATTTAGATGGAGAATTACATTGTGATTTTTAAAAATCTAAGCAATAAAATAATTACTGAAATTTCACTACCTGGTAAAGAGTATCTATAATACAACACCTCTAAGGGGGGACTCACTGGAGGCCCAAGGGGGAAGCTCCACATCGTCAACCATCTGTCCTCCTTGTCTCTTTCCCAAATCCAACTTCAGGCTATTGACTAGAAAGCTCACATCATCACCATAGAATTCTGGAATTAACTAAAAGTTTCAGGGGGAAAAAAAAAAGAACAAACATGTTGTAAAGCAGTTAGAAACCCCAAGTCCAGTTACTCATCAGCTTTATTAACTGCTTACCTCTTTAAAATCCGTTGCACCATCCAGACAGTTTTTCCAAGTTTCTGCAATACTACATATAAAAAAAAAATTTCACCTATTTTCAACTATGCAAATAGCAATAGCAGTATTTCCTATGCCCCTGGGGGTTGTTCTACACTTTACTTGTATTAACTTCTGTTTGTCAATCACACATAGTTCTAACCATCCCTCTGAGTGTCCCACTTTAACAGAAGGGAACACTGGGGCCCACAGAGTTTTATGTAACTTCTCTAGGGTCACACAGCAGGAGTGGGCATGGAGTCCGAGTCCACACCATTAGTATACACATTGCCTCATCCAAGGGCCAAATGGAGGGGGGTGCCTACACACTGAAAGATTAGCACCACTGGTCGGGCGCAGTGGCTCACACCTGTTATCTCAGTACTTTGAGAGGCCAAGGTGGGTGGATCACGAGGTCAGGAAATCAAGACCATCCTGGCCAACATGGTGAAACCTCAACTCTACTAAAAATACAAAAATTAGCTGGGCATGGTGGCATGCGCCTGTAGTCCCAGCTACTTAGGAGACTGAAGCAGGAGAATCGCTTGAAACTGGGAGGCAGAGGTTGCAGTGAGCCAAGATCACGCCACTGCACTCCAGCCTGGGCGACAGAGCAAGACTCTGTCTCAAAAAAAAAAGAAAAAAAAAAAGATTAGCCTCACTATCTGAATGCTCATTGCAAAAGGAATTATTATTAAATATGTATAGAGTTCAAAAAAGATGAAAAGGACATACCAAAAAATTAACAACAATTATTATCTCATTGCGGTGGGATACTAAGTAAACTTATTTCCTTCTTTGTATTTTCTGATTTTTTTGGTAAGAAAATATTACTTTTATAATTTAAAAAGTAAAGCCATTTAAATACACACAAGGAGCTATATTCAATTCACAGCAAAATTATCAAGAATAATAAAGTGTGGGAAACAATCTAAATGCCCGACAATGGAGAAAAGTTGTTGAAATAAAACATCGCATGTGTTAGCATGTGATACAATAATTTTAAAAAAGAATCACTGTTTTGAAGAATATCTAATAATATGGGAAACACTTTAAGGTTTAATATTAGGTTACAAAAGGCAGGACAAAAAGCTGCACTTAAAATATGTTCTCACATTTACACACACATATTCATGTCTAGAAAAAGCCTGAGAGGAACAGATAGAACAATTATTGATTTTTTACATTTCTTTAAATTTTTTATCTAGTGCTTTGAAACAAGTATGTTGTATATATACAATCAGAAAGTGTTAAAAATGATAAGCAAGTCATTTGTATCAAACCTGTTGAACATTCTATCTGCATTATCAAACCTTCCATTCTGTAGGCACAGCATATACTCTGGTGCTAGAGGGGGGAAAAACAGAGATAAGTCAGATCACAGAACCACTGAAGAATACAGTAAAATAAAATTTAATTGGGGGGTAATGATAAAGAATCTTACCAATCCTAACAAGATAAAAAAGTACATAACCCGGGGAAGAGTAGTGACTCCCATACATGAACTTTGGTTCAGGCATTTCCTGGTAGCGTGTCTAGAATACAGAAAAAAAAAAAAAAATAGTGCTAAGTGTTGGCTATGAAATAATTACTGACAAGTAGTAAAAGCCTAAAAGAAATCATAACATAGATATACCATATTCCTTAATTTGTCTGTTAGATAAGAAAAGGAGAAGATAAGAGGGAAAGAGAATCTTTGGCTAAACAGCATTGCTGAGACAAGTATTTTGGTTTCCCTGGCTTAAGGGTAACAAAATGTTGGCAGTAGATTAAATAGAACTGATTTTATATGTCTCTTATGCAATGTACCACAGAATGCCTTCATGAAAATAGTTCAGTGAACCTGTAAACAGGTCGCCCTCCTCCTTCCTAAACTGTAGACAAGAAATGCAAATGGTGAGCAGTTAATTCATGGTTAGGAGAAAAGAAAGAAAACACTATGTAGAGTCACTGGTGTAATTCCCCTAAACCGTGGAGAAACGAATTTCCTTCCTTAAAGAAAAACACAGGCCATGGCTTCTCATCTTGCTTAGAAATGAAGAATCTCTAAGTCCACATACCAGTAGCCTCTCCAGCCGTTCCTTATTTAGGGCCCCCACTGGCTTACTAAGATCCCGGAAGGTTCCTGGATTTGACAAATCTATAAACATAAATCAATAAATCACTTCAGCTTATACTTAGTACCATTAAACTCCTGAATTAATTCAAAAATACACATTTACTTCCACAAAAGTGTTTTTAAAAACTGAGAGCGATCTATGAGAGTTATATTTTTTTTTAGTTATTTATATAGATGTAAAGAAAAGGTTAGCAATTTTGAGTTTTAAGTTAGCCACAACCACTTAAGAGCAACATCTCTAATTTTACAATGCCCTGAACATTAATTTTTTTAAAAAGTTTCTGAATAAGGAACATACATATATTCCAAGTAAAACAACAACAACAAAAAACAAATTTTAGAAGCCATTATTCTTCTATCAAGATTTACCTTCTACATTAGAATTCTAGTGAATATTATTATTCTGCAATATTAGCCTATTTGCGAACTAGTAAGCTAAATATTTTCAGAGAAATACATTCTCATATTTCTAGAAAATCTATTATTTCTTTCAAGTACAAAGTTTCAAGATAATGTGTCAAAAGGAACTAACTGTTCACAATATATAATTTTTAAATATTACAAAATAAAGTTACAATACATTTTTCTTAAAATAATCTGAGGTAGCAAGAGAAGAGTAGATATGCCCCAAAGGTAAAATGATTATATCTGTGTAATATAATTATGGATGATTTTTATTTTCTTCTTTGATTATTTCAGGACTTTCCAAGTGTTCTATAATAAATAACCACAGTTTTTAATGTGATTTAAAAAAAAAATATGATAAGGTGAGTAGCAATTTTCAAAGTGAGAAGCAAATACTTCAAAACATGGTACTTATAGGTAATAATGATAACCCTGGATTAAAATTATGCCCGTTTTTTTCTCTGTGTGTCCTTCAAGAAGTATGGTGGAAAAAACATACATGAAACACTTATATAACACTCATATAGTACCTTGGAATGGAAATTGGCAGTCCTTAGCAATACAACTGAAATGTGTTGTAATTTGTTCACATGTCACATCACGATTATAAAATAGAATTTATTCTCTCCTTTAAAAACAATACAGACGACCACTTCCCCACTCAACTTGGCCAGAATTCCACGTGTAGCAGTTACCTAGTTCTGAGCTGGAATAATCGTGTATTATCCATGGAAACACAGGGTACTGGGAGAGGTCGTTGCAGCTGCGGTCGGCCAGGTTGTTGAGGTGAAGGAGGTACTGATAGTTGGAAAGGTGTCCACGCTGCCACTGCAGCATGTAGCTCTCAGCAGTGTGCTCCGCCACATGGTGCTCTGGGGGAAGAGGACCCACGAGGTCTGCCACTTAACTTCCCAAACTTAGTATGCAAAAGCTAGGGGCTTAACGTGTAGACCCTTCCTGTGCATTCTTGAAAAATACATTGTAAGAAAGAGAAAAGTAGGCTGCTGACTTGTTTTCATAAAGTATTTGTTCAGCTATGTATAAATAGTTCCAAGATCAAGGAGGGGAAATTATTAAATACACTGAGCTATTACCCTACCCTCCACAATATGATATAACCTAAACAAATACAAAAGTGTAGAGCAAATATATAAATTTACATGTTAATAGGCAATTTTTATACAGCAACAAAGAATCCCTCCAAATGTGCTATATCTCCATGCATTTAAAAACCCATGGTCATCTGGGAGCTTATTTCTTTTATTATTTACGAAATTAAAGCAATCATTTAGTTTTCTTTTAGGCCTGGAAGAGATGTACTACTGTTAATTTGTCAATGACTATATATTATTTATGCATGTGAAGAGTAAGGAAAAGAAAAGAAATTGTTAAAGAAGAAAACAGCCATTTGGCAGGAGGACCAATTCTCAAACTAAAAGAACCAGACCTGCCCCCCAAAACACCTCACGAAAAATGAGATCTTAGGCAAATGCAGCAATGAGAATTTCCCTTTTAGAGTGTAAAATGAATTAATTGTCCTACAAGTAGATTTTCCATTTTGTTCAGAAAATTCTTCTTTCAAGCTTTCCTGATGCATTAAGCATCTTAACTCTTAATATTTATTCTCATTTACTTTTACCAAGTCTCTTCTCTAATCAGCTACTAGGAAAGGTTTCAAAAATCAAAACACACTTCCCCCTCATTTTCTACTTTTGAAACCTCTCAGCAATCTTAGGAATAAACTCAGTGAGAACTGACAGCTTCTTAGAAGATGGATATTTTAGATCATGGCAAAGTTTTTGGCTTGAGATTTTAGGACTCACCATGAAAGTTGAGCTTTTTATTGTAATCTTGTTATACTTAAAAAAAAAACAAAATTTAAAAACTTAGATCACGAGACAGAAGATTAAACTTGTATCAAAGCTATACTTATACATAAAGTTACCTTGAATAGCTTAATGTATGAACAAAATACTAGCGATATATAAACCTAGTTTAAAATAAAATATGTTCCCTACTGAAAGTCAACTATTCCTCCTTGAAGGAAAATCTCATTTCTAAGGGAAGATATACTTTACTACAAACTTCATAAATGGTTTTGTGGTACACTAAAATAACAAACATATTAAGATGATATTAATAAAATCCCATTATCCATTTTTTTTTTTTTTTTTTTTTTTGACAGGGTCTCACTGTCACCCAGGCTGAATTACAGGGGTGTGATCACTGTTCACTGCAGCTTTGACCTCCCAGGCTCAAGGAATCCTCCCACTTCAGCCTCTCGAGTAGCTGGGACTACAGGCACACGTCACCAGGCCCAGCTAATTTTTAATTTTTTTTGTAGAGATGAGGTCAAGCCATGTTGCCCAGGCTGTCTCGAACTCCTGGGCTCAAGAGATTCTCCCTCCTCAGCCTCCAAAGTGCTGGGATTACAGTCATGAGCCACCATGCCTAGCCCCAAAATCCATTTTTAAAGATAATTCCATTCCAGTTATCTAGCAACTTTGTAAAGTAGAATAATTTAATTTAGCCTTGCAATGTAATAAAAAAAACTTTGGGCCTGAACATCATAATGTAAGTATTTTCTCTGGCAAAGGTGGGAAAAATGACATTTTTCATGAAAAACTGAGGAAATACCATTAATTAAAAGCAAATTCCACTCCAAAGTCAGCATATTAAGCATAGAAGGTTCACGTGTTCCTTTTGCAGTCTTTCAGCTTTGTGGTTCTGACCACAATCAATGATCACAAACGTGTGAATAACTCACTGCCTTGCAGTACAAAACTGAGTCTTGGTTCTCATAAACTAATATAAGACCTGATTGAACATAAAAATATTTGAGTGGATTCTTCAAAATCCATTCAATGTGGAGGACGTTAGAATATAAGAGTATTTAAATATATTTATCTAGAGTTTTTAAAACATACATTCAGAATGAACTATTACCAAAGTGAATTTATATTTCCCAGAATTTTAAAAACATTACTTTGGCAATTATAGTTACTGATGAGAAGAAATTAGAACCACAAACAGACGATTCTAGAAATAGCATTCTTCTTCTCTTATTTCCTATCCCAGATCCTTAGGAGTTGAACTACCTTCTTATGAACAGAAACCCTGTCTCTACTAAAAATACAAAAAAAATTAGCCTGGCGTGGGGGCAGGCACCTGTAGTCCCAGCTACTCGGGAGGCTGAGGCACGAGATCACTTGAACCCAGGAGACAAAGTTTGCTGTGAGCCGAGATTGCACCAGTGCACTCCAGCCTGGGTGACAGAGCGAGACTCAGTCTCAAAAAAAAAAGAAAAAGAAACAATGAAGGGTGAGTGCCAAACCTAGGTATGTGGCAATGTAAAAATAGAGATCATCTCTATCTTGAGGTTCATAGAACTTTAGGTAGATGTCGGAACACAGATCGTCTTCTGTGCAAAATACTTCCAAGCCCTATAAATTCAAAAAGAAAAGAATAAAATAAATAGCATTGTATTCCTCTTGCAATCCCAATATAAGTATATAATTACAAAAACTTTCAGTTAAATATTTGTGTTTATTTTTATATCCTATATTCCTATTTTCAATCTATAAATTTAACTCAGTGACATATATACACATATATGGTTGCGTATATATATATATGTTGTGTTTATAAATGTTCTGAGAACAAGATAGTATCTCAGCTAAACTTTGTAAATCACCTTGGGTGTTGAATATTTTCATTAATAATAGCTTTTGTGAACTTATTATTTTGAAATTCAAAAATCGCCGATCCATGTCTTCACATCTCTTCTTCAAACATAAATGTTTAGTTTTCTTTCATAAGTTAAATAACATATATATATTTTTGAGACCAGGTCCTGCTCTGTTGCCCAGGCTGGAGCGCAATGGTGTGATCATGGCTCATTGCAGCCTCAAACTCCCTGGCTCAACTGATACTCCCACCTCAGCCTCTTGAGTAGCTAGGCTACAGGTGCACCATGCCCAGCTAAGAAATAAAAATTATGCATACCTAACAAATTGATAATTGAATAACCCATTCAATTAATACATTATTATTATCTTATAAAAACCTATGAGCTTTGTGACAATAGTATTGGTAAGGCTGAGCTAGCAAAGGAACAGACAAAGCCAGGATGAAAGCCCAGAGTTGCCCTTGGTTCAAATACAGGCTTTCACCATGTACTCACTGGGAGCTTAGGAAGTTAACCCCTGGAGTCTCAAACTATCTACTTCATAAGACTTAACAATGGCAAATAAATGAAACATTATACATAAATTGCCTAGTACATAGAAAGCACTTAATCAATGTTAATTTCTTCTCTTTTTCTGACTGCAGCTCTATACCCAAAGGAGGAGATTTTTAATAGTATCTGTTTCCCTGATCCACTATTAGTGCTGGAAATGGAGGAATGGCCTTTTAAGTAAAACAGGCAGCAAAACAGTAGAATTTCACAAATTAAAAGCACAAAAATAAGAGTTAAAATTTCACAATGCTTTTGTAATGTCACCAAGTTACTGGTTAATCTTCAAAGTAGAAAAAATGAATTTCTATTGGTGTCAAATTAAAACACCTTGGAATCATACCTTCTGTAGGAATTGGTTACTAAAGTAAGACGTGTTAGAAACACCTAAGTATAGAAATACACTTATTCAGGGAATGGTGGAAAGAACTGCCTATATGATTTAAACGATTATTTTGTCCATTTCTCTCTCTCAGCAAGCCCAAAGGCTGAATTAATGTAAGTTAACTGTGAATATACTAGTTCCACTAAAGAAGTAATTTTGTAATATCTTCCAAATTTTGCTTTGAGACCTAGCTGCTATGAATGCTGGAGGCAAGTACAGCACAGGGCTGGTTTTACACAGACCATTCTAGCCTGAGCCCAGAAACTGAGAATGCTGGAGTGAGAAACTCAAGGGCACGCTAGCCCTCTTGCTCTTGGAGCCAAAAATATTTCATAATAGAACCTCTTCTCTCCATGAAGGACTTATTCCTTTATGAATTTCTAGCTTCTCCAAAAGAAAGAACAGCAAAATCAGAGTCTAAGTTCTTACAAGGCAATGTACTTGTACTTTCAGACATTCCATAGGTGTTTACTGTCAATAAACTGCTTGCTAAACTGTAGGTGTGGCAATCATCCCCCAGCACAGCCTCCCAAGGACTCACCAGAGGCAGGAGGCCGTGCCTCCTTTTGTAGATGCGCCGGACATCTTGGAGTGTTATTTGGACCACAGGTTTCTTTAAAAGTAGAAAGACAATCTCAAACATTATTGTTCTGACACAATTAGAAGTTGTTCCGTAGTATCAGAAAGGGGGAAAAAAATCAACAAATCTCGCCTTCCTAATGAACCACTGGAAAAGGAAATCTCGGCACAAGGTGATATCTGGTTTCCCATTCTGCTCTGTCATCTTTCACTAGCTTTATGACCTTGGGCAAGTCTTCCTCCCCGCCACGCGGCACCCACCAGATGAGAATGCAATCATCTATCTTTCAGGGATCTTTCAGGTTAGTTTGGGCGGGGTGATATCTTTTAGATTAGATTGTGGGATGATAAGAAATATAAAGAACTGGCATAAATAACCTCTCAGGAATCTTGCTATCTCTTTTTGACAAATAGTTTGCTTAGAACTGACACACATCTTTTTTAAAGAATCCTGTCTTTTATCTCACTAAAAATTACAGTGTATTAAGGCTCACAAATTACTAAAGTATAAAGCAAGGCCTCTAAATTTTTTCTTTGTTAATGAAGAAGAAAATTGTCTTGCTTTTCTATAATTTTAAAACACTAGCAAGAGAGAAAGGAGGTTTAATGAGGCAGAGATTGGCTAATGGCTATGCTTCCGTGGTCCTCCTCCCAAGTGGGAGGGATGATGGGTGCACAGAAGTCAGTCTGTCCAATAGTGGAAACTGCCCTGGAGGCCCAGAGTCAAGTCTTGTAAATGACTGGTCAAGGATCCTGGCCAGTATTGGGAAGGGGTAAAGGCCCATATCATGGATTGTGAAGCTAGGGTACACAGACATTTTTTTTTTTCAAAATTTCTGACCCAAGCAATAGTAGCAGCCAAGCCAATTTATTACACTCCCCGAGAATGCTGTGCCAGCAGCATGCAGTGCCTGCTGGAGAACTAGGAAAGTGAGCCCCACCACCTAGTGGACAGAATCGCTACAGCATAAACTTTCACTCAGGAGAGTTTGAGATGCTTTAGTGCCCTGTGATGACCAGCCTGGACAACCTCCAAGGTGGAACTTTCTCTGGCAGAAAACACTCCTGATTCTTGGGCCCTGCCAAATGGCTCCACAGCGCTACCAGGGTGTGTTAGGATTTCTGTTCTTTTAATGGATCGTGCTAAAAAGTGGCCAGATCTAGATAAGCAACAAATCTTTACAAGTTTCCACATGGAAATCTAAGTTCATCTTTACTTTCTGGCCTTGTAAGTCTGGTGTCATTGTGAAAGAGAAGATTGTTTCCAACACCCTAGCAGGAGCCCACAACTTTCAGACGGCCGGATCTCCACACACACCTCTGCACTAGCCGGGAGGACCTCCTCACAGCGCTCCTTCAGGAAAAATTCAGATCTACTGAGGTTGTTCATCATTAAGTAGAAGCAAGAAATACCAACGTCTGTGTTCATATAAGCAAATATATTTCAAAATCCATTTCTTATTAACCATAGCACATTTCACTGGTCTCTCAGAAATGCCTCCTTGAAGAAAGGTCTAAATCTCTAGCGACCTTTTACGAAAATCGGGAGGAGCAGGGTTTCTTTTCACCACCCTGAGAGCAGGTGCCCCTGACATGACTGAAAACAGATCAGAGGAACTCAAACCTCAGAGACTCCACACCACAATTACACACAGTATTTGTAAAATACACAGATGCTGCCTGTGAAGGGGGTGGGCGGGGACGTGACTTTTGATCCTCATCAAAAAGTGAGGTCACAGGCACTGTGAGGCCATGGTCTGGAAACAGCTTAAATATGGGCAGCTCCCCACCTGACCCTGAGGTACACGCACCGGGTAGCCGTTGAGAGGCTGGAAATAGAGGTTTGTGTCCGTGATGCACACGTGTCCAGGATTAGTCACCAGAGGCGTCACCATTTCCGCTTTGCATTCCATGTGCAGCTTTTCAGAAATGTTTTGGAACCTGAAAATATGTTTTTCAGCAAAGGTAAGAAAAATCAGAAATTGATCTACTTTCTAGGTTTATCTAAGGGAGCTACAGTGTGACTTCGTATGACATTTGTCTAAACACTACATTTAATACAAGAAAAATGGTAATATAAATTGATTGCTTAGATAAAACTGACACGTTAGAAACAGCATGATAAAAACTCGTTTTTCAGGCCGGGCGCGGTGGCTCAAGCCTGTAATCCCAGCACTTAGGGAGGCCGAGATGGGCGGATCACGAGGTCAGGAGATCGAGACCATCCTGGCTAACACGGTGAAACCCCGTCTCTACTAAAAAATACAAAAAAAAAAAAACTAGCCGGGCGAGGTGGCGGACGTCTGTAGTCCCAGCTACTTGGGAGGCTGAGGCAGGAGAATGGCGTGAACCCGGCAGGCGGAGCTTGCAGTGAGCTGAGATCCGGCCACTGCACTCCAGCCTGGGCGACAGAGCGAGACTCTGTCTCAAAAAAAAAAAAAAAAAAAAAAAAAAAACTCGTTTTTCAAAGAAATAGGCTACCACAGAAGCCATGACAGACAAATAAATACCAAATAACCTTAACTAAACTCATTCCTCCCAAAATAAACAGGTCTTAAAACTATTCTTACATTTAAATTATTTCCTATTTTTCTGTCATTATTTTTATTGTCCTATAAACCATTTTGACACAAGTGGCATTTATTTCACACTATACTTTATAAGGCTGTGACTACATAATTATAATTACTTGAATTATAATACATTCGAGTAATTGTATATTCCTTTGTAAACCCTTTGTGGATTTACTGCAGAAAAGCAATGAAAAATGATTTCTCCACTACCCACTCCTAAAATATGTAATCAACAAAGTCCTTTCTCATTCTACTTTACTGATTTAAGAAAAAATAAAGGGAAAACAATCAAATAATCAACATTTTAAGGCAATTACTGAAATAACTGGGTTAAAAATAAATCTCTTTATAAGTGACAGGACAAAAAGATACAGGCGAAGACCTTCACTTCAAGTTAGGATGGGGAAGCTCTAAGAGACTGTTGAAGCTTTCACCCCAACAACCAAAATGAGCCGGATATACTGAACACTCTTCATAGCTTTTTAAAACCCACTGGGATGTTGAGGATGCAAAGAAACCTAAACGAACATGATTGCAAAAAGGAAAGAAGAGATCACCAGGTGAGTGGCAGGAGGAGGAGCAACCTACGATAGAAGTGAGTAAGGGCTGCAGAATGAAGAGAGATCTTCAGGGAAACGGAAAGCCAGAGTTGAGACTGGAGAGTGAAGAAAGCTCCCCAGAGATCCAAAAATGCTGTCGACTTTGGTGCAAAACAAGGGAAATCTCCCACAGTCCAGAAACCTGATGGCTCAGTTGTAAAGCACAAATATATCTCTAGAATCCTTCAAGTGCTGAGATCCCAAGTCCTGTGGAAGAGAAGGTCTTTATCACTCCCTCAATGGAGCTGTAGGCAGTGTTGTCTTAAATTTAACCACAGGTGCAACAAAGTCTTAATGCAGCTCAGTGACAGATTTGATTGACAGAGCCTCCCTGGACAAGTAGCCTGACAGAGTAAGAGGTGGCATGACCACTTCTGGAAGTAAATATTATTTAGTTCAGTCTCAACATTTCCTTTTTAACAGAACTCAATAAAAAAATTACAATATATGACGGGCGCGGTGGCTCCAGCCTGTAATCCCAGCACTTTGGGAGGCCGAGACAGGCGGATCATGAGGTCAGGAGATCGAGACCATCCTGGCTAACCCGGTGAAACCCCGTCTCTACTAAAAAATACAAAAAAAATAGCCAGGCAAGGTGGCGGGAGCCTGTAGTCCCAACTACTCGGGAGGCTGAGGCAGGAGAATGGCCTAAACCCGGGAGGCGGAGCTTGCAGTGAGCCAAGATCTGGCCACTGCACTCCAGCTTGGGCGACAGAGCGAGACTCCGTCTCAAAAAAAAAAAAAAAAAACTACAATATAATAAAATTATAATACATAACAAGCAAGAAAATATGACTCATGCGCAAGAGAGAAAAGACTCTATAGAAGATGTGCCAGACATTGGACCAATCAGAGGAAGACTTTAAGATAACTATAGGAAATACGATAAAGGGTCAAGAACAGTCCAGGCATGTTGGCTCACACCTGCAATCCCAGCACTTTGAGAGGCCAAAGCAAGAGGATCACTTAAGCGTAAGAGTTTGAGACCAGCTGGGTAACATACTGGGATACCATCTCTACAAAAAATAAAAAATTAGCCAGGCATGGTGGCATGTGCCTGTGGTCTCAGTTACTCAGGAGGCTGAGGATCACTTGAGCCCAGGAGGACAAGGGTGCACTCAGCCATGATTATGTCACTGCACTCCAGCCTGGGTGACAGAGTGAGACCCTGTCTCAAAAAAAAGAGAAAAGGGTCAATAAGAACAAAAGACGGACAACACATGTGAAAAGACAGAGTTTCAGCAGAGGAATAGAAACTATGAAACAGAACCAAATGGAAATACAGGAATAAAGATATTGATATCACAAAGAATTAATTAAACAATCTTAACAACAGACTGGATGCAGTGGAGGGAAGGTCCAGTAAGGCTGAAAACAGGTCAATAAAAAGTGTCCTAACTAAAACAAAACCAAAGGAGAAAAGAGAACGAAAAAAATATATGGGAGCATGTATCTGAGACCTGAAGGAATATATCAAACATACTAACTTAAGTATAACTGATTATAGAATAAAAGACAGAAAATAGGACAGAGGAAATGGAGAAGGGAATGGCTGAGAACTGATGAAAGATATCAGTTCATAGATGCATGTTACTCTGAAACTCTATGTGACATAATAAAAAATATATCATTTGGTCTCTGCTCCCAATTCTTGGTACAGAGCTCCTGAAACTTCTGTAATTTCCCAAGTGACAGAGGTGTTAGGTCCATCTTTTGTACTAATATTTGGTCTTTGGTCCTGATTCCTGACATAGACCTCCTAAGCCCTTGGAATTTCCTGAGTTATAGAAGCGTCTTTTGCTCTTATGAGGCAACTGTGTATGGAATCCTGGATGGGTGCTGGCCACCAGAAGGACCAAGCCCTGATGAGAGGCTTAGAGCTTTCGGCCACACTCCCCCTTTTCAGGGTAAGGGAGAGAGGCTGGAGACTGAGTTAATATTTGACTATGCCTATGTGATGAAGCCTCCATAAATGCCCCTAAACTATGAGGCTGGGAGAACTTCTGGGTTGCTGAAGACATCTATGTGCCAGGAGGGTGATATACCCTCACTCCACAGGGACACAAGCTCCTGCACTCAGGACCCTTCCTTCCAGATATCACCCTATGCATCATCCAGCTGTTCATCTGTACCCTTTATCATGTCCTTTATTATCATAATAAACTAGTAAACATAAGTAAATATTTCTGAGTTCTGTGAGCCATTCTAGTGATCAAACCTATGGAATGTGTTGTGGGAATCTCTGATTTACAGCTGGTTGGTCAGAACACAGGTGACAACTTGGATTTGTGATTGGCATCGGAGGTGAGTGGGGGCAGCCTTGTTGCACTAAGCTCTTAACCCCTGGGGTCTGTGCTAACTCCAGGCAGACAATGTCTGAATTGAATTGTAGAATACCCAGCTGGTGTCAGAGAACTGCTTGGTATAGGAAAAAGCCAGACAGCTGATCACTGAAGTGTCCTGTGTTGACAGCATAGTAGGAATTTCCCCATCATACACTCTGAAACCCTCAAGCAGGATGAGCACAAGAAAACCACATCTTACAAAGGGAACAGCAATTCAAATCATGGGGCTCCTCACCAGAAACAATGGAATGACAGTCTTTAAAGTGGTCAGAAACCTGCCAACCTAGAATTCTATATCCAAAAACACCCTTCAAAAATGAAGGTAAAATAAATATCTTCTTCTTAGGCAAAGCTGAGAGAATTCATCTCGATGGATCAGCTTGTAATGAATGCCACAAAAAGTGTTTTAGACTAAGGAAAAATGATACCAGATGAAATACTAGATTTGCAGAAAGGAAAGAAGACTAGAAATTATAAACATCTAAATATCTAAGTATTAAAATATTTTTTAACATTTTTAATTTCTATGCAAACATGTATGTATCTAAATTCTTTAAAAAGCTATTGATTTTTAAAGCACAAATAAGAATACTGTATTGTGGGTTTTATGGAATATGCATAAATTAGTTACAAGATAAGATCATAACAGGCAGGAGAGGCTAAATGGAAATATATTGGAGTAAGGTTCTTGTATTGGGGTAAAGTAGCATGAAATAATATTATCTGAAGGTATACTCTGGCACAAGGTACATATTGCAATCTCTAGAATGACCACTAAAAATAACACAAAGTGCTACAGCTAAAAAGTCAATACAGTAGATAAAATGGAGTACTGAAAAATACTAGATTTACTGAAAAGAAGGGAAAAAACGAGACACCAAGAAAAAAATACAGAAACAACGTGTGCCACATAATGATGTTTTGGTCAATGACACTGCATATACTAGTGGTCTCATAAAATTATAATACCATATTTTTACTCTACCGTTTCTATGTTTAGATACATAAATACTATTATATTATAATTGCCTACAGCATTTAGTGCAAGTTGAGTATTCCTTATTCAAAACACTTGGGAGCAGAAGTGTTTTGGATTTTGGATTTCTGAATGTTTGTATCATATCAGTGTGCCTCCCTAATCACAAAATCTGAAATCTGAACTGCTCCAGTGAGCACTTCCTTTGACCATCATGTTGGCACTCAAAAAGTTTTGAGTGCATTTCGGACTTTTGGAGCATTTCAGACTTTAAATGTTTGAATTAGGGATACTCAAGTGGTACAGCAAAATGCTGTGCAGGTTTATAACCTAGGAGCAATAGGCTATACTGCATAGTCTAAGTGTGCAGTAAGTTGTACTATTCAGGTTTTTATAAGTGCACCCTATGATGTTCTCACAATGACCATTGCCTAACGACACATTTCTCACAACATATGAGGTGGGAAATTAAATAAAAATAAAATTAAAAAGAAAGAGAAATAAGTTTTCCTGTATTAGGCTGACTTGTCCCAGAGGCAGCAACAGGCACAGCCCAGACCCAGGAAAAGTCTAGATAATATTATCTAATGTGCTCTGAAGACTCTCCCAGCACTCCTTTAACATAGGGATAAGAAAAACAAATTTCCCTTTGTTTAATGGAATGAGTTTATAGATTCCTGTTCTCTGTAACTAGTGACTTCAAGTATTGTTTTATCTAAGCAGTAGCGTGAAGGTCATGAGTCTCTAAGCAGGCCTGAGTTGCAGCCACCTGGGGGCCATAGTAAAGGTTATAGGATAAGCCTGTGCCTAGGCAAACCTAGATAATGGACATCTGGGTCGCATAGCAATGGTTATGTGCAATCTTGAGTTATGAACCTGTTACAATTTGATTAACTGTCTTTGTCCTGCCTCTGTATCCCTGCTTTCACACCACTGTAAGCTTGCTTCAAGCTGGCCCACCCCCTTTTGTGGAGTGTGTATAAAACTTTGTTCCGGGCCCAGTCATTTGGACGTTGAGTCAGCTGGGCCTGAGTGCACTCAATAAAAGATTCTCCTGTTTTAACCCGAGGTATCTCTCTCGTCCACCTGAATCCCACAACACATATCCCTGTCATTAAGTGATGCATGACTATCCTAAGATACTAGGCTTAAAACCAACTAGTCTATAATTATATAATTATAAATTATCTAAACATTCCTACTGAAAAGCAGAGATTGTCAGAATGCATAAAAAGCAAGACTCAACTATATATTTAAAGTACATATATTTTTAAAACAGAATAAAGACACAGGTTAGTAGTAAAAGGACAGAAAAAGATGTATCATGCAATCACGACACATAAGAAAACTGATGTGGTTACTTTAAAGGAAGACAAAGCAGACTTCAAGAAAAACACTATTACAAATAAAGAGGGACATTTCATAATAATGAAAGGATCAATTCATTAAGAAGACATTATGCACCTTAATGTATATGGATATAATAACAGAGCTTTACAACACAAAATGCATAAATTGACAGAAATAAGAAAAGAAATAAATCACTACTGACAATCTTAACATCCTCTCTCAGTGACTGATAGCACAAGTCAACAAAAAAAATTAATGAAATATATTTGATCCGAATGACCATCAACCAATTGGACCCATAAGGCATTTATGGAATACTATTTTCAACAACTGCAGAGCTCACATTCCTTTCAACGGCATGTGAAACGTTCACCAAGATAGGCCATGTGCTGGGCCATAAAACAAACCTGAACAAATATCAAAAGACTGAAATCACACAGAACATATTCTCTGATCAGATATTAAATTATAAATCTGCATCTACAAATATCTACTAAAAATTCCCAAATACGTGGAAGTTAAACATACTTCTAAATTACCTATGTGCCAAAGGAGAAATGATGAAGAAAATTACAAAATATTTTTACATTAATGGTTAAAAAAAAAAAAAAAATCAAAATCTGCAGAATGTTGCTAAAGCAGTGCTTAAAGAGAAAATTAAAAGTTTAAGTGCTTCTATTACAAAGTAAGGAATAAAATTGTTGATCTAGGCTTTGTTCTTAGAAAGCTAGAAGAAGCAGCTTAAACCCAAAGCAAGCTGAAGGAAGAAAATCATAAAAGTGGACACTAACTATAAGCAAAGTGAAAAAGCAGAAAAATATCAACAAAGTCAAAATGTGGTCATTTGAAAGGTTAATAAAATTGGTAAGCCCTGGCAATTCTGATATTTAAACAGAGAAAACACAAAGTATCAGCATAATGAATGAAAGAAGGGTCTATACTACAGATGCTGCTGGCATTAAAAGGACATAAGGAACTTCGTACCAATATGTCTGACAACTTAGATGAAATGGACAATTTATTTGAAATACACAAGTTACCAAAACAGGCACAGAAGAAACACACAAATGGAACAGTCCTATGTTCAGTAAATAAATGGAATCCCAAAGGACACCTTAGACCTAGATGGCTTCATCAACAAATTCTATTAAAAATTTAAGGAAGAAATAACACCAATCCTACACAAACTTTTTTCTGAAAACAGGAGATAAAGAAAACCTCCATACTCATTTTATGAGGTCAGCATAACCCCGCACCACAACTGACAAATACCTTACAAGAGAATTACAGAGCAATATCCCTCATCAATATAGATGCGAAAATACTAGCAAAGCAAATCCAGTAATATGTAAAAAGGATAAGACATCATCATCTCAAATTAGATTCAGCCCATGAATACAAGGTTGGTTTAACATTGAAAAAAATCAATCAGTGTAATTCAAAACATTAACAGAATAAAGAAAAAAATATGATCATGTCAATGAATGCAGAAAAAATACTTGACAAAATTCTACACCCATTATTGAAAAAACTCTCAGTAAACTAGGAACAGAAAGGAACATTTTCACTTTGTTAAAGGGCAGCTATGAAAAACCTACAGCTAGCATCATCTTTGAATGATGAAACATTAAGCCCTTTTCCTGTAAGATCAAGAATGAGGCAATAATGTCCATTTCCACCACATCTATTAATAAAACTGTGCAATGAGGCAAGAAATAGAAAATAAAAGCCATAAGGATTTCTGTGAAACTGTCATTATTCACAGATTAAATGATTATGTACATAAAAACTCCATGGAATCTAGCAAAAAACACTCTAAGACTAATGAGTGAATTTAGAAGAGTCACAGTATACAAGGTCAATTTAAAAAAGAACTGTATTTCTATATACCAGTAACAAATAGTTGGAAAATAAATTTTCAATAGTATCAAACAATCAAATATCTAGGAATATGTCCAACAAAAGATGGCAGCACTTACATATTAAACAGAACAGGGATTCTGCGTGGGGAGTGAAAGAGAAACCTGTACTATCTTTTGGTCTATTCTTTTTAAATCTACAATCATTATAAAATAAAGTATTTTAAGGAAGACTTTTGGGGTAGAAAAGGGGAAATTTTAAATTCAAAATGGATTAAATATTTAAATGTTAGACCTAAAACCATTAAAACCCTAGAAGAAAACCCAAATACCATTCAGGACATAGGCACGGGCAAGGACTTCATGACTAAAACATGAAAAGCAATGGCAACAAAAGCCAAAATAGACAAATAGAATCTAATTACACTAAAGAGCTTCTGCACAGCAAAAGAAACTACCATCAGAGTGAACAGGTAACCTACAGAATGGGAGAAAACTTTTGCAATCTACCCATCTGACAAAGAGCTAATATCCAGAAACTACTTTCAAATTTACAAAAGAACTCAATCAAATTTACAAGAAAAAAACAACCCCATCAAAAAGTGGGCAAAGGATATGAACAGACACTTTTCAAAAGAAGATATCTAAGCAGCCAATAGACACATGAAAAACTGCTCATCATCACTGGTCATTAGAGAAATGACGCAAATCAAAAACACAAAGAGATACCATCTCATACCAGTTAGAATGGCAATCATTAAAAAGTCAGGAAACAACAGATGCTGGAGAGGATGTGGAGAAATAGGAACACTTTTACACTGTTGGTGGGAGTGTAAATTAGTTCAACCATTGTGGAAGACTGTGATGATTCCTCAAGGATCTAGAACTAAAATTACCATTTGACCTAGCCATCCCATTACCAGATATATACCCAAAGGATTATAAATCATGCTGCTATAAAGACACATGCACACATATGTTCACTGCGGCACTATTCACAATATCAAAGACTTAGAACCAACCCAAATGTTCATCAATGGCAGACTAGATTAAGAAAATGTGGCACATATACACCATGGAATACTATGCAGCCATAAAAAAGGATGAGCTCATGTCCTTTGCAGGGACATGGATGAAGCTGGAAACCATCATTCTCAGCAAACTATCACAAGGACAGAAAACCAAACACTGCATGTTCTCACTCACAGGTGGAAACTGAACAATGAGATTACTTGGACACAGGGTAAGAAACATCACACACCGGGGGGTGGGGGGCTGGGGGAGGAATGATAGCATTAGGAGAAATACCTAATGTAAATGATGACTTGATGGGTGCAGCAAACCAACATGGCATATGTATACCTATGTATCAAACCTGCACTTGTGCACATGTACTCTAGAACTTAAAGTATAATTTTTTTAAAAAAGGGGAAATTTTAATATGAAGCTATAAGATGAGTTTATATTTTTAATGATTTTATATTTTATTATATAACAGATGTTATTATGGAATTATTGCTAATGAAGTATGATAATGGTATCAAGGAATGGAGCATATCCTTCTAACAAGTACCTGCCAAAGTACTTATGGGGGAAGTGTTATGATACCTTGGAATTCAGTTTCAAATGATTCAGAAAAAAAATATACACATATATTATATACATAATACAAACATACACATTTATACATAGAAACAACACACACACACAGAACAACAATGTGAGCAGGAGCAGGCATGACTTAAAGAAAATTTGGCAAAATGTTAAATTAACATCTGGTGAATCATAGGGGACCTGCCTTCATTGTATTAGTGTTTCAACTTGTGATGGTTCAAAATTTTTCAAAATAAAAAGTATTAAAAATAGTTTACCTTATATTCCTTTAATAAAAAATTATCTCCTCAGAAATATGATGAAAGCTTATCCTAGCAGAAGTTTACCTTTTTTTCTTCTACAGAAAGTATACAACACTGGAATATTTCATTTCATATTGCAAAAATCCCTTTCCCCAAATTCTTTAGCCTAATATTTCAGCAACTGGATACATTAAAACGTTCACAGTGAACCATTTTTTAAATGAATGTCATGCTGAAGCCCAGAATTGAAGTCTAAATTGCTACTTGGAAAAATGACACATTCTAAGTAGGTCAGAAGCAGCTAATTCTTCTTATTATTATTCCCTTTCCTTTCTAAAATGGAAACTATTCTTCCCTAGGCAATTCACTTACCTAATATATCCTGCCAGTATAAAAATGGAAAGAAAATTAATGCTATATAGTGAAGCAGAGAAAGAATCAAACAAACATAAACACAAAAAACACATTACTGGCCAGACGGCTTTACCGGCAGGTTCTCTGACACATTAAAATGTAGGGTAAGGGTCAAGATGACTGATTCCCAAATCTCACAAAGGTAGCAATAAAATAGAATATTATAAACTACTCTCATTTATAAACATAAGCTTCTAGCAAAAGCCTGGCACATAATAATCCATAAATAAATGAACCTATTCAACCAATACTTTCTGCTTTGTCCTAAGCATGAATGATTACAGACGCAAAAATCAAAAATAAAAATGCTAGTGAATAGAGACTGCAAATAATTCATAGATAAGATTTTGTAAATATAAAGAATCTAAATATACAGTTAATGGAATTGGTCATAGAGTTTAGTAGGGTTGCTGAAAACAAAATGAGTACACTAAAACCTATTGCATTCTGTATCTCAACAATAACAGAAAATGAAATTTTTAATAACATACCATTTATAATACCATCACAAATATGAAGTACTGGGAATAAATAACATAAGATAGGAAAGATCTTTATGAAGAAAATCATAAGGAATATATTAAAGGGGAACTAAATAAATAGAGAGAAGACTATAGATTCACTGCAATTACAATCAAAATCCCAACACAATTGCTTTTATGGAAATTGACAAGCTGATTCTAAATTCAGGTGGCAGTGCCTAAGACCAAGAACACTGAAGACATAAGTGAAAAAGGAAAATAAGGTCTGGGGCCCTGCATTACCAGATGCCAATAGTTACCATAAAGGTATAATAATTAACTTAGTGGTACCAGAGACGAAGACATAGACAAATCACCTAAATCTCCTTAATATAAGGCAATAAACAAGTAAGAGAATGGGATAATACAGAAATTTCATCTTTGTACAAAATGTATACTTAAGAAAAGCCAAGAAAGTCAACAAAAAAACCATTAGAACGGTAGGAGTGTACTCTCTTGGACCCTATAGGTCGCCATAGGAAGGTACTTATTGCAACTTGAAGTCTCAGGAAAGGCCTTCTAGAATAACTGAGAGCACAGTTGAAATAAGAATAAGGGCCGGGCGCGGTGGCTCAAGCCTGTAATCCCAGCATTTTGGGAGGCTGAGATGGGCGGATCATGAGGTCAGGAGATCGAGACCATCCTGGCTAACACGGTGAAACCCCGTCTCTACTAAAAAAAATACAAAAAACTAGCCGGGCGAGGTGGCGGGCGCCTGTAGTCCCAGCTACTCAGGAGGCTGAGGCAGGAGAATGGCGTAAACCCGGGAGGCGGAGCTTGCAGTGAGCTGAGATCTGGCCACTGCACTCCAGCCTGGGTAACAGAGCGAGACTCCGTCTCAAAAAAAAAAAAAAAAAAAAGAAATAAGAATAAGAAGTAATAGCCAGGTGCAGAGAAGGAGGATGAGTTTTCTAAGCAGAGGGAACAAGAACAAAGGCTCAGAGGTAAGAGACAATGTGACCCAACAGAAACTGCAGGTAATGCAAATAACTAGGGCACAGAATTTAAGATGCATCATCAACGACTAGTAGTAAACAAAAGCTAGTACCTAAGAGTCTTAGGGCCATGTTAAGGTGTTTAGGCTTTATCCTGAAGGCACTGGGGACAGGGAGGGTCTTGAAAATTGTTATTTTATTTATATTTTTAATGGCCATTTATTGCATCACTTTCTCTTGGCAATATGAAATAATCCACAGAATTTTAAAGTGTATGGCTATAAAAGACTATTTGTTTCTTGGTACAGTAACCTTTGATATTGTCAATGAAAGAGAGGCATTTAAATTAACTTATTGAAAACTCTTTTGCTTGTTACTGTTCTAGGAGCTGGTTGGTGGGCACATAATCATGTTTGTTTTAGGAAGATAACTTTGTGGACCATATGAAGAGGCTAGAGGAGGAGAAATAATTCCAGCTGAACCAAGGAGAGCTAACGGGGGTCTCGGAAAACGCAATGGCAGTAAAATGTAGAGAAACCATTAATTTCATTCACTGTAATATACCATACTGTGTGGATGCAAGAGACCAGACAAGTTCCTACTCTCAAAGAGTTAATTTTTTTTTATTATTTTTTAACTTTTATTTTAATTTCAGGGTACATATGCAGGTTTGTTATAGATAAAATACGTATCTTGGGGGTTTGTTGTACAGATTATTTTGTCACCCAGGTAGTAAGTATGCTACCCGATAGGCAGATTTTTGATCCTCGCCCTCCTCTCTCCCATCCTCCACCTTCAAGTAGGCTCAGTGTCTATTGTTCCCTTCTTTGTGTCCATTTGTACTCAATGTTTAGCTCCTACTTATAAGAAAGAACATGCGGTGTTAGTTTTCTGTTCCCACATTAATTTGCTCCAGTGCCATCCCTGGCCTTCAGCGCCATCCAACGTTGCTGCAAAGGGTATGATCTCTTTTTTTATGGCTGCAAAGTATTCCATGGTGTATAGGTACCACATTTTCTTTTATCCAGTCTACCACTGATGGGTATTTAGGTTGGTTCTATGTCTTTGCTATTAATACTTTGAATAGTGCTGTGATAAGCCTATGTGTACATGTATCTTTATGGTAGAACAATTTATTTTCCATTGGGTATATACGCAATAATAGGACTGCTGGGTCAAATGGTAGCTCTGTTTTAAGTTCTTTGAGAAATCACCAAACTGCTTTCCACAGTAGCTGAACTAATTTACACTGCCACCAACAGGGTACAAGCATTCCCTTTTCTCTGCAACCTCAACAGCACGTTATTTTTAAAATAATAGCCACTCAAAATTTATTAAATTTTTAAAAATAATAGCCATTGTAACTGGTATAAGATGGTATCTCATTGTGGTTTTGATTTACATTTTTCTAATGATTAGTGGTATTGAGCCTTTTTTCAGATTTTTTTGGTTGCATGTATGTCTTCTTTTGAAAAGTGTCTGTTCATGTACTTGGCCTACTTTTTAATGGGGTTGTTCATTTTTTGCTTGTTTCTTCTAGATTCTGGATATTAGAACTTCGTCATGTACAGAGTTTGCAAATATTTTCTCTCATTCTGTTTACTCTGTTGATGGTTTATTTTGCTGTGTAAAAGCTCTTTAATTAGGTCTCATTTGTCAATTTTTGTTTTTGTTGTAATAGCTTTTGTGTCTTCGTCATGAAATCTTTGCTGGGGCCTATGTCCAGAATGGTATTTCCTAGATTTTCTTCAACAGTTTTTATAGTTGTAGGTTTCACATTTAAGTCTTTAATCCATCTTTAGTTAATTTTTGTATATGGTGTAAGGAAGGAGCCTAGTTTCAATCCTGAAGAATTTTAAACAGGCAGGTGATATGACCAAGTAAGTTCTTTAGAAAGGACATTTTTAAAATTTATTATTTTATTTTCTGAGATGGGGTCTCACTCTGGAGTACAGAGGCATAATCATGGTTCACTGCAGCCTTGACCTCCTGGGCTCAAGGGATCCTCCCACCTTGCCTCTCAAGTAGCTGGGACTTCAGGTATACACCACCATGTCCAACTAATTTTTTTTTTTTTTTTTTTTAAGATGGGCGTCTCACACTGTTGCCCAGGCTGGAGTGCAATAGCATGATCTTGGCTCACTGCAACCTCCGCTTCCCAGGTTCAAACAATTCTTCTGCCTCAGCCTCCCGAATAGCTAGGATTACAGGTGCCCACCACCATTCCCAGGTAATTTTTTTGTGTTTTTAGTACAGACAGGGTTTCACTATTTTGGCCAGCCTGCTCTTGAACTCCAGACCTCATGATCTGCCCGCCTCAGCCTTCCAAAGTGCTGGAATTACAGGCATCAACCACCGTGCCCGGCCTAATTTTTTAATTTTTAATTTTGCAGAGACAGGATCTCACTATGTTGCCCAGGCTGATCTCAAACTCTGGAGCTCAAGTGATTCTCCCACCTTGGCTTTCTAAAGTGCTGGGATTATGGGCCTGAGCCACTACACCTGGCCCTTAGAAAGAACATATTTTAAAACAACGTCAGGTAGAGGGAGGAGAAGAGAAATGGAGAAGGGAAGATGGAGTCAGGTAGGTGAGCTACATTAAGCTGTGCTAGTGTTCTGGGTGGGAGGTGACGGTGGCCTGAACTGATGCAACACAATGTGAAAACACAGAAGCAGAAACTGAAGCATCTAACAGACCTTTCTGACTGACAGACATCAGGATGGAGAAGAGTTGCAGAAGCCCTAGAGAGTTCTCCTGCACTGAGGCTGAGCCATTCTCTAAGACAAGCAGGTTTTGGGTGAGACCAATGATGACATCAGGCTTGGACCTGCTGAATGAGGCATACAGATGAAAATGTCCACTGCTTTTCTAATTAGGAAAGATTATTAGAAACTTACCTGTTTTTGTCAAATGATGTTCTAGCCAAACGAGACTGCAAAATAGCTGTTATCTATTAAAACAGAACCAGAAAAAAAGTATGAATATAAGTATTTATAAGTAAAATATCAATGCAAGTTAATTGGCAATCAAAGACACACATTGTTAGGAATACTTACCATGGCGGTTTGGTCACCCAATTTGTCAAGGCAGGATGCTCTGTGAAGCTACAATATCATAAACAAACATGAATTTATTTTTTCTCTCAGATGATATGAAGTATTTCTTTAGAAGCAATGAGAAACAGCAATCATTCTGTTAACAGTCAAGATTATTTCTGATATACCTATGGCTGCTTCCTAATATATAGTTTTTAAACTCAACATTTTAAGTCAATCTGCTACATATTTAGAAAACAGATGATGATTTGGGTAAGGTATATAAATACAAGATTTATAAAAACAGTTTCTGCCTCAGTTTGCTTTGAATTTTCTACCCAGCAAGTGCTTACCTGAAGCAACGTCTCCACAACATCTTCCACTTTCCCGGGAACATCCAATTCAAAAACATATTCCATTTTGCCCTAACGAAAAGGGGAAGATATCAAAATACAGGAAGAGAAGCAGTGTGTCAAACTATGCTACTTTAAGAACATGTATACAGAACCTGCTATAATAAAATCTGCATAGTGTAACCTCCCCGCTGGAATGAGAGTTCTAGGAGAGCAAGTCTACATAATTTGCTGCTATATTTATTATTTCCTTCCTTCTTCTAACTTTGGGTTTAGTTTGCTCTTCTTGTTCTACACCCTTAAAGTATAGAGTTAGGATTTTTTGTTGTTGTTGTTGTTGAGACAGAGTCTTGTTCTGTTGCCCAGGCTGGAGTGCAGTGGCACGATCTCAGCTCACTGCAACCTCCATCTCCTGGGTTCAAGTGATTTTCCTGCCTCAGGCTCCCGAGTAGCTGGGGCTACAGGTGTGCACCACCACACCCGGCTAATTTTTGTATTTTAGTAGAGATGGGGTTTCACCATGTTGGCCAGGCTGATCTCGAACTCCCGACCTCAGGTGATCCACCTGCCTCGGCCTCCCAAAGTGCCGGGATTACAGGTGTGAGCCACCACGCCCCGCCTAGAGTTAGGATTATTTGAGATATTTCTTCTTTCTTAACATAGACATTTAATTATATAAACTTCCGTGTTTATACTGCTTTTGCTGCATCACCTAAGTTTTGGTATACCGTGTTTTCATTTATCTCAAGATTTTTAAATTTCTCTTTTGTTTTTTTTTTCTTTGACCCACTGGTTTTTTGAGAGAATGTTGTTCAATTTTCACGTATTTGTGAATTTCTCAGTTTTCCTTCTGCTGTTGATTTCTAGTTTCATTCCATTATGATTGGAAAAATGTAAGCACTATGATTAATCCTCTTAAATTTGTTAAGACTTGTTTTGTGACCTCACATGTGATCTGTCCTGGAGAATATTCCATGTGCTGGAGAGGAACGTGTATTCTGCTGCTGTTGGGTGGAAAGCTCTGCATGTCTGTTAGGTCCATTGGGTCTTACAGTGTTGTGCAAGTCCTCTGTTTTCTTACTGATGTTCTATCTGAATGTTCTACCCATTGTCGAAAGTGTGGTATTGAAATCTCCTACAATTATTGTGTTGCTATCTATTTCTTCCTTCAGTTCTATCAATGTTCGCTTCATATATTTAGATGTTCTGAAGTTGGGTACATACGCATGGTGATGATTAATTTTATTTTATTTTATTTTATTTTATTTTATTTTATTTTATTTATTTTTTTTTTTTTTAGACGGAGTCTCGCTCTGTCGCCCAGGCTGGAGTGCAGTGGCGCGATCTCAGCTCACTGCAAGCTCCACCTCCCGGGTTCACACCATTCTCCCGCCTCAGCCTCCGAGTAGCTGGGACTACAGGCGCCCGCCACCACGCCCGGCTAGTTTTTTGTATTTTTAGTAGAGACGGGGTTTCACCATGTTAGCCAGGATGGTCTCGATCTCCTGACCTCGTGATCCACCCGCCTCGGCCTCCCAAAGTGCTGGGATTACAGGCTTGAGCCACCGCGCCCGGCGATGATTAATTTTATATGTCAGTTTGACTGGGCCATGGAGTGACCAAATGTTTGGTTAAACATTATTCCTGGGTATATCTGTGAGGATGTTTCTGGATGAGATTAGCATTTGAATTAGGAGACTGAGTAAAGCAGATTGCCCTCCCCAATGTGGGTGGGCCTCATCCAATTCACTAAGGGCCTAAATCTAATAAAAGGCAAAATGGGAAAAACACTCTTTCTTCCTGTCTTCAAGTTGGGATATTGGTTTTCTCCTGCCTTCAGACCTGGATTCAGATTCAGACTAAACCCCATACCATTGGCTCTCTCCTGGGTCTGGATTTCTTGGCCTCTATAATCACATGATTCAATACCTTGTAATAAATCAATTTCTCTCTCTGTATATATACATATATACAGACATATACCCCTAGATGGGGGGTATATACCCATCTGGGGTATATGTCTGTATATATGTATATGCATATGTATGTATGTACACACACATCCTATTGGTTCTGTTTCTCTGGAGAACCCTGACTAATGCATGCACATTTGTAATTATCTTTCTGATAAATTGACCCTTTTATCATTACATAATATCCTTCTTTGTCTCTTGTGAAAGTTTTTTATTCAAAGCCTATTTTGTCTGATATAAGTATGGCCAGTTCTGTTCTCTTTTGGTTACCAAGCATGGAATATTTTTTCCCATCCTTTCACTTTCAGCCTATGTGTGTCCTTAAACCAAAAATGAGTCTCTTGCAGATGGCGTAGAGTTTTAGATTTTATTTGTTTTAATCCATTCAGGCACTCCACATTTTTTGATTGGGGAGTTTGATACACAGAGGGTAATTATTGATAGTGAGGGACTCACTATTGCCATTTTAACTGTTTTCCGTCTGTCTTGTAGCTCATTTGTCCTCTTTTGTCCTCTGTCTCCCTTTGTGTTGACATTTTATTGTGACATATTTTGATTCCTTTCTCATTTTCTTTTTTAAAATTTATTTTGATAGTTGTTGTGGTACAGGTGGTTTTTGGTTACATAAATAGGTTCCCTGAGGTCTTGGTTTACCTGTCACCTAAGCAGTGTACACTGTACCCAATATGTAGTTTTTTATCCCTCCCCACCCCCCAATCCTTCCCCCTAAGCCCCCAAAGTCCATTAGATAATTCTTTTATTTATTTTATTTTATTTTTTTGAGGCGGAGTCTCACTCTGTCACCCAGGCTGGATGGAGTGCAGTGGCGCTATCTTGGCTCACTGCAAGCTCTGCCTCCCGGGTTCACGCCATTCTCCTGTCTCAGCCTCCCGAGTAGCTGGGACTACAGGCGCTTGCCACGCCCAGCTAATTTTTTGTATTTTTAGTAGAGATGGGGTTTCACCGTGTTAACCAGGATGGTCTCGATCTCCTGACCTCGTGATCCGCCTGCCTCGGCCTCCCAAAGTGCTGGGATTACAGGCGTGAGCCACCGCGCCCGGGTCCACTATATAATTCTTATGTCTTTGCATCCTCATATCTTAGCTCCCACTTATAAGTGAGAACATACAATATCTGGTTTTCCATTCCTGAATTATTTAACTTAGAATAATGGCCTTTAGCTCCATCCAAGTTGCTCAAAGGCCATTATTTCGTTTTATTTTATGGCTGAGTCATATTCCATGGTGTATATATAGGACATTTTCTTTATCCACTTGTTGGTTGATGGGCATTTATGTTGGTTTCATATTTTTGCAATTGCAAATTGTGCTACTATAACTATGTGTGTGCATGTGTCTTGTTCACATAATGACTTTTCTTTGGGTAAATACCTGACAGTGGGACTGCTGGATTGAAAGGTAGTTCTACTTTTAATTATTTAAGGAATCTCTATACTGTTTCTCTAGCAGTTTTATTAGTTTACATTCCTACCAGCAGTGTAAAAGTGTTCCCTTTTCACCAAACCCATGCCAATGTCTATTATTTTTTGGCTTTTTAATTATGGCCATTCTCACTAAGTAAGGTGGTATCTCACTGTGGTTTTAATTTGCATGACCTTGATAATTAGTAATGGTGAGCATTTTTTCATATGTTTGCTAGTTGTTTGTATATCTTCTTTTGAGAATTTTCCATTCATGTTCTTTGCCTACTTTGACGGGATTATTTGTTTTTTGCTTGCTGATTTGTTTGAGGTTCCTCATAGATTCTGGGTATTAGTCCTTTGCCGGATATGTGGTTTGCAAAAATTTTCTCCCACTCTGTGGGTTGTTTGTTTACTCTGCTGGTTATTTCTTTTGCTGTGCAGAAGCTTTTTAGTTTAATTAGGTCCCATTTATTTATTTTTGTTTTTGTTGCATTTGCTTTTGGGTTCTTAGTCATGAATTCTCTGCCTACGCCCGAGAACTGGAACAAGACAAGGTTACCCACTTTCACCATTTCTATTCAACATAGTACTGGAAGTCCTAGCCAGAGCAACCAGACAAAAAACAGAAAGGGTATCCAAATTGGAAAAAAGGAGGTCAAACTGTCGCTGTCCACCGATGATGTGACCATTTACCTAGAAAACTCTAAAGACTCATCCAAAAAGTTTGTAGATCTAATAAATGAATTCAGTAAATTCTCAGGATAGAAAATCAATGTACACAAATCAGTAGCACTGCTATACACCAACAATGGCCAAGCTGAGAATCAAATCAAGAATTCCCTTCCTTTCATAACAGTTGCAAAATAAAATAAAATAAAATACTTAGGGTTATACTTAACCAAGGAGATAAAAGAGCTCTACAAGAAAAACTATAAAGTACTATTGAATAAATCATAGATGACACAAACAAATGGAAACATATCCCATGTTCATGGATGGGTAGAATCAATATTGTGAAAATGACCATATTGCCTAAAGCAAGCTACAGATTCAATGCAATTCTTATCAAGATACCACCATCACTCTTCACAGAACTCTCATCAAAATACCTTTGTCTATCCTAAACAATCCTAAAATCCATATGGCACCAAAAAAGAGCCCAAATAGCCAAAGCAGTACTAAGCAAAAAGAATAAATCTGGAGGCATCACATTATTCAACTTGAAAATATACTACAAAGCTGGCCGGGCGCGGTGGCTCAAGCCTGTAATCCCAGCACTGGGAGGCCGAGATGGGGCGATCGCCGGAGATTCTGAGAACACCTGGCTAACACGGTGAAACCCCCGCTCTCTACTAAGAAATACAAAAATAGCCGGGCGAGGTGGCAGCGCCTGTGGTCCCAGCTACTCGAGCTGAGGCCGAGAATGGCGTGAACCCGGGAGGCGGAGCTTGCAGTGAGCTGAGATCCGCCACTGCACTCCAGCCTGGCTTACAAAGGCCGACTCACCTCAAAAAAAAAAAAAAAAAAAAAAAAAAAAAAAAAAAAAAAAAGAAATATAATTACAAAGCTGGCCGGGCGCCGGGTGGCTCAAGCCTGTAATCCCAGCACTTTGGGAGGCCGAGATGGCGGATCACGCAGGTCAGGAGATCGAGACCATCCTGGCTAACACGGTGAAACCCCGCCTCTACTAAAAAATACAAAAACTAGCCGGGCGAGGTGGTGGCTCTCTGTAGTCCTCAGCTACTTGGGAGGCTGGAGGCAGGAGAATGGTGTGAACCCGAGGCGGAGCTGCAGTGAGCTGAGATCCGCCACTGTACTCCAGCCTGGGCGGCAGAGCAAGACTGGCCTCAAAAAAAAAAAAAAAAAAGAAAAGAAAATATACTACAAAGCTATAGTTACTAAAATAAAGAAGGGACTAGTATAAAAATAGGCAATACAGACCAATGGAAACAGAATAGACAACCCAGAAAATAAAAGCCAAATACTTATAGCCACAACTGATCTTTGACATAGCATACAAAAACATAAAGTGGGGAAAGACACCCTATTCAATAAATGGTGCTGGGAAACGGCGCAAGCCACATGTAGAAGAATGAAACTGAATCTCATATCTTACTTATACAAAAATCAACACAAAGATGGATCAAAGACTTAAACCTGGGGTGTTGAAACCATAAAAATTCTAGACTATAATATATTGGAAAACTCTTTCATATCTTCTATAGGTATTTTCTCTGTGGTTACTCATGGTCTTATATAAAACATCTTAGAGTTATAATTCTCTTAATCTGTTAACAAAGCCCAGTCACATACAAAACTATTCCTTCAAATACCTGTCTTCCTTTATGTTAATGACACTTCAAATTACATTCATTTATATTGTGTATTCATTAACACAGATTTCTAGTTATGGGTTTTATACTTTTGTCTTTCAATTTGTATACTAGAATTAAAACTGATTTACACACCACCATTACAGCCCTACAGTATTCTGTGTATTTGCCTCTTTATCAGCAAGATTTATAATTCCTACATTTTCATATAATTGGTGTTTAGTATCTTTTTGTTTCAAATTGAAGGACTCACTTTAGTATTTCCTATAAAGCAGATCTAGTGGTGGTAAACTCTGAGCTTTTGTTTATCTGGGAAAGTCCTTATCTCTCCATTTTTTTCAAGGACAATTTTGCCAGATACAGTGCTCTTTGTTGCATGCTTTTGTTTTGTTTGTTTGTTTGTTTTATTTTGCTTTGTTTTACCATTCTGAATTCTATCATCCAATTTTCTGACCTGCAAGTTTCTGCGGAAAATCTGATCATTTTATAAATTTCTTCAGACCAGTTACTTTTCTCTGCTGCTTTCAAAATTAACTCTTACTTCTGATAACATGATTATCATGTGTCTTGTAAGGACATCTTGAAGTCCTCCCGTGGAAGACTTCTTAAATCTGGATATCCATCTCTTCCCAGTTTTGGCAAATTTGGGACCACATTATCTCTTTAAATACACTTTCTGTTTTCTTCTTTCTTGAACTCTCGCGATATTATGCATTTGGTCCACTTGACGGTGTGTCATTAGTACTTTAGGCTTTCTTAACTCTTTTTCATTCTTTTTTCTCTTAGTCTTAATTGACTGATAATTTCCAAAAGACCTGTGCCCAGTTTGTTGATTTTTTTCTTCTGTTTATGTCTGTGCTGAACTTCTCTAGTGAACTTTTAGTTAAGTTACTGTATTCTTCTCCAAAATTTCTGTTCAGTTCTTTCTTTATATTTTCGTTAATATTCCCTTTGTTGTACTTTATTTTCTTCATGCATAATTTTCCTAAACTCATTAAGCATCTTTTATGACAATAGCTCTTGAATTCCTTGTCAGGTAATTAATATAGCTCCTTTTCTTTAGGTTGGATTCTGAAAATTTATTTTGCACCTTTGATTGAACTATTTTTCTGACTTTGTGCTCCTCTAACTCTGTGCTAACATCCACACATTAAAACAACAACAACAAAAAATAGTTACCTCTCCAGTCTCTCTAAGGACTGGTCATACAGGAGAGACCTCTCATTAACTCCAGTCTACTAGAGATGCTGGAGGCCTCTCTCTTTCTATGGAAGTGTCTTCTCTGGACGGCGCATGTAGATTCCTAATTAGAGAAATTCATTGGTTTCCCATTCTCTTTTTCAGAAGCTTGAATCCTTTTGCTGTCTCTGGTGTCTAGATGTCTTCTGTAACACAAGTCCTTTGAAGCAGTAGCATGCTACCCAGTTCTCTTTTGCTATCAGTGGCTCCAGGCATCTAGAGCATGCAGGATTCCATCTGTACTTGAGACAGAAGAGACAGAAGCCAACCTCAGCAGTTCCTGAAAAGTCAGGAACTCTTGGATGTATAGTCCAATTTCTTTCCCTCTCCAGGGTAGCTAGAAGCTGGGAAATGTCTTCTCAGTCATGTGGTGCTGTGTGGGACTGGATGATGGCCAGGATAGTGACACACAAATTTTATACCGCTTTGATGTGTTAGTTTCATGCTCACCAGGTGCAGGATCCTCTTAACTGGTTTCTAGATTTCTCATAAAGGGAATTTGTCCATGTGTTGTTGAATCAGTGTCTTCATTAAGAGGAAGGGGGCTAGAACTTCCTATTCTGCCATCTTGCTGCTGTCATTCCACCTACCCCCTTTTTTAAATCCGAGAGTGCTTTTAATATTTTAATTCACATTGGAACAAAAGAGCTTTTCTACCAGACAACCTCACTTTTATTTCCTTTCACATAATTTTTCAATGAACCATGTGCAGGCATTAATAATTCAGCTGGCTCATGAGAGCCTTTAGAGGGACAGCACCCCAGGTGAGCGGGTTCTCAACTTGGGGGTAGGGTTTCCTATTGCCCAGAGGCTTTGTCAATGTGGAGGTGCTGTAACAACAACAAGGGGAGCAGTGTACAAGAGGCACGAACAGGGGAAAGAGCTGTAATGCTAGCCACAGCCCAATGTCCAATAAAAGAACCATCCTGCCCAAAAATGCCAAGAGCACCACTTGAAAAGGCCAATTAAATCTCAGTGTATTATACTTTCTGACTAATCAGTGCAGGCAGTATTTCTTTTGTCCCAGAAAACCTGAGGCCACTGAGTATACAATTTGTGTCATTTAAGAGATTGTAGACTGGCCTGAAACCTAAATTCAGTCAGCCTACACTACAAGCTGCCCACAAAGGATGGCTTTTCCTAACTCACACAGATCTCTTATGTTTATATGAGCACTAGCCCCCGGCCCTAGGTCCTGTAAAACTCTCTTTTTAGTAGGAGTTATCCCTCTACTATGGCTAAGCTAAAGTACAAAGAATTGAAGTACAGAAATAGTTAAATGAAATACCTATGCTTACTTGAAAAGTCCCAGGGAACTAGACATTGTATCCAAGTCTACTCATAGTTTCACCTAATTAAGAGTACTTACAAATTATTATTGGAGTTCTCAAATAAGAATATGTTATGTAAATCCTCGAAAAATATTTCAGAAAATTTTAAAAACTAAATGTTTTGTAATGTACTGGTAAATTCTCAGTAACACCCAGTAAACAATCTTTATAAATAATGTATATTCATTTTAATTTAATCAAATCATTTGGAGTGGTTTTTCTGGATTTAGGCACTTTTTAAATTCAAAACTTAATTGAATTCTCTGAACTAAAACCTGTGGTTTCCTTTGGGTAATTCTGTTGTAACTTCCAGGTAAGAAGCTTTTAAATGCTCATTATTATTATATTTTGATTAAAGATGCACAGAGTCACAAAATTTTACTGCTCAAAATGACTATATAAATTACCGGAAATACATGAAAAGCTTTACTTTAATTCCCTTTCTATTTTATATGGTGCAACAAATATTATGTTCTTTTAATGAAATATACCTACAAGAAAATCAATACTTGTAAAAATAATAAATCAAAATGTTTCACTGTAAAGAGTAACTACAAATTAGGACAACTATAAATCAAATGTTTTAAATCATTGTTATATAATCTCTAGTTCCAAAAGTATTTGTTTTAGTATTAGTATTAGTATGGCTTTTAAAGTACTGGTGTTAAAATAACAACATCAAATTAAAAAGAGAATAATCCATAATAAGAGAGCAACAATTACAAGATAAATAAATACAGATGGGATGTTTATGAATGCCATCACTTCAAACCAAACCAAGTAGACAGGAAGGAGGCTAACTAAGTGCTGATTTTTAAGAAATGGGGTTCAAAGCTACTGTGGTATGAAATATTTTCACTAACATAAAGAAACCTTTAGAGGTAATCTGGCACATGGTGTTTTCACATGCACTGGGCTATCAGTCCTCACATAGTATATTAATAACTATGTGGGAATACGTGACACCATCTACCAGAGCCATCAATCTCCTTTGTACCTATACTTTCATCACTGCTTTTCCCTCTGCAACAATGGAAGCTGCCTGAGCTCTCAAAGTTCAGTTCACTAGGGCACAGAATATGAACACCTCCCAAACCTGTCAGATATTCAAAACTTTGCTCCTAGGATTATATACGGCACTTTCCCTTTTTACACCCCCGCCACATACACACATACTTCCGCTGCACCTCACATCCTCCTCTTTGCTGGCTTTCTGTTCCTTTTTGTGGCAGAATTAGCTGTAAGAGCTGTCTGTACCTTCCTTTTGGGGCCCATGACAGGTTTTCATAATTCTACTATATCTATTGAAACTTTACTCTTAGATGTTAATTTAACTGCACAAGGTCTCCATCACTCCTTTGCAGCCTACCTGCCCTTCTTTGACTCTTTCTTCTCAGAGCATGACAGAGCTGATGGCTCTTCCCAGCTTGTGCTTTTCCACATGGCTTCCTTCTGGATTACCTGTCTTGCTTCTCCAACCTCACTGGCTACCTCCTTCTGTCTACTCTCTTTTGATCCTGCTTTCTTCCCTACGCCTTGCTGCAGAGCCCGAGCGCTCCTCATTAACCTCTGTCCCCACCTCAGTCCCCAGGAAATCCATCCAGCCACAGGCTTTAAAAGTCTCTCATGAAACTCCAGCCCCCCAGTTTGTCTCTTGTTAGCCTCTGCCTCCTCCTCTGAAACCCAGATGGATGCATCCAACGCCTGCTGACGTCTCCCCCCAGAGTTCCTCCTATGCACATCCCAACTTCACATCTCACCTGAAGCCTGTTCTTCCTAACTCTCTTTTATCGCTAAGCTGGCACTACTGGCCATCTCATTGAGCTGGCCTTGACTGTTCCTTTATACCCTCTGACTAATCCTTCAGCACATTTGCTGGGTTTTCTTCAGAATAATTCCTCCAGACAATGACCAATTCTCACCATCCTGGTCCAATACACGCCGATTTCTGGAACACTCTGACAGGTCTCCCTGCTTCCACTCTGCCCTGGTTTGCCAGCTTGTTCAGCACTCCAGCCCCCAGAGAGATTTTACATACAAATCAGACATGCCCCTTCTCTCCCAGCTCTCCAGTGGTGTTTCTCTCTGTGCTTTACTCTACTGCTCCCCTTCCTTGGCCTGCAAGGCCCTACATGACATGGTCCCGTTCCTATTCCAGCCTCCCTTTAGTGTTCTCTCGACTTGTACAGCCCAGGAGCACTTCCACACCTCTATGCCTCCCAATCTGCTGGGCGATTACGCCCACCTTCAGGCTTCTCCCCCGCCACCTCTGTACCTGAAATGCCAGTGCTTGTGGACAACTGCACGCTCAATGCCTTAAGCCTTCTGAGTCTCTTGCAGTGGCCTCTTCTCAGTGAGGCATCCCTGACCACTCTTTCTAAAGCAGTAAGAACATTCTTATCATTTTCATCCTTTTGTCTTATCGCTCATTTTCTTCATAGTATTTGTCAAATACCTCGACATTAAGAGACGCTTTATTGTCTGTCTTCTCCCACTGAAAAGTAATCATGGGGCAACAGGTTTCAGATAACTTGTTCTTTTCCCTAGATCTCCAGAGCCTTGAATATAATACTTATTGAATCCATGAGTTGAATCTGTTATTCATATAGACATGCACACACCCTTCTTTTAGCAGCAACAAAAAATTGAAGCAAAACTCTCTAAATATAAAGCACCACACCATATTTCTATATCTTGTGACTTTAGTATATAAGCAAAACCCAAAAGTTGCCTATTGTATACTTGACACAGGAAGCTTTAAATAATACTTGAAAGAGTAGCTTGTGTCAGGTTGGTTTTGAGTTGGCTTCACAAGACCTCTTCTATAAACCATTAAAGTGTAGGTGGAGGAATTGGGGCTTTATTCCAAGCCCAAAGTTATTAAATTTTTAACAAAAATAACTAAAATGAATAGTTTTTATAATGAAAAATCCTATCTCCAAGGAAAAGCACTTCTTCCTTTTCAAGATATGGGCTTTGCGGTGAACAAGGTCATGAAGTAGAATGACATGATAGACATGAGAGGATGGGGGGGGGTTATTAATAATGATGTTTGGTCCCCAGAGCAGTAGATGGCTGTCACTGTCTTCACGTATACCAGCTAAAACAATATGAAGTTGAGGAAGCCTGTGAAATGTTTTTTTTTTTTTTTTTTTTTGAGACGGAGCCATTTATCAGCCCAGGCTGGGAGTGCAGTGGCCAGATCTCAGCTCACTACAAGCTCTGCCTCCCGGGTTCACTTATCTTCCTGCCTCAGCCTCCCAAGTAGCTGGGACTACAGGCGCCCGCCACCTTGCCCGGCTAGTTTTTTTTTTTTTGTACTTTTTAGTAGAGACGGGGTTTCACCATATTAACCAGGATGGTCTCGATCTCCTGACCTCGTGATCTGCCCGTCTCGGCCTCCCAAAGTGCTGGGATTACAGGCTTGAGCCACCGCGCCCGGCCATGTTTTCTTCCTTAAAATTAATAGAATCATGGAAGGTAGATGTAGAAAATCAAATAATCTGCTACCTCTCAGTGTTCATAAAATAACTTTCAACACACATTAAAAGTGTTCTGTGAACAAAAGGCTTCAGTGATAGAAAAAGTGCTGGCTGCCTCCTTGGGACACTCTGCTCTGTTGCATGAGAGGATTTAAGTCAAGTTCTGAAGTCAGAAAGTCCGTGCATCTTTGTTCTCACAGCTTTTCTTATCCCTTACTTGATCCCAGAACAATTCGTCTCTGAACACTTCAACTCCCCAAGGAACGAGAACTCTGCAGAGAGTCAAGGCAACATCTGCTAACCCTTTCGCTTTAAAGATGAAGAGGGTGAAGTCCAGAGCCAAAAGAAAGTAGTCTCTTCTTATTTACAATTTTGTAATCTACATACTAATTAATAATATGACAGAAGAAAAACGTGTTTTAATTGACCTTTTATTGCCAATGCTGTCCTGCTATATTGAGGGCAGTGGTGGGTGCATAAATGTAAAGGGAATAAATCTGGAATGAACAAAAGGTTATGACCACAAGGGTCATAATGATACAAGACCACCAATCCCAAATCCTTGCCTTGGTTGTCCTAAGTCCCTGAGATCATTTAAGTGGCGTGGCACTGGTCTCTTGCCTTCTAAATAGCCAGGAAGTTACAGGAAGAGCTGCATCCCTTCATTTCAAGCCTCGTAAATCGTGTATCTTGAGAGCTCCAAGGACAAAACCGCAAGCCCACAGATACCACACACTTAATAAACATGAAGAAGCCCATTAGAGATCACATTTTTTAAAAGTATATTTCTCAGTGACTGAATTCTAAAAGCATTTGAATTCTATTCCATGGTCTTCATCTGATATCTCTACAAATAAATAATTTCATTCATGCACATATATATGAATGTTCATTCAGATTAGGAAAAAATATTTATTATGTGCTTACCTGACTGAAAATGAGTGAAATACTCCCAGATTTTGCCCTAAAATGCAGATAAAAGTCATTAAATATATATAGCTTTTTGGTTGAAGTAAAATTAAACAGTGGTGAAAATGACATACTTTGTGAAGTGTCTATTGGCTCCATTTTCTCCATGCTTTCCTATTTTTATACAGTCTCTCAAAGGAATCTGGATAAAATTGAGAGAAATATTATAAAAATCAGGAAACGTAAGACGTACACAAAAAAATAGGAATGTTTCTGTTTGTATTTAAAATGTGTTTACCTTGATGATGGGCTGGGATATTGCATCTGGTTCAAAAATCGCTGATTTTGAACATATTTTTAAGGAGCCTCTGATTTTCCTAGGGATCCAAGTACAACAGATTGTTTGATGAGCATAACAAAAATCACAAGACAATCATAGTACATTTTAATTAGAAAGCAGGTTACTAAAGCACCGCATAATAAAAGATCAACAATGCAAATAAAGAGAAACTCTCTATTTTTAGATTAACTGGTAAAACAAAACACAGAATAGTGGTTCATACTGGCATTTACAATTCAAATGTTAGAGATTTTTTAAGTTAACTTCTTTGATTTATATGTGTATCTCCATATAGTTTACAGTATCTATTGGCTAGAAACTTAATGTATCTAAGAAACATCACATTGAGAAATAGTCTTACAGACTGAAAATGCCTACACTCACCCCACCTCAGAGTAACACTGCCTGTTCTTTCGTGCGCAGTAAATGTTTACTTTAGCTTTCTATTTTCAGTGATCAATATATAGGTACTGAATAGTTGAGAAGGCCCATCCTACTGAAGGTCATGATTTAGTTTGCAATTCTTTCTCAAAGGGTTTTTGAAATTTTATATCATTTCATATCATTTTTCCAAGTTGTTAACTGTATTTATTTTTCAAATACCCAAAATTACCCAATAGTAACATAAAAACTTTCACGAAATGTCTAAACATACACAAATAGAATAGAAAACTCCCATGTACCAATGGCCTAGCACTGCAATTGTCAATATGTAGTCATTCTTGTCTTATGTAGAACCCCCTGAGACCCTGCTGAATAACACAGAAAATTACTGACATCATATACTTTATCCATAAATATTTTAGCAAAAATCTCTGAAGACAGGCTCTCTTAACAAGTGACCAATCATGAACACACTCTAAAAAATTAATAATTCCTTAATGTTATCATGTATACAGTCAGTGTTGAAATTTTTCTTTTTTTTTTTTTTAGACTGAGTCTGGCTCTGTCGCCCAGGCTGGAGTGCAGTGGCCGGATCTCAGCTCACTGCAAGCTCCGCCTCCCGGGTTTACGCCATTCTCCTGCCTCAGCCTCCGGAGTAGCTGGGACCACAGGCGCCCGCCACCTCGCCCGGCTAGTTTTTTGTATTTTTTAGTAGAGACGGGGTTTCACCGTGTTAGCCAGGATGGTCTCGATCTCCTGACCTTGTGATCCGCCCGTCTCAGCCTCCCAAAGTGCTGGGATTACAGGCTTGAGCCACCGCGCCCGGCCACGAAATTTTTCTATTTCATAAATGTGTTTTCATAGCCAGTTGCCTCAAATCAAAATCCTAACGAAGTCCATTTTACATTTAGTTGACATGTCTTTTACATCTCTTAACCTAAAATAATTTTCCCACATTATGAATTTGGCTGAATGCATCACTGTGGTATTCTTCCAATCTATGCATTGCTTCCAAATTATTTATAAGATCTTCTGACAAGAATACTTTCAGAGGTAGTGCACAGGTACTGCCTTCACATCCAGAGGCACCGGGAGGATCAGGTGACATCAATCTCCATATATCCATTACAAAATTTCCCAGCAGCTTCTCTCACCTAAAGGTTTTGACAGCCATTGAAAATTACTATCTAGATCAAGGGCTGGTAAAATTTCTGTAAAGAGCCAGACAGTAAATATTTTTGCTTTGTGGGCCATATGGTCTCGGTCACAACCATTCAAGTTTGCTGTTATAGGGAAAGCAGCCACACACAGTATGTACACAAATGGGTGTGGCTGTGTTCCAGTAAAACTTTAAAAGAACAAGTGGCAGCTCAGATGTGGCCCAAGGGCTGTAGTTTGCCAAACCCTGCTGTGAATCCATTCTTTCATTAGGCATTGAAATTTTATCATTCATTCTATGTTATGAGCTAGAATTTGTCAACAAAGAACAACTTTACTTATCAGCAATTTGGCTACCCTGAAGTACAATTTGTACAAGGCAAATAACAAAAATGCTTTATTCTTTACCTTTATCAAGTGTCACAAAAATGAGTTGTTGTCTTCCTATCCTTTGAGGATAACTGATTAAGATTATACACACACATACACACACATTTATAAAATTACGTACTCATGAATTTTAACATTTATGAAACATTTCAATCCACTGCAGAGGTTATTATGTTTTGATGCTTACACTGTCCCATTTTTGGCCCAGTGTTAGCCTCTTTTACTTGCTCCTGCATCCTTTTAATTCATTTACAGTAGTCTTTGATACCTTCCTAACTTGCCAGTATGACAGGATGTCCCAGGTTCATCTCAGACATTTCCTGCCTCTGACGTAGAATCAGCCATTTCTCTAAAGAACCCCCATCCTTTCAGTGGGAAGTGGTATTAAGAGACCATATTCTTGGTGCCAATTGCTACTGAGTTATTTCTAGACCTTTTCAAATGATAGGGATAAAAAATACTGTCATTTAAAGAGAAAAGCAACACAAAGATGCCCATTCTTACCGCTACTATTCAACATAGTACTGGAAATCCTAGCCAGAGCAATTTGGCAAGTAAAAGAAAGAAAAGGCATCCAAATTGGAAAAATTAAACTGTGTCTGTTTGCAAATAATAGATTTTATATATTAAAAAAACCCTAAGGATTCTACCAAAAAAAACTATTCAAACCAACAAACAAATTCAGTAAAACTAAAGAACACAAAATCAATATACAAAAACCAGCATTGCATTTCTATATGCTAACAATGATCTATCCAAAAAAAAAATTACAGAAACAATTCAATTTATAAAAGCACCAAAAGAAAAATAAAACAGGAATAAATTTAACCAAGGAGGGAAAAAATCTGTACACTGAAAACTACAAAGCACTGATAAAAGAAACTGAAGTCAACACAAATAAATTGAAAGATACCTGGTGTTCACAGACTGGAAGAATTAACACTGCTAAAATGTCCATATTTTCCAAAGCAATCTACAAATTAAAAGCAAACCCTATTAAAATCCCAATGGCATTTTTAACAGAAAGAGAAAAAAAATTAACATTGATATGGAACCACAAAATAAACACCCAAAGCAATCTGTTTTGCTTCATTTTAAGAAATGGGATCTCACTATGTCACCCAGGCTAGAGTGCAATAGCATGATTATAGTTCACTGCAGCCTCAAACTGGGCTCAATCAATCCTCCTGCTTCAGTTTTCTGAGTAGTTGTGACTCCAGGTGTGCATCACCATGCCCAGCTAATTTTTAGTTTTTTGAGAGATGGGGTCTTGCTAGGTTGCTCAGGCTGGTCTCCAACTCCTGGCCTCAAGTGATCCTCCCTCCTCAGCCTCCTGAGTAGCTGGGATTACAGGTGCGAGCCACCATGCCCGGTCCAAAGTAATCTTGAACAAGAACAAAACTGGTGGCATCAAACTACCTGGTTTCAAAACATGCTACAAAGCTACATTAATCAAAACAGCATGATACAGCCATACAGACCAATGGAACACAATAGAGAAAACAGAAATACATCCACATATATGCAGTCAACTAATCATCCACAAAGGTGCCAAAAACACACAATGAAGAAAGGGTAGTTTATTTAATAAATGGTGTTGAAAAAACTAGATATCCCCGTGGGAAAAAATAAAAGTGAATGCTTACCTCATCCCCTACATAAAAATCTACTTGAAATGAACTGAAGACTTAAATGTAAGTCCTGAAATTATAAAACTGCTGAAAGAAAAAATAGGGAAAAGCTTCTCAACATTGGTCTGGGCAATATTTTGGACATGACTCCAAAAGCACAAGCAATATAAGCAAAAATACACAAATGGGATTACATAAAACAAAAAACTTCTGTACAGTAAGAAAAATAATTAACAAGGTCAAAAGACAACCTATGGAATGGGAGAAAATATTTGAAAATCATACTTCTGATAAGGGGCTAATATCCAAACTACATTAAAAACTCGAACAACTCGACAGTATAATAAGAAAACAAATAGCCTATTAAAAGACAGGCAGAGGATTTGAACAGGCATTTCTCAAAAGAAGACATACAAATGGCTGGGTGCAGTGGCCCACGCCTGTAATCCCAGCACTTTGGGAGGCTGAGGCGGGTGGATCAAAAGATCAGGAGATCGAGACCATCCTGGCTAACACGGTGAAAACCCGTTTCTACTAAAAATACAAAAAAATTAGCCGGAAGTGGTGGCACACACCTGGAAGCCCAGCTACTTGGGAGGCTGAGGCAGGAGAATTGCTTGAACCCAGGAGGCGGAGGTTGCAGTGAGCAGAGATCATGCCACTGCACTCCAGCCTGGGTGACAGAGTGAGACTCCTTTTCAATTAAAGAAGAAGAAGAAGAAGACATACAAATGGTCAACAAGCATATGAAAAGATCCTCAGCAGCCTTAATCATCAGAGAAAAGCAAATCAAAACCACATTGAGCTATTGCCTCACACCTGTTAGGATGGCTATTATCAAAAAACAAAAGATAACAGATGTTGGCAAGAGCGTGGAGAAAAGAGAACCCTTATATACTGCTGGTGGGAATGTGAATTGCTTTAGCCATTAAAGAAAACAGTACAGAAGTTCCTCAAAAAACTAAAAAAAGAACTACCATACTACCTAGCAATCCCACTTCTAGGTATACATCCAAAGCAAATGGAATCAGTATGTTGAAGATATATCTGTACTCTCATGTTCATTACAGTATTATTTACAGTAGCCAAGATTTGGGGTCAATCTAAGTGTCCACTGATAGACGAATGAATAAAGAAAATACTATATATATGAATATAAAACATATAAAAATAGACATATATACATACACACAATGGAATATTATTCAGCCTCAAAAAAGAAGGAAATCCTGTTACTTGTGGCCATGTGGATGGACTTGGAGGACATTACGCTAAGTAAAATAAGCCAGCCACAGAAGGACAAACACTACATGATTTCATGTAGAATCAAAAAGAGTTGAATTCAAAGAAGAGACTAGAATGGAACTTACGAAAATTCCTTAGGTGGGAAAGCTCAGAGCTTTGTTCAGGCAAGAATAAGTTTAACTTTATGAAATTAAAGGGGGTATGGGTGGAAGAAATGGGGAGATGCTGGGCAAAGTGCACAAATTATCCATTATCCAGGATAAGTTCTGCAGATTTAATGTAGAGCTATTGACTACAGTCCATACAGGTATCATACACTTGAAATTGGCTCAGAAAGTAGATCTTACATGTTCTTACTCCCACACACACAAAAGAAGGTACCTGTGAGGTGATGGATATGATAATTACCTTGATTGTGGTCATCATTTCACAATGTGTATATATATCAAAACATCACATTGTATACCCTAAATATATACAATTTTTATTTGTCACTTATATCTCAATAAATCTGGAAAAAAGGGGGAAAGTGCATGAAAAAGGCTTTATTTCTTGAATATTATGTATATGTCTCTTTTATACTGGAAAATCTGAGTCTTGGCTATACTTATTCAATTGTTTTATCCAATTATATAAATACATGTACATGTGTGTATAAAATAGTTTCAAAATAATAATATTAACAGTATACTATTAACAACAATATTGTTACTGGGAAGTTTACAATTACTTTGCATTCTTTTTCAACTTCTTTGCAATTCTGTTTCATCTTACCAGAGATACACAGTCAAATTATTATATTGTAAAGTTGATTAAAATAATTTTCTGTGGCTAACTCCAACTTTATAATTAAATTCATTTGTTTCATGTCTTTTATTTTTTAATATTATTTGTAATAAATAGAAACAGAGTTTCACTATGTTGACCAGGCTAGTCTCAAACTCCTGGCCTCAAGAGATTGTACTGCCTTGGCTTACCAAAGTGCTGGGATTACGAGTGTGAACCACCACGCCTGAACTGCTTCATTTTGTCTTTGATTTTTAGGGTTTACTGGGTTTTTTTTATTTTTATTGATTGATTGATTGATTTTTGAGACAGAGTCTTGCTCTGTCACCCAGGCTAGAGTACAGTGGCGCAATCTCGGCTCACTGCAACCTCTGCCTCCCAAGTTCAAGCAATTCTCCTGCCTCAGTCTCCCAAGTAGCTGGGATTACAAGGGTACGCCACCACACCTGGCTCATTTTTGTATTTTTAGTAGAGACGAGGTTTCACCATATTAGCCAGGCTGATCTCTAACTCCTGACCTCAAGTAATCCGCCAGCCTTGGCCTCCCAAAGTACTGGGATTACAGGCATGAGCCATCACACCTGGCCTTACTGTTTCTTTTTAAATTTAATTCTATATTTAAAATCTACAAAAGATGGCCTCTCAGCCTTTTAGCTACGATAAAGTGTAGTAAAAATCTATAAAATATTTCTATGGTTCCAAAACGAAAGTTATAAAATAAGGTACATTTGGAGAAGTCCTCGTTCCATCTCTATATTGTTCTCCTGATCCTTCCCCTCTTCTGTGTAGATAACCATCTCCACTACCTTTTAGTTTTTGCGTCTGATTTTTAAAAACATAATGATAAATCTGCCCCCTTCTTACAAAAGTAGCTTATGACACACAGTATTCTGTCCCTTGCTTTTTACACTTAATACATGTACAGATCACAGCATTACAAAGAACTTCATTCCTTGTTGAACCTGCATAGTACTCCATCATGTGGCCATTCCTTATCAGTTAGTTCAGTCAGTCTCCTGTAGGACTGTTCCTAGTCTTTTGCTAGTACAAGTAGTGCTATAATAAACAACCTTGTGCATATGTCCATTAATAATAATGCCAGTGTCTCTTTGAAATTGTATCCGAGAAGTAGCAGTGCTAGATCAGTAGGTTCATGCACATGTCATCTTACCAGATATTACCAAATACATCTACATGGGGCTGTACCATTTTGCCATAATAGTTACTTTAAAATAATAAAAACAGGTTTCAGTTTGCTACCTGTAGTTGTATTTTAATAATAAACAAGTACATTTAATTTTAAGCAAGGCATTATGATGATATACGATAGACGAATGTTGGAAGGAAAAAAGATATGGAATGAGGGAAAAGAATATGAGCAAAATTCCAGAGATAAGAAAGCAAGGTGCTGTGTTCAGGGATGAATAGTTGTCTAATTTGATTGAACGCCAGGGAAATAGATATGTCATAAGCTACCAAACAAAAAAACCAAGTAATTTTTACTTTAGCTTGTATTTAAACAAATACTACATGTTTTTTATCCTTTAAGGATAAAACCTGAATAAAAATAAATGGATTTATCTGTCAAAGAATTTTCTAAGTTATGGCTTATAGTTGTTAAGTAACCTCCCAAAAGGAAATCATTAGCAGATACATTTTTGCTGGAACAATTTTCATCTTAGTTAATTAGAAGTTGCCATTTTAAGCAAATAAAAAGCTTCATTACACGCTTTTGTACACAGCTTTCAAAAGGTAACGTCAAAGAAACAATCTGTTTTTATAGTTATGAGTAATAATTACTAAGATATTGAGAAATCAGATCTTGCTTCTTGTTCAAATCGCATTATTCATTTTGAAAGTGCTGATTTTATACCACTCTTGTGGTTTATAATCATTACTTTATAACATTGTCACCCAAATAATCAAGAGCAAAAGATACTGCATAACTATAAGAGGGATGCAAGAAAAGAAAGATGGGATGGATTGGAGTCCGATCAAGCTTAAGATATCCACAACCCCAGAATTAGAACAAATGCTTTTCAGCTTTGAAAAATGTTTCAAGTTACAATTACAACTTTTAAATACACTCTTCTCATTACTTCCCTAATAAGAGAAAAGATGAAAAAACTTCATGGGAGATAAAATAATAAACATAGCATAAACTCTCCAAAAGACTCCCCTGGGTTACAACCTTCAGTAACAATCTAAATAAAATTTACTTTAATTTTTTTAAAGCCTAATTTTTTTCTTTAGTTAACACTTATATGATCACACATTTAACTTTAAAAGTATCAATATCAGAAAGGTTTGTCTGTCCATGGAGATACCGAAGCTTCCTTACCTTTCGTGGTGACTGCCCTTGTGCAAAATGTGATTGGCTCTATGCTGTTCAAAGTAGTACTCCTCCAAGTTAAGCAGCAGCAAGGAAAATCTGGATTCGGGGGGAAAAAAACATCTTTCAGTTTATTTTTTAGTAAGTGTAAGAAGGCAATATATTTAAAACGCCTGATCCCAAAAAGTTTTTCCATTCATGAATTTAACAAACACTTATGAAACATGTGTATCATGCCAGCAGTCCTCTCTACCCAGTGGCAGGAAGTACATAGATGGGCCTGCCTTGTGTCCAAATAACTACTATGGCAAAAATAAAATTGCTCACCAGGTGGACGTACTACTCTTTTACAGAAACCCTGAACTTTGTGAAGTTAAACGCATCCTTACCTGAACAAAGCTCAGAGCTTTCCCAATTAGGAAATTTTGGTCATTTGTCTCCCCTGACTGAACAATGCTAGGCTTCCCCACCTCTTCCCTGTCATACCCCCCGCCGCCCCCAACATCTGTCTCATGGTTATCTAAGTTACTCCCACAAGACCACATGCCTCTAGGAGACAGATTTTTTTTTTTTTTTTGAGATGGATTTTCACTCTTGTTGCCCAGCCTGGAGTGCAATGGCGCAATCTCGGCTCACCATAACCTCCGCCTCCCGGGTTCAAGTAATTCTCCTGCCTCAGCCTCCCAAGTAGCTGGGATTACAGGCATGCGCCACCACACCTGGCTAATTTTGTATTTTTAGTAGAGACGGGGTTTCTCCATGTTGGTCAGGCTGGTCTCAAACTCCCAACCTCAGGTGATCCGCCCACCTCAGCCTCCCGAGGTGGTGCTGGGATTACAAGCATGAGCCACTGCACCCAGCCGACAGATCTTTAGATATTCCCCTGGGATAACCAGCCCATGCTGTCTATATAATGGGTGTTTAATAAGTAAAATGAGTAAACTAAACTGAGTGGGATTGAAATATAGTTCTTTTTAAAGTTGTAAGTGATTTAAACTTTTAAAAACAAGAGAAGATATTAAGAAAAATTATTAATTTTGTTGTATGGCTACAGCAACAAATACATGACAAATAAGTGAAAACAGGCATTTTTTTGTTTTGTTTTGTGATAAGGACCAGGAAACATCAATGGTATCTAGAGTTACAGGCAAAAGCTTTCATGAAAAGTGTGGGACTTGAGATGGACCTTAAGTTCCAGTGTGTTAGAGGAAGAAATTTACATTAAACATGGCAGATTACACATATATGTTTATTTTACTGCCTCTTGAAACACCACTACAATGTAAATAAAACTATTTTTAAATGGTAAAACCCACAGGCTAAAGCAAATTGGAGAGATATTAAAGCAGAGAAGAGACATGAACAAATCTGTGAGAAATGGAAAGTAGACGGCGAGGAATAAGCAGTGCTCAGAAATCAGAACTTCAGATTCCTCCAGAGAAGGCACCACTCAGGAGAAAACCAGTTCAAGTCACGGTACTTTCAAAAAGTTCAGAAACTGCAGTATCAGGTGCTGGAGAGGATGTGCAGAAATAGGAAGGCTTTTACACTGTTGGAGGGAGTGTAAATTAGTTCAACCATTGTGGAAGACAGTGTAGTAATTCCTCAAGGATCTAGAACTAGAAATACCATTTGACCCAGCAATTCCATTACTGGGTGTATACCAAAAGGATTATAAATCATTCTACTATAAAGACACATGTACATGTATGTTTAATGCGGCACTGTTCACAGTAGCAAAGACTTGGAACCAACTCAAATGCCCATCAATGATAGACTGGATAAAGAAAATGTGGCACATATAGACCATGGAATACTATGCAGCCATAAAAAAGGATGAATTCATGTCCTTTGCAGGGACATGGATGAAGCTGGAAACCATCATTCTCAGCAAACCAACACAAGAACAGAAAACCAAGCACTGCATGTTCTCATTCATAGGTGGGAATTGAACAATGAGAACACATGGACACAGGGCAGGGAATATCACACATGGGGGCCTTTTGCGGGGTGGGAGCTAGGGGAGGGATAGCATTAGGAGAAATACCTAATATAGATGACGGGTTGATGGGCGTAGCAAACCACCATGGCACGTGTATACCTATGTAACAAACCTGCACATTCTGCACATGTACCCTAGAACTTAAATTAAAAAAAAGAAAGAAAGAAAGAAATTGCAGTATCAGGTACCAAAAGGACAGGGTTTGTAAAGCATGAGGGGTGATTAAAAGTAAATGAGGGCAGTGGCCCCCAATTCTTTTCCTGATGGGTTACCCCTACTGCACTCTGGCATGTGGTTTTTCTACCAAAAAAAAAAAAAAAAAAAAAAAAAAAAAAAAAAAGGGGGAGATGGTGGAGAGCAGGACTGTAGTGTGAAAAGAGGATGATTATGCAAAACATAAAATAGATGAACACTAGTTTGCTGAGAATTATGGTTTCCAGCTTCATCCATGTATCACTCCAGGCAGGGGTCTGGTACATTAGTTTTGGAAAAAACTAAATAGCCTCAGAGAAAAAGCCAGGTCTCTCTACTAGTGAAACTCAACCGAAATGGCCCATTCCCAGTGACACAGAATTACATGCTTCACATTTAAATATGAATGAATAGCCTATGATCACAGCCTCTAGGATGAAAGAACAAAGCCAAGGCAAGCAGGAAGAATGCAACTTGAAGGACTAAACACAATGCAGAGAACAGAAGAAAAGGTCAAAAGGTTATAATTAATGTCCCTACAAAGAAGAAGTTATATTCATGACACCAGAAGAGATGCTCATTAAAAAAAAAAATAGGCCGGGTGCAGTGGCTCACACCTGTAATCCCAACACTTTGGGAGGCCGAGGCAGGCAGTTTGCCTGAGGTCAGGAGTTCGAGACCAGCCTGGCCAACATGGTGAAACCCCACCTCTACTAAAAGTACAAAAATTAGCCAGGTGTGGTGGCGGGCACCTATAATCCCAGCTACTCAGGAGGCTGAGGCAGGAGAATTGCTTGAACCTGGGAAGCAGAGGTTGCAGTGAGCCAAGATCATACCACTGCACTCTAGCTTGGGTGACAAGAGCAAGACTCCATCTCAAAATAGTAATCATCAGCATCATCATTATCATCATCATCTGAACCAAAAGAAAAGTAACTCAAAAAATTAAAAATGATTGCAAAAACCAGTTATACCATCCTAATCGGTAACTTGTATTGACCTGTTCTCCATATTTAAATCCATGAACAAGAATCAATTACAGGCTAAACTGCCGGAGTGCAAAACAAAATGTACATTATCAATACTTAATCTGAATTTCAATATAATCACAAGACAGAATTGGAGCTACGCATCCTTCCTTCTCTTTCCTAATCTTCTCACTCCTTCTCTTATAGAGAGGGAAGAATAAAGTAAGTATCCTTCAACAAGACAAGGGCGTAATTTCATTTCTATGAAGCACAATAGCCTTCAGAGACAACTCTTCCATATAATTATTAAAATATAATCATATCAACTATTTTAGAACTAAAGTCATCATTTTGGTAAGTGAATTAATTATAGCCTCCTTAATTTATCAATATGCATATTTTGCAAGAAATGTAAAACACATAGTTAAGGGATATAACCAAATCATATTGTTCGAAGTTAAAGGATTAAGAAACTTTTCTAAGTCTATATTTTCTTTTTACTAAAGTGTTGTTATACCCGCTTTAAAACTTTTCTATGTAAAAATTATTACAATTAAGTTTCATGATTTTCAGAACAATGATTTTCAAACTACATTTTACGTATTAAAAGGGTCCATGCTTTAAAAAAAAATTAAAATCATCATTTTGTAATTGGATGGTCTCATCTATTGGTATTGTATCTGACTGTAAATTATTTCTTTAGAAGACTCTTAGCCCTGCCCCTACATATTCCTAGTTTAATCCTCCTTTGCAGAGGTGTGGTTTCATTCTCTGTAGAGAAGTATCCTCACAGAGCAACTCAACAATCCTAAAAAGATGTTTTCCTATTCTCACATCACCTAAATTTTAAAGCCCACTGTACAACACTTAACCAGAACTTAAAATAGCTAGAGTAACCCTGCATTCCGCTCAACAACTACTCAACACTCGGCTGATGAACAATATTTACAGTGGATCCAGAAGGTTTTGCTAGTCAATGCTTTCTCCAACAGGCTTCACTGTGATAAGAAGTGTAACCCAAGCACCTTGGGAGGCAGTGCTGGGACGCCATGACACCTTCGTGATGTGTGCAGAGGCAAAGGAAAGCACAGGAGTGCTGTATATTTGCCACCTCTACTCTCAATACCCCAACACCAGCCTTGAATGAAGCTAGACTATAGTGCCCCTACTAGAGAGTTGATTTAATTAAACAGGGCATTTTTAAGAAGCTTCTGAAAATGATTTCTGAAATAAGGAAGAAATTAAGAAAACTGTTATAGACAAGGCAAGATCACAGTCCTACTACTCACCACTGGAAACATTCCCCCAGTAATACATTGGATGGTGATATAGTTTGGATGTTCTGTCCCCTCCATATTTCATGTTGAAATGTGATTCCCAGTGTTGGAGGTGGAGGCCTGGTAAGAGGTGATTGGATCATGGGGGTAGATCCCTCATGAATGACTCAGCACCATCCCCTTAGTGATAAATGAGTTCACAATCTGTTCACTCAAACTCTGGTTGTTTAAAAGGGTCTGGGACCTTCCCTTTCTCTCTCCTGCTCTGTCTCTTGCCATGAGATACACCTGCTCCCACTTCACTTTCTGCCATGAGTAAAAGCTCCCTGAGGCTTACCAGAAACCAAGCAGATGCTGGTGCCTTGCTTCCTGTACAACCTGCAGAACCATGAGCCAATTAAGCCTCTTTCCATTGTAAATTACCCAGCCTCAGGTATTTCTTTATAGCAAAACAAAAACAGACTAAGACATAAAATTGGCACCAAGGAATAGGGCATTTTATTATGAATATACGTAAAGACGTGGAAGCAGCTTTGGAACAGGGTAACAGGCAGAGGTTGGAAGAGTTTGGGGGACTCAGAAGAGGACAGGAAGACAAAGGAAAGTTTGGAACTTCTCAGCAAATGGTTAAATGGTTGTGACCAAAATGCAAATAGGAATATGGACAGTGAAGGCCAGGCTGACATGGTCTCAGATGGAAGTGAGGAAATTAATGGGAACTGAAGCAAAGGTCGCCCTTATTACAAACTAGCAAAGAACTTGGCTGCATCTGTGTCTATGTTCCTAGGGATCTGTGGAAGGTTGAACATAAGAGTAAGGACTTAGGTAGGGCATGTGGCAGAAGAAATTTCTAAGCAGCAAAGTGTTCCAGAACTGGTCTGGCTGTTTCTAAAAGCCAACAATCAGATACAGGAACAAATAAATGACTTAAAGTTGAAACTTACATTTAAAAGGAAAGCAGAACATAAAAGTTTGGGAAATTTGCAGCCTGGCCCTGTGGCAGAGAAAGAAAAAGCATTTTCAGGAGAGGAATTCAAGCCGGGGGAGTAAGCTATGGAGTAATTGCTTGCTAGAGAGATGAGCATGACTGAAAGGTTGCCAAGGGCTAATATCCAAAACAATGGGGAAAAGGCCTCAAAGGCATTTCAGAAGTTTTCAGGATGTCCCTCCCATCACAGAGGGCCTAGGAGAGGAAAGAAGGACTTAGGGGGCCAAGCCCCGGTTCCTACTGCCCAACACAGCCTAGGGACACTGCTCCCAGCAGACCCGCTGCTCCACCTCCAGCCATGGCTCAAAGGGCCACAAGTACAACTCACGCTGCTGCTCTAAAGGTTGCAAAACATTAGCCTGGGCAGCTTCCATGTGGTGTTAGGTCTGCAGGTGCACAGAATGCAAGCATGAAGGAGTCTTGGCAGCTTCCCCCTATATTTCAGAGGATGTGTGAAAAGGCCTGGGATCCCGGGCAGAAGCCTGCTGCAAGGATGGAGCCTATACAGAGAACCTCTACGATGGCAGTGTGAAAGGGAGAAGCGGGCTAGAGCCCCCAAACAGAGTCCCCACCAAGTGGAGCTGTGGGAAGGGGGCCACTGCCCTCTAGACTCAACAATGGTAGAGCCATCAGCAACTTGCAGCCTCAGCATGGAAAAGCTGCTGGCACTCAACTCCAACCTGTGAGAGCAGCCATGTGGGCTGCACCCTTCAAAGCCACAGAGGCAGAGCTGCCTAAGGCCTTAGGAGCCCACTTCTTACACCACTGTGCCCTGGGTATGGGACAAGGAGTCATAGGAGATTATTTTGGAGCATTAAGATTTAATGACTGCCCTACTGGGTTTCAGACTTCAGTGGGGTCTACCGCCCCTTTCTTTTGGCAGATTTCTCCCTTTCGAATGGGAATGTTTACCCAATGCCTGTACCACCACTGTATCTTGAAAGTAGATAAATTGTTTTGATTTTACAGGCTCATAGGTGGAAAGAAATGGGTTTAAGATGAGACTTAGGACTTTGGACTTGATGTTGAAATAAGTGAAGACTTTGGAGGACTATTGGGAAGAAATGATTGTATTTTCCAATGTAAGAACATGAGGTTTAGGGGGTCAGGGGCAGAATGATATAGTTTGGATGTTTGTCCCCTCCAAATCTCATGTTAAAATGGAATTATCAATGTTGAAAGGAGGGTCCAGTGGGAGGTGACTGGATCATGGGGGCAGATCCCTCATGAATGCCTCAGCACCACCCCCTTGGAAATAAGCGAGTTCATGCTCAGTTAGTTCACATGAGATCTGGTTGTTTAAAAGAGTCTGGGACCTCCTCCTCCTCCTCTCTCTTGCTCCCTCTCTTGCCATGTGATGTACCCACTCCCACTTCATCTTCAACCATGAGTAAAAAGCTCCCTGAGGCTTCATCAGAAGCCAAGCACATGCCAGTGCCATCCTTCCTTCCTGTACAGCCCGCAGAACTGTGAGCCAATTAAACTCTCTTGAATTACCAAGTCTCAGATATTTCTTTATAGCAAAATAAAAATAGACTAACATAAACAATCTCTGAAGAGAGTCATTCAAACATTATTATTCCATCTAAACTAACTTCCCCTTTCTCAATTGTGCTATGAAGTCTTCACCAAAGCAAACCTTCTCCTCCGCCAAAGTTCAGATGAATTAAATCTACTGCCTTTTCCTGACTTTCCTGCATTTTACCTGACCTCAAACATAGTCAGAACTCTGTCAAAAGAGATGAGATTAGCAGCATGACGTTCATGCTGGGGACTGGTGACAACAACTTCCTCTTCTAGTGGTTTATAAATAATCTGTCTGATCTAGAATTTGCATTAAACCTATTTATGCACATATGTTCTTTCAGCACCTTTCAAAGTTCCTAGATCAATGAAATAATTCTGTGGTTTTACACTCAAACTCTCCCAGGATTTTACGCCAGGAGACATAAGCACGTGGCTACCCTTTGCATCTTCACCCATTTTGCAAAAGTTCATCCTATCTCTTTCAGTCTGAAGGTTAGTATTATTAATAGAATATAGAATAAGAGCTTTCTCTGTCATAAATTAATGTTACACCTGGTACCAGGCTAGGCCTAGGCAGCAGCCCAGTACTTCCTAGTTCCAAAGGCAACTTTAGAAGTTTTCTTGTTTTTATTTTTTTAATCTGTACCATTTTTCAAAGTTTCCACTCATTTGGGGCTTTAATCCTTTTGAAATTAACTATGTATAACCTTCTTGTTTTATATTAAAACGAATAATTATAAACTCAGAGAAATACTACCTGTACAACCATTCTTTATTTGCTAGCCTGATTTTCTTTTTCTTTTTTAGCTTCCTTCCAACATGGAAGCTTGCCTGATTTTCTGTAACTCCTCACAAAAGATCATTTGGATTAGATGTTCTTAATTATATTTTTGACAGTTTCACAAACTTCCTGGGTCAATATGCTTTCCAAACTGTGCAGTAACAGCACCTATCTTTTTTGTTCCTTGGAACTTCCAATATCTGCTTTCTTAAAAATCTAGGTTCTATGTATGACAGGATCCCTCTCAACTCCCCTGAGCTCCAGCAATAAACGACCTGATATGACTGCTTTTTCTGATGGTTCATTTCATTGCTACTTGGTTAATAATCTGTCTTTAATATTCAGCATTAAGTAAAGTTCTCAAGTTTAGGATAAATTAAAACTTTAACAAAGGAAGTCAATAAACTGTACTTAGATTTCATTAAGCATTTCAGCCAGTATCTCTATTGCCACTTCCTGTTCTCTCATTTACACCAGGTACACAGCCACCATTTCTTCCACCCACTTAATGTGGCCTGTGACAAAAGAACACAATCATGTTATCTTTGTTCCTCCTTCCAATTGTGTTCTCTGGGTTTTTCTCCCGGGGTTTCATGGATTCCCCTTCAGATGTATACCTTCTTAACATTCAAAGCCCACTGCCTCACCTCCTAGCAGGTCCTTCCTTTTCAATAGGTCTGCAGCTTTTCACACTAGATTCCAATCTTGGGTGTTATCTTACCCAACTCCAGTGACACCTAAAACACACATTAATCCTTTTTTGTTAAAAGACCCAGCTCATTTTATTATCCATGTTCTACACATTTGCAGAGAGACCATCTGCAGGACTAAATACATTTCTAGTTCCTGTACCAGTTGTTTTCACCTATAAATTACCGGCCCTTCTTCCCTCCCAGAAAGAGTTCTCATGAATTTAAACAATTTCACTCTTTCATCTGACCTTTTTAGCCCTTCCCCTCAGTAATTAGATTAAAGCTTTCCATCACTCAGCTACACTCTAGAAAATTACATTCTCCCTGACTATGTGAGATGCAGTGACTTCCAGCCAAGATGGTTCAGATATCAAAATCCCTTTCACTGACACCATCCATAAAGTCAGTAATTCTATTTTCAAGTCTCAGCAATTTATAGAAGAAATGGTAAAAACGTCATCTATGCTCTCAAAGTCCTCCAGTTTCCTCATCAAGGGTCATAGTGCGGGGCAGGAGGCTTCCATGAGGCTTTTTATATGTACTATCAAGAAGTTAAAGAAGGAAGTTGAGTTGGAAGGGACAAATAGATAAAAAATCAAGATGAATGCTGAATACTGTTATCTAGAGCAGCACTTCACAAAGGTTAATGTGCACACAATCATCTGGGGATCTTGTTAAAATGCACATTCCGAGGCAGCAGCTCCAGGGTGAGGCCTAAGAATGTGCATTTCTAACAAGCTTCAGGCACACATGCGCTGCTGGCCTGTGGCCCACACTTTGACTAAGAAGGTTCTGATATCTACATAAAACAGGCTTCATTCATTCCTGACTCAGTCTAAACTTCAAGGATACCATAAAAATAAGCATTGGCCAGTAGCCCACAACCTAGTATTTAAAATAGAAGCAGTATGGTACAGTGGAAAAGAGGTTGGACTTAGATCAGAGAACATTTGTTCTAGCCTTAGCTCAGCTTGGATCCAAATTTTCCAAAACTATTTCAGCTTTAGGAAGTTGAAGCAGGATAGATGACGAAAAAAAAAAAAAATCTATATCTAGACAGCAAAACACTACAGAAAGGAGATCTTAAAAGCAGCCAGAGAAAAGACAGATTACCTACAAAGAACAATTAGACTTAACAATATTGGTTTGTTGCAGGCTGGTCTCCCAGAAGAAAAGGCGGCCTCCTGCAAAGCTTCAGGGAAAACTGCTATGACTGTGTTTAAGGTAATCAAACCTCATCAACCACAAGGCTTGAATCCCAGTCCCCTAGCCATGCCAGGAAAAAGGCTGGCGTTTCCCCGATCAGGAACAAACCCTGCCACATTATACAGACTTAGCCCAGTCAAGCCAACAAGGGGGTGAGGATATCCTGCAGCCACAAATGCTGAGCTGAGTGACCCAAGGTTCCATCACAGTATGATCCTAGTGTACTCTGGCCCCGGTCACTCCCTGGAGTGCTGGTTTCTCCTGCAGTCTGAAGCTGGCCCAGCCAGGTAGCTGAACTTTGCCCCAGGGGGACAGGGCACAACTATCACTGACCTTTCTCTGTGAGGTACCCCCTAACATCCCTGAGCACTCCAGCAAGTCTGGTGCATATTCCCTGGCCCTTTGCATTTGTTTGGATAATCTTCAAAATGTTGAGAGAATTAAACATCTAGCAAAACGGATTTTCGACGCAAAAGCAAAATAAGGATATGTTCAGACAGACAAAGACAGAGGTGGTTTATCATCATCCAACCCTGATCAGAGGAAACTTCTAAAGGATATTCTTCAGGAAAGAGAAAATAATTCCGTAACAAGGACATGACACGTAAGAAGGAGTACTGAACAAAAACAATGGTAAATATGCATGTAAAACTACAGAAGCATGAACCGGGCAATTACTAATGCACAATCTGTAGGTTTAAAATAGAGATAAAAAACACTGGACAATAACAGACTATAATTGAGAATGGGGGCACAGGAGTTAAGTGTTCCAAGGTTGTTACATTGGTAGAGAGGAGAATAAAGATAATGCTTAGCTTCAGACCTTAAATTTAATATACTAACATTTTAAGGATAAGCATTAGAAAAACAAATAAAACATGTAACTTCCATACTCTTCGGAGAAAAATGAAAGGGAGCAAGGGGGCCTTATTTAATCCAAAGGAAGAGGGGAAGGAAGGCAAAATAAAAGAACAAAACTAAAAAGTAAAAAGTGAATTCAGACATATTTGTAATAATAAATGTAAACAGACTAAACTAATTCATTAAGATAAAAATTATCAAAATGAATCATTAAAAAAAAGTTCAAGTACAAGCTATTTATAAGAAACAGACCTAAAGCCTTAGGACACAGAATAGTGAAAATTGAAACAATGGAAAACCCCATACAATGCAAATAACCAAAAGAAAACTGATATAGCTATATTAATATCAGACAAAATAGAAAAAAACATTGCTAGGTCATTATAGATTGATAAAAAATTCAACTCACCAAGAAGATAACAATTCTTTTTTTTTTTTTTTTTTTTTTTTTGAGACGGAGTCTTGCTCTGCCGCCCAGGCTAGAGTGCAGTGGCCGGGTCTCAGCTCACTGCAATCTCCGCCTCCCGGGTTCACGCCATTCTCCTGCCTCAGCCTCCTGAGTAGCTGGGACTACAGGCGCCCGCCACCGCGCCCGGCTAGTTTTTTGTATTTTTTAGTAGAGACGGGGTTTCACCGTGTTAGCCAGGATGGTCTCGATCGAAGATAACAATTCTAAGTTACTTACTGAGTACAAGTCAAAAAAAAATAACAAAAAGATTTTGTTATTTTCAAAATCTATGAGTTGGACATTTTAAGACACAATTCTAAATTTCTAATGGTTAAAAGACGAAGTGACAACCATATTTAGAAGAAAAATAGCACTGAATTCCTTAAATGACCATTCCTATTTTATATCACATTAAAAAAATTTTTAACGAAAATTATACAGTATACATACTCAAAATCCATTTATGGATACATTCCTGTGACTTCTCAATGGTAGCCACTGAGAGGTTAATTTGAGATAAAAGGGAAGTAAATGGGTAGGCTAGTAATACATTTTGGGTAAAGTCAATATAGATTCTAAATTAACCAAGAGATTTGCAATATGTATTTCCTCTCCCGCTGTTTTTCATGTGAGAAAAATAAACCCTATTTATGTAAGTCATAGTCAGGTAGATTTACTGGGATCTATCGGCATTGCTGACTAATTAAGTCCTAACTTTACCTCCATTTATCTCCATTTTCAACACCTGGTATATTCCACAAACAGATCTGAAAAGACTGCGATGATAAGCCTTAGAAATGAAAGATTAAACCGAAGTATCACAATCACTTTGCCCTCTCACCAAGTGCTTTTAATAAAATAAATATAGACACAATTGATTAAACAAACATATTGAATAACAGAAAGGCCAAGCGTGGTGGCTCACCTGAGGTTGGGAGTTCGAGACCAACCTGACCAACATGGAGAAACCTCCTCTCTACTAAAAATACAAAATCAGCTGGGTGTGGTGGTGCATGCCTGTAATCCCAGCTACTCTGGAGGCTAAGGCAGGAGAATCGCTTGAACCCGGGAGGCGGAGGTTGCAGTGAGCCAAGATTATGCCATTGCACTCCAGCCTGGGCAACAAGAGCGAAAACTCCGTCTCAAAAAAAAAAAAAAAAAGAAAGAAAGAAAGTTAATATTAGCATAATCAAGAGTATTATACACTCATGGAATGTCCGAAACAAAGTTGAAACCTCAAAGTGCCTGTTTTTTTGCGATAGGGTCTCACTGTGTCACCCAGGCTGTAGTGCAGTGGTATGATCATAGCTCACTGTAACCTTGGACTCCTGGGCTCGAGCAAGCTTCCCACCTTTTAATATATTTCATATTAAAATAGAAATGTCTTAAATAGCAACAGTTAGTATAATATCCTCATCTACTAATCCACTGTATACACCTGCCATCCCTGACAAATCCAAGGAAGATATGTGAATTGCCTTTAAAAAATGTTTCAATTTACCCTCACCAACACCTGCACAGGATATTTTTTAAAAATAATAAAATCAATATGGTTCCTGCCATCTAAATTTTTTTTTTTTTTTTTTTTGAGATGGCCAGGCTGGAGTGCAATGGCGCCGTCTCGGCTCACTGCAACCTCCACCTCCCAGGTTCAAGCAATTCTCCTGCCTCAGTCTCCTGAGTAGCTGGGACTACAGGCGCAAGCCAGTGGTTAATTTTTGTATTTTTATTAGAGATGGGGGTTTCACCATATTGGCCAGGCTGGTCTCGAACTCCTGACCTCGTGATCTGCCTGCCTCGGCCTCCCAAAGTGTTGGGATTACAGGCATGAGCCCTGAGTCCGGCCTGCCACCTAAATCTTAACCAGGATATAAGTATACTTAATTTGAATGGCCAAGTGTCTGTTTTCTAATCCTTAAAATTACCAAAGCATTTATTTATAAACATCACCAATAAATGGCACCACTTTATAGTTATTCAAACCAGAAGCCTGAGAGTAGAATTTCCATGTTTAGCAAATAAAAATATCATATGCCCAGTAATATTTGAATTTCAGATAAATAATATACTTTAAAAATGTTTAGTATATCCCAAATATTGCATCTACTGTTGAATTTACTTATACTAAAAAAATTTTAGTATAAGTATATACCAAATATTGCATATACCATCACATTTACTTATACTAAAAAATTATTCATTGTTTATCTGAAATTCGAATTTAACTGGGTGTACTGTATTTTATCCGGTAATCCCAGCTGGAATTGTTCCTCTATCACCTCTCACATACAATACACCACACCAAGACCTGTCAATCACACGTCCTAAAAACATCTAGAATCCATCCACTTTCCTCCATTTATTCTGCCACCACCTTGGTCTAAACCACCAACGCAAGAATCTCCTAGTCCATCTCTCTGCTTCTGCTTTTGCAGAAACATCACTCACTTTAAACACAGTACATCAACTTAATAATAAGAGAAGTAAATGCTAATTTCAAGTTTCTTCTTTTCTGGGGTCAATATTTGGTAGCTCTGGAAATCTAAAATCCCTTAATTAGCATTAGAGCCGCCAGTGAACTTACAATGAACAAACTGAGGCCATTCATGGGTAACCTCTGAAACAATCCCTCTTCAAGTTTTCCAAGGAAAGTAACAATTTTCTTGGGTATGCTGAAGCCAATGACCAGTCCAATCCATTTGCTAATTTGTGTTTATGTAACGCAAGGGGATAAACCAGGAAAAATCTGGGCAGAAACGGTAAATCTGCGGCTCAGTAAGGTTGCCTTAAAATATTCTTGTTTCAGAATGAATTCTAAGATGTATAAAGAGACTCCTTGATTCTAGCGCACACCTGATGTGAGACATTCCTGTCATTCAAATGCGTATTCTATGCATTGAATGGCGTATGCCCATCAGCCCAGGTTGCTAAGCCATGGGGCAGAGCACTAAACAATTTGGGCACTCAGCAAGTTAGAATTCAGATAAATACAAAACACATGGAGCCAACTTTTTCAGATGACTGATGCTCAGGAACAGCTGATGCCTCCTGACTGGATAGATAAATGTTTTGGTTGTGAGAGCTAGAGTTCTCTCTGAACACTGCCAGCCTATCACGTTGTTGTCTAATCATTGAATTCTAACACAGCAGCATATACACGGAAATATAAGTCCAGGTTTCAAGGTTTGTGTGACACTACAGAGCTGTGAACTAGCCAAATTGAATACAAATTACTTCCATCGAAATAACAGCCAGAACCAAGGAAAAAATGTTTTCCTGTATATCAAAGAGGCCACAGTATTGGCACGAATGACTCATATCATAGAACATGACGGCAATTTAAGTGTGTCAAAGTTCTCACAATTTAAATCTGAATGTTCACCCACAACAAGTCTTAATATTGTTGATACTAAACAAGGAAACTCCACTCAAGCTCTTTCCACAAGAAAAATGCATTACAAATTCAGTCAGAAGGGTATCCCCAAGTGTGAGTTACATAGTTAGGGCTCAGTTATTTAATACACAAGACTTTCTGTGACTAAAACCTAATCACATCACCAAAAACATTTTTGGAAGCCACATCTGAGATATGTTTTCTGTGTATCGTATCTTCTTCTCTATAGTAGAAAAATGACATTTCGGACGGTGGATACACTGGTTAGACCAACATTATAGATTAGAGGAGGATGAATGTCTGGATGAAAGGGGTCGAGTCAACCCTTATTAAACAAGTGTAGACAAATCTTGAAGTCTGCACTTGTATTCCCACGTGTAACCTGCTTTGCTGGTATTCACTGATGAGACAACGTGACAGGCTAGCAGCACTGGAAAATCTGTAGCTCTCACAATCAAAACAGTGTGTTTGTAAAATGATTCAGCCCCCCCTTTCCTTTTGGCCTATGAGCTGCAGACCCAGCAAGTTGTTTCCGTCACCAAAAATGCGCTTGGAACTATCCATAGAGCCGAAATGAGCTTTCTTATGAGACTTCCTTTGGGGACAGGTCCAGAATCTCTGAAAGGGAACTGCTGCGAGACAATTTTAGCGCAGGGACTCCAAATCCTTACTGGGATGCCGGTGACAATGAGTGCTCTGCTGCCGCACCGCGATTTCACTGCAAAGCTTTCCAAAACAAGGTCCACGGCGCGGGGAGCAAGTGTTTGCGGGGCAGGACCTTGGCTTTCCTCAGAATCAGGCCTTTCCGGAGGCCCTCCTCCCAGCCTTCCAGCGCCTGGAGCTAGTCCCGTGTCTAAAGGAGTCGGTAGGAAAAAGGCGCAGTAATGCGAGTGGGTGGTCGCCGGCCTGCTCCGTGCCGCCCAGCGACCAACTTTGCGGCGCCGGCGCCAAGTGCCTGGACCCGATTAAAGGGAAGGATTAGAAAGGGGGTGCCCGCCGGGCAGCGTACTCACCCTCCCCAGCGAACGCCGGGGCAAGGATCCGCGCCGCGACCCCGCGCGGCCTTCCGGGTGAGCTGCCCGCGGCCGCCGGGACTGCACGGCCGGCCGGTTCGGCGTGCTTCGCCTGCGCGGTGGGATCTGGCCTGACCCGTCATCGGCTTCCTGTCCCCGGCAGGCTCTGGCCCAGACCAGGCCCCCGGCCTCTCACCCCGACCTCGGGTTTTCGCTACAGCCCCCAGCCCGGGCCCTGGACACGCGTCCGGCCCCTGCCTCCGTGCCCGGCCCCCACGCCGCCTCCCGTCCCTCACATCTCCGGCCGGCGTCCCCACGACCGGCCCCGACCATGCCCCCGGCTGGGCCCTTCTTCAGCTGGGCGCGCACCTCTCCTTGGAGTAGAGCTGCAGCTGCTGCTCCTGCTGCTTCTTCCGGATAAACGCCATGGAGGGCAGGCGCGGGCGGGCGCGGAGCGCACAGGCAGGCCCCACCGCCGCCCGCCGAGGAGGTCCGGAGGAGCCGGGGAGGGCGGACTCGGCGGCCGGCTGGGGAGAGCGCGGCTGCCGGCCTGGCTTCCCGTGCTGCGCCGCTGGGCGGCCGAGAGCCCGACGCGGCGTCCCGGCCGCGCTCACCGCAGCATCCTCGCGTGGGGACTCCGGCGGCACCGTGACTCAGGCCCGGAGGAGGGGCGCGCAGTGGCACGAGGCGCCCCAAACTCAGGATGCCTCAGAGAATCGCCAGGAGCAGCGGCCAGACTAGGATCCGACATCACACACTAAATGTTTCACCACTTTACCAACTATTGCAGGCTGCGTTTTAAATATTTTACGCATAAAAAGGGATGCTGGCCCATAAACCACCAATCTGTTGGCCACAAGGACTTGAAATAACAATGTTTTCGGTCCTCAATTGTGGGGGGGGAAAAAAAAAAAGACGGAAGTAACTATTCCAAATACACCAGGAACAAGTGGGGATTTATAGCCAAGGAGCAAGGAGCAGCTGTTCGGAAAACTGCTAAGAGGAAACATCAATTTTAGGGGGAATTCTGGCTGAACCAACATAATAGGAATCCCAGTGAAGGCAGGCCAGGGGGTCAGATACCAAGGGTAGGGAATAAAGAATTTTGATCACATATGGAATGGGGGATTCTTGCTAAACTGCGGTGGCAGTGTTACTTCCTAACACTGCATTTACAAGGAAGTGCACACAAGGACCTGGGAGAAGATTCAGAAGCCTAACTGAAGTTTAGCCAAGCAAAGAATCTTTAACACAGTCTCTTGATTGTTGAAATAATTGGTCACATGACTTTTTTTTTCTGTATAACAGCTTTATTAGGATATAACTCACATACTAAACAAGTCAACCATTTAAAGTGTACCATTCAGCGATTTTTAGTATATTTCCAGGTATGTTCGACAATCACCACACTTTGAGAACATTTTCATCACATGTAAAAGAAACCCATACCCTCTAGCTATCCCTTTTCCTAACTCTACCCTCCAAACCCCAGCCCTAGCAAACAATAATCAATTTCCTGTCTCTATGGGTTTGCCTATTCTGGACATTTCATATAAATGCAGCCATACAATATGTGGCCTTTTGTGTCTGGCTTCTTTCATTTAGCATAATGCTTTCAAAGTTCATCTATGTTGTAGCATGTATCTGTACAGTACTCCGTTCCTTTAGATTGCTGGAGCATATTCTGTTGCATTTTGTTTATCCATTCACCAGCTGATGGACATTTCAGTTGTTTCCACATTTTGACTATTGGGAATAATGCTGCTGTACATCATGTACAGTTTTTTTATGGACATATGTTTCCATTTCTGTTGGGTGGAATTGGAATCTAAGAGTGGAATTGCTGGATTTGGAGGCGAAAGCAGCTCCATCTTGGAAGCTAATCCTCCGTGCTGGCTTCTGATTAACCCCTGTTCTGGGAAGTCCTCTAAGATTTCTACTTTATCTGTTGTTCCTTGTGTAAGAGCAGGTATCTACCCAGTATGTCCTGTCCTTAGTTCAAACAACCTTGATGCTATTACACTTCAATTGTCCTACACATCCCTTCTGAACTACCCCTCCCCTATGGTATATAAGCCCTAAGGGGCTGGAGTGATGGCTCTTGCCTGCAATCCCAACACTTTCGGAGGCTGAGGCTGGAGGATTGCTTAAAGCCAGGAGTTCGAGACCAGCCTGGGCAACAAAGCAAGACCCTGTCTCTACAAAATGTAAAAAATAAAAATTACTTAGGTGCAGTGGCACATACCTACAGCCCCAGCTACTGGAGAGGCTGAGGCAGGAGAATCACTTGAGTCCAGAAGTTTGAGGCTTTTGTGAGCCATGATCGTACCACTGCTCCCCAACCTAGGCAATACAGAGAGAGAGAGAGAGACCCTGTTTCAAAAACAAAAAACAAAAAACAAAAAAAAACGCATTGAGTCCGGGGTAATGGCACAGCAATCCACCATCTCATCTTGCTGCCCAAGACACAGACATGGACATGGCTTCTGTTCCTTAGTCGCTATTAAATGTTTCTTCCCAAGGAACTGTATTTGTTGGCCTCTTTCTTCCACCTGCCAGCATCCTGGGACTTTGAGATAGATTTGTATAGACCTGCCACCACAGAACACCGGGTCATGTGGTGACTCCATGTCTAAATGTTTGAGAAGCTGCCAGACTGGTTTCCAAAGTGGCTGTACCATTTAACATGCCCACCAGCAGCGTAGAAGGGTTCCAGTTTCTCTACATCTTCGCCAGTATCTGTTATTACCTGACTTTTGTTTAGAGCTATTCTAGTGGGTATGACTGGTATCTCAATGTGATTATAACTTCTTAATATATGCTGAGAATGAGCCTCTGATTGTTTACCTTTGAGGGATTCTTAGATAACAAGCCTCTAAGTTTCTTTTTCACGTTTAGCAGGTAATGTCCTAAACTCATAACAAGGTTCAAGGGTGGCACATCTCACAGCTGCACACGAATACCCAATCATCACACTTATGAACTACAAAAGGATCCAAACCTCTAAATTGTATGCTTGTGGAAACATATCTCATACTGTCTTAAGGATCAGGTTTTGCAAGGTTACATTTTTTAAAGCTTCAGGGTAAATATTCATTTCAGCTTTCTCTAGTAAGTCCCAGGACTATGAAGAGAAGGCAGGGAAACCAAGAATAAAAACTGGGCTGGGTCTTTTGAATTTGACCTCTAGCAGCACTAGACAAAATGTTATGTATAGTGAGGCCACCCATTAAAAATTTTGGGAATGAATGAAGGTGCCTGGGTACCCTGTGACTGTGACTGAGTCCCTTCCATGTGTCCAAGTCCTGTGCAGAACCTGTAACATATTAGGTCAGCATGCCTGGAGGAAATTGTGATGCTGTCTGGTAGCCAAGAAATAAATACATGAACAGGTACACAATGAAATAAGACAATAAAATTTGCCAAAAAGTACATGATAAACTTCTTTATGAGAAGTACTACAAACATTCTGTGAGTTCAGAGGAGAGAGATTAATTTGACTGGAATAAGGAAAAAACAACAACAACAAAAACCCAGAATGTAAATTATCTTCTTGAAGTTAAGCATTAGAGGAAGATTAGATGTGATCTGATAGGTAGAGAGTGTTAACGAATCTCTCCTTAACCCAACTCTGGCCAAATTCCTCTGAGCCCACTTCTCAACTAGGACTCAGCCTTGGCCTATAAAAACCAGACTCCCAGCACAAATAATTTAGTCCACTCCCCATCCCCCACATTAAAAGACTTAAAAAAACAAACGTAATTTCTAACAGCTTGAGGCAACATCCCTAGGATAACCCAGCCCATCTTAATGTACCTGTCTGAGAAAGCTCAAAGCAATCAAAGTAATTTACTACTTGCACCAGGCATGGGTGGCTCACGCTTGTAATCCTGTAATTTGGGAGGCCAAGGTGGGCGGATCACTTGGGGTCAGAAGTTTGAGACCAGCCTGGCCAACATGGTGAAACCCCATCTGTACTAAAAATACAAAAGATTTGTCGGGCATGGTGGCAGGCGCCTGTAATCCCAGCTGTCATGCGCATCCGTGTGAAGAGACCACCAAACAGGCTTTGTGTGAGCAATAAAGCTTTTTAATCACTTGGGTGCAGGTGGGCTGAGTCCGAAAAGAGAGTCAGCGAAGGGAGATAGAGGTAGGGCCGTTTTATAGGATTTGAGTAGGTAAAGGAAAATTAGTCAAAGGGAGGTTGTTCTCTGGCGGGCAGGTGTAGGGGTCACAAGGTGCTCAGTGGGGGAGCTTTTGAGCCAGGAAAAGGAATTTCACAAGGTAATGTCACCACTTAAGGCAAGGACCAGTCATTTTCACTTCTTTTGTGGTGGAATGTCCTCAGTTAAGGCAAGGACCGGCCATTTTCACTTCTTTTGTGGTGGAATGTCATCAGTTAAGGCGGGGCAGGGCATTTTCACTTCTTTTGTGATTCTTCAGTTACTTCAAGCCATCTGGGCATATACCTGCAAGTCGCAGGGGATGCGATGGCTTGACTTGGGCTCAGAGGCCTGACATTTCTGCCTTCTTATATTAATAAAAATAAAACAAAATAGTATTGAAGTGTTGGGGCAGCGAAAATTTTTGGGGTGTGGTATGGAGAGATAATGGGCGATGTTTCTCAGGGCTGCTTCAAGCAGAATTAGGGGCAGCATGGGAACCTAGAGTGGGAGAGATTAAGCTGAAGGAAGATTTTGTGGTAAGAGGTGATACTGTGGGTTGTTAGAAGGAGCATTTGTCATATAGAATGATTGGTGATGGCCTGGATGCGGTTTTGTATGAAATGAAAAACTAAACAGAGGACACAAGGTCCGAATAAGAGAAGGAGAAAAAATAGGTATTAAGGGACTAAGAATTGGGAGGACCTAGGACATCTAATTAGAGAGCCTAAGGGGGTGCAGTGTAATTACTTGCTTGGTTGGTGAGTTTTTAGGCTCTATCCAAGTTTTTTTGGGGTGCAGTTCAAGTTGGGCTGGTGTCTGGAATGAGACTGGGACTTAATACAAAGGAGTGTCCACACAGAAGCTCAAATGGGCTGGAACCTGTAGCATTCCGAGGACAGGCCTGAATTCTGAGACGGGAAAGCGGTAAAAGTATTGTCTAGTCCTTTTTAAGTTGGTGACTGAGCTTGGTGAGGTGTTTTTAAAAGACCATTAGTCTGTCTACCTTTCCTGAAGATTGAGGACGGTAAAGGATATAAAGGTTTCACTGAATACTAAGAGCCTGAGAAACTGCTTGGGTGATTTGACTAATAAAGGCTGGTCCGTAATCAAACTGTATAGAGGTGGGAAGGCCAAACTGAGGAATTATGTCTGACAGAAGGGAAGAAATGACCGCAGTGGCCTTCTCAGATCCTGTGGGAAAGGCCTCTACCCATCCAGTGAAAGTGTCTACCTAGACTAAGAGATCTTTTAGTTTTCTGATTCGGAGCATGTGAGTAAAGTCAATTTGCCCATCCTGGGCGGGGGCAAATCCCCGAGCTTGATGTGTAGGGAAGGGAGGGGGCCTGAGAAATTCCTGAGGAGTAGTAGAATAGCAGATGGAACACTGAGAAGTGATTTCCTTGAGGATAGATTTCTAGGATGGAAAGGAAATGAGAGGTTCTAAGAGACAGGCTAGCGGCTTGTAACTTAGATGGAAAAGGTTATGAAACGACGACAGAATAGAACAGGCCTGTGAGACTGAGGCTGTAAGAATTCTGACCGCACTAACTATGCCTAGGAAGGAAAGGAGCTGTTGTTTTGTAGAAGGTATTGGGGTTTGGGAGATTAGCCAGACATGATCAGCAGGGAGAGCATGTGTGTTTTTATGAGAATTATGCCGAGATAGGTAACAGACGAGGAAGAAATTTGGGCTTGACTGAAGTAATGGGGGCTGTCTGTGAAGCCTTGCAGCAGTACAGTCTAGGTCATTTGCTAAGCCTGATGGGCGTCAGGGTCAGTCCAAGTGAAAGCGAAGAGAGGCTGGGATGAAGGGTATACAGGAATAGTAAAGAAAGTATGTTTGAGATCCAGAACAGAATAATGGGTTGTGGAGGGAGGTATTGAGGATAGGAGAGTATATGGGTTTGGCACCACGGGTTGGGTAGAAAAAACAATTGGTTGATAAGGTGCAGATCCTGAACTAACCTGTAAGCCTTGTCTGGTTTTAGCAGAGGTAAAATGGGGGAATTGTAAGGGGAGTTTACAGGCTTTAAAAGGCCATGCTGTAACAGGCAAGTGATAACAGGCTTTAATCCTTTTAAAGCGTGCTGTGGGATGGGATATTGGTGTTGAGTGGGGTAAGGGTGATTAAGTTTTAATGAGATGGTAAGGGGTGCATGATTGGTCACCAAGGAGGGAGTAGAGGTATCCCATACATGTGAGTTAAGGTGGGGAGATACAAGGGGAGGATGCGAAGGAGGCTTTGAACTGGGGGAAAAGGCAGCAGTGAAGTGTGGCTGTAGCCCAGGAATAGTCAGGGAAGCAGAAAATTTAGTTAAAATATCTTGACCTAATAAGGGAGCCAGGCAGGTCGGGATAACTAAAAAGGAGTGCTAACTGATTTGGGAGAGGTCGGATAAAGAAAAAGGAACAATTACCTTGACTATGCCTTTAGCTTTTGTTACCTTTTTAAGAGGAAATTGCTGGGCAGGTGGGGGAGGGCTAATCTCGGAACAAAACTGCAAGCCGGACAGGGTATGAGGAGGGGAGGTGATAAAAGGATTATAGGGAGGGGAGGCTGAGGAAACTTGGGACCTACCTCGGCCTGGTGAGGAGAGGAGAGGTCAGATGGGTCTGTAGAAAAGGAAGATCAGAAAGACTCAGCAACGCTTGGGGTTGGGACTGACCGGACAGGCGGGAGGGAAAGAAGGAAGATTTGGGATGAGTTGCATTGGGAACAGAGACTAGGAAGGTACCAATGTGTAAAAGAATGCCTGGACATCAGGCACCTCAGACCGTTTGCCCATTTTACGACAAGAATTATTTAGATCTTGTAGGATGGAAAATCAAAAGTGCCATTTTCTGGCTATTTGGAACTACCATCGAGTTTGTATTGGGGTCAAGCAGCATTGTAGAAGAAGATTTTAGGTCAAGTGTGAGTTGAAGAGGTTTTAAGTTCTTGAGAACACAGGCTGAGGGAGAAGAAGGAGGAATGGAGGGTGGAAGGTTGCCCACAGTGAAGGAGGCAAGCCCAGAGAAGAGAGAGCTACTCTTTTAGAGTAGCTAGAGAAGGGTTTGGGGGGGTTCTTGCCCTCCAGAAAAGTGAGAAAGGGGTTGGGACGCACAGATAAGGGGTCGGGGCATGGAGATAAGGGGTCAGGGTGCGGAGATAAGGGGTCAGGGTGCAGAGATAAGGGGTTGCTGCACAGAGATAAGAGGTCAGGGGGTTCTAGCCCCCACAAAAGCGGAGAAGGAGTCGGGGGTTCTTGCCTCCCCACCCAGAAAAGCAGAGAAGGGGTAGAGACATGGAGAAAAGGGGTCGGGGTTCTTGCCCCCGCCACCCAGAAAAGCGGTACTTGCTGCTAAGGGTGAAAGACCAAGGCAGGCGTCCCTGTGTGGTCAGATATCTCTGAGACGTGGGTGAATAATCAGGCAGGTGTCCCCGCAGTGATTAAACACCAAGGGAAGACTGTCTTCCCGAGTCTGTGACTGGCGCCAGAGTTTTGGGTCCACGGATAAAAAGCGTCTCCTTTGTCTCTACCAGAAAAGGAAAAGAACTGAAATTGAGAGAAGAGAAAGATTAAAGTGTGGTGTCAAGATTGAAAGGAGAAAGAGGTTGAGGGATAGTGAGAGAGGCTGGAGAACAGAGTAAAAAGAGGCCACTTACCCAATTTAAAATTGGTGAGATGTTCCTTGGGCCGGTCTGTCTGAGGACTTGAGGTTGTAGGTGGATCTTTCTCACGGAGCAAAGAGTAGGAGGACAGCGGATAGATCTCCTAAGGGAGGTCCCCCGATCCGAGTCATGGCTCATGGCACTAAAATGTCATGCATGTCTGTGTGAAGAGACCACCAAACAGGCTTTGTGTGAGCAATAAAGCTTTTTAATCACCTGGGTGCAGGCAGGCTGAATCCGAAAAGAGAGTCAACCTGCCTGCACCCAAGTGATTAAAAAGGTTTATTGCTCACACAAAGCCTGTTTGGTGGTCTCTTCTCACAGACATGCATGACACTAGCTACTCGGGAGGCTGAGGCGGAAGAATCACTTGAACCCGGGAGGTGGAGGTTGCAGTAAGCCATGATCATGCCATTGCACTCCAGCCTGGGTGACAGAGCAAGACTCCATCTCAAAAAAAAAAGAATTTACTATTTGTTCCACCCAACATCTGAGATAGGCCCCTGACCACCCTTTCTTAGAACATTTACCAAAAAGGGCTTACAGTTGTGAATCACTCCTCTGTTCCTTTAAGATGTATATGTGTCTCCTACAACTCAGGTGTCTTTCTTAAGGACTCGAAATCCATTCCTTTGACATGTAATCATCAGGAGGTATAGGGCCTTGTCTTTCAGGCTCTGTGAGAAAATAGAATCTCAACTTCAATAATGGCCAGCTAGCAGACACAGCTGACCTAATCACATTTACACAGACCAATCCTTTCTAGATTTTTAATTCCCTTACTCTATTCAGCCCCTGATTTCCCCCTCCCTGCTCCCTCACTTTCCCTTCACAAATGTCCATCCACCTTTGCACAAATCAAAGTTGAATTCGTGCTGACTGCTGTCCCCTACTGCAATAATGTATTCCTGATTAAAATCTGTCCTTACCATTTGAACTAGTGTCTGATTTTGTCAATCTTTGGCAGAAAGAAGGGAAGAAACACAATCAAAGGGATTGTCTTGAACAATAGCTCAGAAGAGACACACTTCCTCTATAACAGCTTGTGTTTGTGGAGAATTGAGAGAACTGAGACTGGAGCTCCCTCATCTTCCTCTTCACCAAAGCATTCACCCTACTAGCATCTGCCCTCTTATGCTTTGTCTTCATTCCTGCTACTTTAAGGTATATTTGCCCTTATCAAAGGCCAACTTCTCCTTTCTTCCCAACCATTTAGCCTTTGCAATGACCCTTTCTCTCTTCTTTCTTTCTCTCTCTTGCTTTGTCTATTTCTCCCTCACTATTGAATCATTTCCATTTGAATATAAATGTAGTTTTCAAAAAACTTTCCCCTCCCTCCAACTCCTCATTCACAGAGGAACTTCTTGAAACATCTGCCTATACGTGCTGTTCCATTTTCTCACCTTGTGTTTTCTAGAGTCCATTCCAATTGGACTTCCAGGCTACATGTGGTGGCTCAAACCTATAATCCCAGCATTTTAGGAGGCTAAGGCAGGAGGATGGCTTGAGTCAGGAGTTCAACACCAGCTTGGGCAACATAGTGAGACTTCATCTCTACAAAATATTTTTTAAAATTAGCCGGTCGTGGTGGTGCGTGCCTGTAGTCCCAGCTACTTGCAAGGCTGAGGTGAGAGGATAGGTTGAGTCCAGGAGTTTGAGGCTGCAGTGAACTCTAACTACACCACTGCATTCCAGCTTGGGTAACAAAATGGAAGTCCAATTATTATTATTACTTTTGGAGGCAGAAAGACCCTGCCTCCAAAAGTAATAATAATAATTGGACTTCCATTTCCACCACTCCACTATAATGGTTCTTGTCAAATCACTACATTCATTGATCACTTTTCTAGCTTAATCTTTCTGAACTATCAGCAGACTCAAATGTCGTATAACATAGCATTTAATGTATCTCCTCACTGAAGGGTTTTGCTCCCATTACTTTCAAGAGCCCACAGTTTCTTTGCTTTTCTCCTACCTTGATTCTTGCTTCTTATCAGTCTCCTTAGTTTGTTTCTCTCCTGATTAATTTCTTAATGTTGATTCTCTGTACACAGTCTCCAGGTAATTTCAACTAGTTCCATGACAGAGGGCACCAGTTGAGAAAAAAATTTCTGATACAGTTTGAGCTTCCCAAATCAAAAAATCTCAAATCCAAAATACTCCAAAATCCAAAACTTTCTGGGTGTTGACATGATGCTCAATAGAAATGCTCCTTGGAGAATTTTGGATTTCAGATTTTTGGATTAGAGATGTTCAACTAGTATGTATTCTACAAGTATTTCAACATCCAAACAAAATTCTGAAACCCAGAGCATTTCTGGTCCCAAGCATTTCAGATAAGGTATACTCAACCTGTAGTAGCACATTCTTTTCTTACCCAAAGAATATGGGCAATCGCCATTTCCTTACACATGTTATGACTGCCTTCATGTTTTTAAGCTTCCTGTTCTCTCTGTCTAAAATGCTGTCCTTTCTTTCTACCACCATTTCTTCCTGTGAAAATCCTACCTGTCCTTTAAATTCCCATTCAAAACTTATTTTAAGTCTTTTTAATGCACCCAAGTGGAATTTATCTCACATTCCCTTACTCAGTACATATTTATTCCACATCAGTGTATGTCACACATCCAGCTGGGCGTTACTGGGTAGATGCCTTTGAGGGCATGGGTGGATAGGGATGTGAACAGTGATCCCATTTTACCCTATACAGCCTATCTCCCTCTTTGGGTTAGAATCTCCTTGGGAACAGGAACTGTGACTTGTTGGTCTTTATATCCACATTGCCACTAAATACAGTGTCTTGCACTTAGCAGTTGCCCAATAAATGTTTCTTGAATTGAATATTGCACTTTCTTTTGTCAGCATTTGTATCTATTTTGATTTGTTGTACAGTAAATAAAAGAAAATTCAGTCAATAGTTAGAGTACATTTCCTCATCATTGGCATGGGTGGCACAGATGATTAATAGAAGCCTAACTTTTCTCTTAGACTTGTAGCCTTTTGGTCACAGGATCACGCTCCATCACCATGATTGTACTCAGCTTCTGAGGAGAAATAAGGAGGAAGGGCAGGACCAGCCTTGTGTGTTTCTCTTATTAGTAAACCAAAAGCACTCCCAGAAATGCACATCAATCTTCCAGGCCAGAATTCTTGCGTAGCAGCTGTGAAGACGGGCAAACAAGTGTTTAACTCTTGCAGCCTCAATACTGCAAAGCCACCAGGCAGAAGCAGGTTGGGAATGGCTCCTGGGTCAATCAGTCTGCAATATATACCCCATTATTAAAATGAAAACTAGCCAGGAATACATATTGATACTTCTTCTTAAGGAAGATGACACCTGAGACTATTATTTTTTTCTTTACATGGTCTTCATTAAAAGGTATTGACTGTTCATTGCATGCCAGGAAATGTTCTCGGTACTAGAGACTCAGCCATAAATGACATGAAGTCCTTGCCCTTTTGTTACTTACCTTCTGGTAAGCGTGACTATTTAAAAAGTGAATAATGTACATTTAGGTAAGGATAAATATCACAAGAAAAACTGGACCACAGTGAGGAATAGAGCATGAAGCGGGTGGGAACTTCTTTAGATAGGGGGTCAGAGAAGTCTCCTCTGATCATTGATATTTTAACTGTCAACTAAATGAATTAAGAAACTTGAATATGCAGATCTTGGGAAAAGGCATTCCAGGTAGAAGGAATAGCAAGGTCAACAGCCTGAGCCAGCACTGTAGTGTCTAGAGCACACTAAGGGCAGGAGATAGAGGCAGCAGGGCCCAGACCACAGGACGAGGCTGGGCACTGGATTTTTTTTTTTTTTTTTTTTTTTTTTTTTGAGACGGAGTCTGGCTCTGTCACCCAGGCTGGAGTGCAGTGGCCGGATCTCAGCTCACTGCAAGCTCCGCCTCCCGGGTTCACGCCATTCTCCTGCCTCAGCCTCCCGAGTAGCTGGGACTACAGGCACCCGCCACCTCGCCCGGCTAAGTTTTTGTATTTTTAGTAGAGACGGGGTTTCACTGTGTTAGCCAGGATGGTCTCGATCTCCTGACCTCGTGATCCGCCCGTCTCGGCCTCCCAAAGTGCTGGGATTACAGGCTTGAGCCACCGCGCCCGGCCTGGCACTGGATTTTTTATTATTATTGTTATTAATGTGTAACAGAGGCCACTGAAGGGGTAAGAGCAGGAAAATGAAATGGTATGCTTACATTTTAAAATTTGACCACTGTGTTACAAGCCTGAAAGAAGCTCAAAACTTACAAGGACGACAGGAAAATTTAGATAGAACTGTGATCAGCACTTTCCTCTTGCACATTTCCTTAAATAACAAAGGGAATTGTATGAGTCTGCGTTCTCCAGAGAAACAGAACTAATAGGAGTTTATATACAGGAGTCTGGAATGTATAGATCCAAGTCTGAGCCCAAGAGCCTGAAAACCAGGAGAGCCCATTGTATAATCTCCAGTCTGATCCCAAGCCCAGAGGCAGAAGAACAATGCCCCAGCTCAAAGACAGTCAGGCAAAGAGAGATTATTGTCTTACTGCACTTTCTTGTCCTATTCAGGCCTCCAATAGATTGCTTGAGGCCTCTCCACATTGGGAGGGCTGTCTGCTTTACTCAGTCCACCAACTCAAACGGAACCTCCCCCACATTCATACCCACAATAATGTTTAACCAAACATCTGACCCCATGGACCAGTCAAGTTGACACACAAAATTAACCATCACAGGAATTTGTAGCTCAGGTACCTGGAAATCCAAAGTATAATGTACATCAGTGTTCATGAATCCAGTGGCTCAACAAGTTCATCGGAGACACAGTTTTTTGTCTTCTTTCTTCCTTCCTTTCTTCCTCTCCTCTCCTCTCCCCTCCCCTCCCCTCCTCTCCTCTCCTTTTCTAAGGAGTCTTGCTCTGTCACCCAGGCTGGAGTCCAGTGGCACGATCTTGGCTCACTGCAAGCTCTGCCTCACAGGTTCAAGCAATTCTACCTCAGTCTTCTGGGCAGCTGGGAGTACAGGTGAGCACCACCATACCCAGCTAAATTAAAAAAGAAAAAAACTGTACAGACAATCTTTCTATGTTGCCCAGGCTGGTCTCTTGAATTCCTGGGCTCAAGTGATCCTCCCGCCTTGGCCTGTTGAAGTGCTGAGATTACAGGCGTGAGCCACAGCGTCTGTTCCAGTTTTATGTTTAATCAGTTAAAAGCCAACAGTAGGGCGGGGCGCAGTGGCTCACACCTGTAATCCTAGCACTTTGGGGGGCTGAGGTGGGCAGATCATGAGGTCAAGAGTTCGAGACCAGCCTGGCCAACATGATGAAACCCCGTCTCTACTAAGGACACAAAAATTTGCTGGGCATGGTGGTGTGTGCCTGTAATCTCAGCTACTCGGGAGGCTGAGGCAGGAGAATTGCTTGAACCTGTGAGGCAGAAGTTGCAGTGAGCCAAAATCGTGTCCCTGCACTCCAGCCTGGGTGACAGAACGTTTCATTTCCCTCATCATTCTTGGATTTGGGGAAGTCATGTGAACTAAGAGGGACGATGAAGGGAATCTCTAGATACTTGCTACCTAGTCTCAGTAAAAAACAAAAGCAAAAATAAACCAACAGTAATCTAGTTTCTACTAAGAGGTCAATGGTTAAGTAAATTGTTATCTATTTAGTAAAATAATATGTGGTCATTTAAAATCCTGTTTCTAGAGAAGATTTACTTACCTAGGGAAATGACTACAATGAATTTGTGAAAAATTTGGAAATAATATATTTTGTATTATCTCAATATATCTTAAGTGTACTAAAAAATTTAGCAAGTGTTTATAGCAGTTATTTCTGAATACAGAGATTATGTTTTTTGTTTTCTTCTTTATACTCCTACATATTTCTCAAAGAAAATAAAAGTGCCCCCTTATTCACAGTTTCACTTTCTGCAGTTTCAGTTACCTGCAGTCAACAGCAGGCCAAAAATATTAAATGGAAAATTTCGGAAATAAACAATTCATGCATTTTAAATTGCTAGGTTGTTCTGAGTAGCATGATGAAATTGCATGCTCTCTGTTGCTGTCTGGCTCTGTCCCACCGGGGATGGGAGTCCTCCCTTTGTCTAGCGTCTCCACGCCACAGATGTTCCCTGCCCTTTAGACACTTAGCTACCTCAGTTATCAGATGGAAAAAACATAGTCTGCATAGGGTTCAGTATTATCTGACGTTTCAGGCAGCCACTGGGGACCTCAGAAGGTATTCCTCGCACATATGGGGAGACTTCTGTATACAGTTGTCCCTTAGTGTTTTGGGGATATTCCAGGACTTCCCTATACTCTCTGTACAAATACCAAATTCTCAGATGCTCAAGTCCTTTATAGTCGGCCTCTGTATCCGTGGGTTCTTCACCCATGGATTCAATCAACCATGTCTCTAAGGGTGGACTGTATTACTTTCGTAATTGAAAAGCAAATCACATGTATTACCCATTTTCTTATGCAAAAATTGAAACAGCATTTTTGGAGGGTACATCCTAAAGGATCCCCTTTTTCCATTTTTCTCTGGCCAATTTCTGGACTAAGAAAACACTGAATGTGTGTTTCTTTAAATTTTCTACTTCAAGATTTGCAAGAAACCACTATCAAGGAGCCACCGTTGGCCAAGGATCATTTCCCCAGCCCAGGCCTGCCTCCTGCCTCTCCAATTTCTTTTTTGCTATGGTCTTGAGAACTCAGCTTGGTTTGCTTTCCTTTGTGACTCTCAGCACACACTCTACCCCTTGGGATTTGTTTTTCCTTGAGCTTGTCCACTCCAGAAAACAAAGCTTTCAGCTCTTTTCTTCACTTATTTTCCCCCAAACACATTGATATTGCCTTTTTTCTTTCAAGGGCTGTTTTCCTACAGTACTGGTCCTAGGACACTACTGCTAATGCCACCAGCACCACCGGTTATCATTTGCTAAGTACTACTTTAAGTATTTTTTGTATGGTAACTTGTTTAGTCATCATAACCAATTTATGATGCAGGCACAATCATCCCCATTTTATATATGAGGAAATTGAAGCATGAGATCACACATTTGGAAAGTTGAGGAGCTGGGATTAGAATCTCTCAATTTAGACCTAAAACCCAGTCACGTAACCACTAGATCACATTGCCTCATGAGAAAGTAAAGAAACTTTTTTTTTTCTTTTTCTTTTTTTTTTGAGACGGAGTCTTGCTGTGTCACCCAGGCTGGAGTGCAGTGGCGCGATCTCGGCTCACTGCAAGCTCCGCCTCCCGGGTTTACGCCATTCTCCTGCCTCAGCCTCCGAGTAGCTGGGACTACAGGCGCCCGCCACCACGCCCGGCTAGTTTTTTTTTTGTATTTTTAGTAGAGACGGGGTTTCACCATGTTAGCCAGGATGGTCTCGATCTCCTGACCTCGTGATCCACCCGCCTCGGCCTCCCAAAGTGCTGGGATTACAGGGTTGAGCCACCGCGCCCGGCCTAGTAAAGAAACTTTTAATGTGAGGAATGGAAGCCTCCTTTGAACGACCAGACCCAGGCAGGGCACGGTGGCTCATGCCTGTAGTGCTAGCATCTCGGGAGGCCGAGGTGGGAGGGTCTCTTGAGCACAGGAGTTTGAGACCAGCCTGGGGTCCACAAGCATAGTGAGACCTTGTCTCTACATAAAACTAAAAAAATAGCTAGGCATGGTGGAGCACATCTGTAGTCCCAGCTCCTCACGAGGTAAGGTAGGAGGATCACTTGAGCCTAGGTCACTGAGGCTGAAGTGAGCAGTGATCACACCACTGCACTCCAGCCTGGGTGACAGAGTAAGACCCTGTCTCAAAAAAACAAAACAAAAACAAAAAACAAAAAACACAGACCCAGCAGGGTGTTGGAATGAGACTGCAGTCATATTCCACCCACCCTCTCACCCCCTTGAGTTAAGTAATCATTTTGAAGCGGCTTGTCATGTGGCCTCTAGACTGGCTGATGCCTCCAGTAACTATAAATTAACCTAACAATGCCACATGCTGGACACCGTAATTCATATCTAATAGCTCAACATGTATAACCAATTACTAACAATGTCATTTTTGTAAACGAATGAGGATTCCTGACAAACCACTTTTATACTTTCATCATCACTCCACCTTCCGATTCATCATTTTTTTCTTTAACAGCTCCAAACTCTCCTTTATTCTCCAGAGCACTTCCTAAGGTAACTTAGAAGTATTTTCTGAGCTGCAGTCCTTAACTTTAGGCCAAATAAACTCTCTACCCATAGTAATTTTGGATCAATTCCTTTCTTTCGGCCAACACTCCTAAAAATAACAAATGAAGCTGAATGGGCATTCACTTTCTGCTTTCATCTTCTTGGGGATAAGAACTATAAAATCCTTTTCTCATTCCTCATCTGATCCCACCTTTAATGAAGGCCATATGGATGCTTTTATTCCTTATAGTTCTTCCTTACCACACAAAGATACAAATAAGCTGAGCCAATTAGAACAACCAAACCCCTGTAGGTCAAGTGGAAAATGTGTATCTCTGATAATTTTTAAACAGGGTATTACCACATTCGTTAGGCTTTAGTCATATGAAAGAGTAATCCTTTCTTGATATTTTCTTGCAACACTCGAGACATCTGTTGGGCTCATCATCATGATATTATTGTGGCTCACGTGTGAGTTGGGACCCTCTGCTCTAGTGCATTGTCTTGTAGTCAAAGTTGGCTCTAAGGCTCATGGAATTCAAAGTCCTTTCCAAAATGGACCTCATTTCTCTCAGGGTTTCTATTTTCATGGTTTCCTCTGTCTCCTAAGGTCTGGTTCTTTACTCTGATCTTTGTTTTCACCATGTGAGGCCCCTTTCCCGGCCGACCTCCCTCCCAGCTCCTTGGTATTCGTGTTTGCTGGATAGCTGTGAGTCCAGGGAGGAGTCATATCAGTACAAACTGCTTTGTAAAGAATTCCACATGAATTTTTCTCTCAGCCTACTACTTAGGATTTTAAGTACCACTGATGATTCCTCATGCTGCTCATCCATAAAGAGTCCAGTCTCACATCTTCCCATTTTCTCTCTCTCTCCTGTCTCCTCTTTTCTTACTTCCCTATCTTTCCCTCTCTAGAGCAACAGTTCTCAAACTTCAGTGTGCACCAGAATCACCCAGCTTGTTTAAAACAAGGTTTCTCAGCCCATCCATAGTTTATGATTGAGTGGGACTGAAGTAGGAACTAAGAATCTGCATGTTTTCAATTTTTAAAAGTGTTTTAGAGACACGGTCTTATTATATTGCCCAGGCTGGAGTAGAGCAGCTATTTGCAGGCACAATCATAGCTCACTATGGCACTACTCCTGGGCTCAAGTGATCCTCCCGCCTCAGTCTCTAGAGTAGATGGGACTATAAGCACCCCTACTGTCCCCGGAAAGAATCTGTATTTCTGTTAAGCTCCCAGGTAATGCTGACGCTGATCTTGAGACCACTCTTTAAGAAATACTACTTTAGAACAACACATTTATTTCCAGGTCTCAAAGACAGCAGTTCTATCTGCTTCTCTTTGGTTCACATTTTATTGCAAACACTTATTAACACATTTTTCCAACAAATATAATTCGTTTCCTAAGAGGAATGATGGTGCCAGGTTTAAAGAAATATGCTATTTTTGCCACTGTTACCTCTCTTCATAATTGTCAATATTATTACCGACTGAATTTATTATGTGATTACTCTGCAGCATACACTGAGCTCTGTAATTTGCATTCATTTTTCTCCTTCAATCTTGTTGGGAGAAAATTCTCCATGAATCTACATTTTTCCATGTCTAAGCATCAATAGTCAATTTGTGCAGATTTATTTACATTCCAGTTTAGTAAAAGTAGACAGAGCTTCTGTCTGTCTGTCCTCTCTCTCTCTCTGTTCCTGGGTAGTAAAGATAAAAACCTCACCCTCCCCTCCCAGGGAAGATTTGCGAACATCCCAGAATAACAAATATAATCTCTGTTGCTGAAAGGCAGGAGGGACAGGTTTGCCAGCCACCATATAAGGCCAGGGGGGTGCTAAACTTGGCATTCTTCAGGAGTGCCCCACACCACTGTGTGTGCAAGACCCACCTGGGTGTCTTTATCACCCACATGTACCTGACAGGCAAGGGAAGCTGATGCCTGCATGAAGCTCACAGTGCCTGCCCTCTCGTGAGTAACAAACTGTCTAAATCCATTTGGGTTCATTGTGCCCTTACCAGTTAAATCCAGGGATATTTGGCAAGCCCGCCTAACAGTTGTCACCTGCTGCTCCTCAGGAACTGCTTGACTTCTTGGCAAATCTTTAAGGTCACTTGGTGAGATTGTTCTATTATATCCAATCTTCAGAAGAGGACAAGTCAGGCTTTGTGCAGTTTAATAACATAAGCAATCCACTCAAGTAAAAGTGACATGATTTGATCCCATGACTGCCTGACTCAGAGTCTACTTTCTTTGTAATTACATGTTTCCAGTAGCAATTCTGAGGTCTTTCAAAGAAACTGATAAGAATCAGAAATTCTCATTACTTGAAGTAAAGCTCTAAGGGACCTCATGGGAAGAAAATAAATCATTACACTCCTGTCCATACCCAAGGGAGAAGAGCTGCTCCAGAACAATCTTATCTCACAATTCTTATCTCAAAAGTCCTCCTAGGAAACAGTGGCCTCAAAAGGAAGAGGGTAAGAGGGTAAAGGACAAGTTTGATGTTTCTGACATCAATCCTAAGGTTTGCTTTCCCTTAGTTTCTCTTAGTAGCCATTTATAATGTTTATACATTTGTAAATCCATTTTCAATTGGGTTTATTGAGGTATAATTTATATACAATGAAATTGATCAATTTTAAGTGTGCAGTTGGATGAGTTTTGACAAATGTGTGCAGTCATGTAACCTCTATCATGAATATGATATAGAATATTTCACTATCCTACAATGTTTCCTTGTGTCGTGTTGTGAGGAATCCCTGCCTCCATTCCTGGTCCCTGGCAACCATTGATCTGCCTTCTGTCACTACAGGCTTACATTTTCTAGAATTTCAACAAATGGAATTATACAATATGTAGTAATTTATATCTGACTTCCTTCACTTAGCATGGTGCTTTGAGATTTATTGGCATTGCTATGTGGACCAGTAGTTTATTCATTTTTATCGCTGAGCAGTAATTCATGGTATAGAGATACCACAATTTATCTCTTCAACAGTTCATGACTGTCTGAGTTGTGTTCAGTGTTTTCAGCTATTATGGATAAAGCTCCTATTAACATTTGAATACAAGTCTTTATCAAAATGCACGTTTTCTCTCATCTCTTGGGGCCATCTCCTGGATACTCACAAAAGCCCCAAGGGAAAATTTAGCTCCATAGAGAGGCACATGATGTCTTTTAAGAAACTTTCTCTGATTACCTTTTGTACTTTGTTTCTAAATATTTTCCCTGAACAAAATTTGTAGTCCATTCATTTATTAATTCAACATTTGTGCACCTGAACAATGTCAAGGGCTGGGGATAAGCATGGATAAAGCAGATATGGTTTCAGTTCTTACAGAACTTCTACTACATAAAACTGACTATAAACAAACAAAAATACAAAATAATTGCAGATCATGATGAATGCTACAGAGAAAATAACTAGCAACCAAGATGGCACCAAAAGGTAGAGGAAAACATGGTGCTATGGACTGAATTGTGTTGTCCTGCCTCCAAAAATTCACATATTGAAGCCCTAAACACCAATGTGATTGTATCTAGAGATGGAATTTTTAGAAGGTAATTAAGACTGAACTAGGTCATAAGGATCAGGCCTTGATCTAATAGGACTGAAAAGGAATAGAGAGAAATCTTGTTCTTTCTGTCTGCCATGTGAGGACACAGCAAGAAGGCACTGTCTGCAAGCTAGGAAGAGGGCCCTCACCAGAAACTGAATCAACTGGCACCTTGACTTGGACTTCCCAAACTCCAGAACTGTGAGAAAATACATTTCTGTTGTTTAAGCCACCCAATCTATGGTATTTGGTTATGGCAGTCTAAGAAGAATAAGACACGTAATTGGAGGTGAGAAGATGAAAAAGCCAATAAGCTAAAATGTTAGATGGGTCAGCCATTGATGAATAATGATGAAATAAGGAGGAGAGAAACTCATTGAGTCCAGAGCCAAAGGTTTTCGTGAATCAGGTGGATTTCCCAAGATGCCAGGAGATTATAACAACTAACTTGGATATCAAATGGTATAGCCTGGTGTCATTAACTTCTAAGTAATTCTAGTTTTTAAAGGAGGAAGCAAAAGAATGGTTTGGATGCAGTAAAACAAGGAAGACTGTTATCTATTGGTCCTAAGTTACTTGAGGTGTGAGAACTCAGGATTACACAGGACAAAGGACTAAAAGTTGGGGCGGGATGGAGAAGTATGAGAGATGGGACCAGACTAGAAATGAGTGTCCTGAGTCAGCCAATGGCCTGAAAAGCTTGGACTGCTAATGATGGCAGAGGTAAATAGAGAGCTGAGGCATGGGGAGAAGGTTGGCAAAAAAATATATAATCTTTGGTCCTGAATCTATGGCTCAATGGCTAGGTTACTGCTCACTTTTGCAAGTCTCCAAGATGCAGAAGGCTGGTAGGGATGCCTTTCCTGGGGGTATGAGCCGCACTGAATCTCCTGTGCTCATTCACACACCTAAGACTTTGCCAAGCTATTTTGAATTTGGTAGTTCTCCACCAACTCATCATTCATTATTCAAGTCAAAATTCACCTTCTCTTTGAGCCATTTCCAATCACCGTTTTTTACATACTCACACCTTAAACAGAACAAACTAGGTATTGATCCTTCGGCATTCTCACAGTTTCCTGCTCATGATCTAACTTTAGATCATACTTTAATGTAATTACTTATTTATATGTTTGTTTACCTTACTCTAATAAGAGCTACTTAAGCACAGAGGTTATCTTAATTTTTATTCTTAGCAAATGGCAGAGTGTCTGTCTCATGTGTATTTCATCAGTAAATACTGGTTAAAAGAATGTAAATCCAACTTTATTAGTCTATTACCTACTGTGTGAGGTTGGACTTCCTCTTATTTATTTATTTATTTATTTATTTATTTATTTATTTATTGTACTTACTTGTTCAAGTTTCAGAGACTGCTCCTAAAACTAGTATTTTGAGATTGACTGACAAATCCATTTTATCTTATTCAGGTGATTTAGAATTATGTGTGCTCTGTTGATACATGACTTTCCAATCCACACCCTGAAAAACTGAAGAGGCCCTACTTTGTGGCTTGTTTTGTCAATGCAGTTTCTCTTCCCATTGTTTCAGCCACTTCAGTTGCCCTTCTCCAGACAATATAGACTCCCTTTGTTTCACTGCTTAAAAGGCGATGTTTGGCGGTAGCGGTGGCTCAAGCCTGTAATCCCAGCACTTTGGGAGGCGAGGCCCGGGTGGATCCTTGAGGTCAGGAGATGAGACCATCCCTGGCAGCATGGTGAAACCCGTCTCTACTAAAAATGTCTAAAAAAAAATAACCCGGAGGCCCGAGGGTGGCGGTAGCCTGTAGTCAACTACTCGGAGGCTGAGGCCCGGAAAGAATGGTGTGAAAGACAGGAGCTTGCAGTGAGAGCGAGATCAGCGCCACTGCCTCCAGCCCTGGGCGACACAGAAAGCTGAGACTCAGTCTCAAAAAAAGGCGATGTTTGTCTAACAATAAACAATCCAGAAGCAAAATTAAGAAAACAATTCCATTTACAAGAGCATCAACAAGAATAAAATACTTAGGGATTAACATAACCAAGGAGGCGAAAGATTTGTATTAAATCTTTAATTGAAAACTTTAAAACATTGTTCAAAAAAATTAAAGACGACATAAATAATAGAAACACATCCCATGTTCATGAATTTGAAGAATTAATATTAAGATGCCATTATACCCAAAGCAATCTGCAAATTTCATGCAATCCCTATCACAATCCCAATGATGTCTTTTTCCAGAAATAGAAAACTCTACTCTAAAATTTATATAGAATATCAAAGAACTTTAAATAGCCAAAACAATCTTAAAAAAGAAGAACAAAGCTGGCAGACTCACACTTCCTGATTTCAAAACTTACTATAAATCTACAGTAATTAAAATAGCGTATATTGGTATAAAGAAAGACAGACAGACCAATGGAATAAAATGGAGAGACCAGAAATAAGTTCTTATGTACATGATCAAATGATTTTGGACAAGGGTGACAAGACCACTCAATAGGGAGGAAAAAGACAATCTTTTCAATAAATAATGCTGGGAAGAAGTGGGATATCCACATGCAAAAGAATCAAGTTGGACCCTTAACTAACACCATATACAAAAAAATCACTCAAATGGATGAAAAGCCTCAATGTTGGCGAGGTAGTGGCTCAAGCCTGTAATCCCAGCACTTTGGGAGGCCGAGGCGGAAGGCGGATCGGAGTCAGGGAGAGATCCCGAGACCATCCTGGCTAGCATGGTGAAACCCGTCTCTACTAAAAATACAAAAACTAGCGGGTGAGGTGGTGAGCCTGTAGTCCCAGCTACTCGGGAGGCTGAGGCAGGAAGAATGGTAAACCCAGGGCCGGGCTTGCAGTGAGCTGAGATCACAGCCCACTGCACTCAGCCCAGGTGACAGAAGCGAGACTCCGTCTCAAAAAAAAAAAAAAAAAAAGAAAAAGAAAAAGCCTCAATGTAAAGGACCTACTTACTTCTTGAAGAAAATGGAGCAAAAACTTTATGACATTGGGTTCAGCAGTAGTATCTTGGATACGACATGAAAGGCATAGACAACCAAAGAAAAAATAGACAAATTGGACTTCATAAAAATTTTAAAATTTTATGTATCAAAAGACACTATCAGCAGAATAAAAAGGTAATATAGTTTGGAAGAAGTATTTTACCAAATTGTAAGTCTAATAAGAGATTATAATTCAAAATATATAGAGAATTCCTAAAAGTCAACAAGACACACACACACACACACAAAAACCCAAACAGTCTGATTTTAAAATATGCAAAAAGGATTTTTTTTTTGAGGCCAGTTCTTGTCGCCCAGGCTGGAGTGCAGTGGGGCGTGATCTCGGCTCACACAGCCTCCACCTCCCAGGTTTAGCGATTCCCCTGCCGCCTTCTGAGTAGCTGGGATTACAGACATGCATTAGCAGGCTAATTTTGTATTTTTAGTAGAGATGGAGTTTCTCCATGTTGATCCAGGCTGTTATAGAAGCTCTCCCAACCTCAATTGATCTGCCCGCCTTGGCCCTCCAAAGTGCTGGGATTACAGGCATGAGCCACTGCGCCAGGCTGCAAAAAGCTTTAATAGACATTTCCCTAAAGATGATATACAAGTAGTAGCCAACCATGAAAAGTTGTTCAGCCGGTAGCGTGGCTCAAGCCTGTAATCCCAACTGGGAAGGCAGGCAGGCGGATCCAAAGGTCAGGAAGATCGAGACCATCCTGGCTAACACAGTGAAACCCCGTCTCTACTAAAATACAAAAAACAACAGTGAAGTGAAGCCTGTGGTCCCAGCTCTTTCGGGAGGCCCCTGAGGCAGGGGAGAATGGGGCGTGAGCCGGGGCCGGGCTTGCAGTGAAGGCTGAGATCCGGCCACTGCACTCCAGCCTGAAGCATTGAGCCAGACTCAGTCTCAAAAAAAAAAAAAAAAAAAAGAAAAGTTATTTCAATATCATTAATCATTAGATAAATTCAAATTAAAACTACAATGAGATACCTCACATATATTAAGACAAGTATACTGAAAAAAAAAAAAAAAAAAAAATGGGCCAGATGTCGTGGCTCATGCCTGTAATCCCAGCACTTTGGGAGGCCGAGGCAGGCAGATCACCTGATGTCAGGAGTTTAACACCATCCTGGCCAACATGGTGAAACCCCGCCTCTACTAAAAATACAAAAATTAGCCAGCCATGGTGGTGGGCACCTGTAGTCCCAGGTACTCGGGAGGCTGAGGCAGGAGAATCGCTTGAACCCAGGAGGTGGAGGTTGTGGTGAGCCAAGATTGTTCCACTGCACTCCAGCCTGGGCGACAGAGTGAGACTCGATCTCAAAAAAAAAAAAAAAAAAAAAAAAAAAAAAAAATGGCAGGGAGTGGTAGTTCATGCCTCTTATCCCAGCATTTTGGGAGGCCAAGATGAGAGAATAGCTTGATTCTAGGAGTTCGAGACCAACCTGGGCAACATAGTGAAACCTTGTCTCTACAAAAAAATTAAAACATTAATTGGGCATAGTGGCATGCACCTGTGGTCCCAGCTACTTGGGAGGTTCAGGTAGGAGGAACGTTTGAGTTCAGGAGGTCAAGGCTACAGTGAGCCATGATTGTGCCACTGCACTCCAGCCTGGATGACAGAGAGAGACTGTCTCAAAAAAACAAACAGAAAAAAAAGATTTTGAATGAAAAAAACTCCAGAAAATTAGGGTTGGCAAGGAGGTGGATAAATTGGAACCACTGTGCACCGTTGGTGGGAATGTAAAATGGTACAGCTGCAGTGGAGAATAGAATGGTGGTTCCTCAAAAATTAAACACATAATTACAATATAATTCAGCAATTTCACTTCTGGATGTATACTGCAAAGAACTGGAAGCAGAACCTTGAGGAGATATTTATACACCCCATGCACAGCAGTATTATTCACAACAGCTAAAATATGAAAGCAATACAAGGGTTCACTGAAAGTATTCACTTTGAATAAACAAAATGTGGTATATTACATATATTGGAATATTACTTAGCTTTTAAAAAGAAGAAAATTCTGACATATGCTACAATATGGGTGAAACTTGAGGTCATTGTACTAAATGAAATAAGCCTGTCAAAAAAAAAATACTGTATAATTATACTTAAATAAGGTACTTAGTGTCATCAGAATCATACGGCTAGAAAATAGAATGGATGTTGCCAGAGGCTGAGAGGAGAGAATAGTGGGGAATTATTGTTTAAGGGGTACAGAGTTTCAGTTTTATCAGATGGAAGAGTTCTGGAGATGGATAGTGGCAATGGTTGTACAGCAATGTGAATGCACTTAATGTCACTGAATTGTATATTTAAAAATGGTTGAAATAGTAATTTTAATGTGACGTGTATTTTACCACAATTTAAAAACTTGTGGTTCACCCTACCTTAATTTCACCTACCTTAATTTCTTCTTCACCCTACCTTAATTTCTTAATCTCCTCACTAGGGTTTAGTGTCAACTTGGAAAACTGACTGAAAACAGAGTTGGTTGTCACCGTATGAATGAGATTGAAAATACTCTACACATGGCCTTAACATTTAAGATATTTTAGGTACAAAATAAACAAGACCGTTTTTGGATCACTGAAGATGGTCATAAATAATGCGTTTATTTAAAGGGTATTGGCAAATGAAAGGTACAAAATAAAAGTAAGGGATGTATATACTATCTGTCTCTAGATACATAAAGAGTGTGGAAATTAGAACAGAAGCCTTGAAATAATATATTTAGGGCAAAACGAGACATACACCTCTGCTTCAGCACTGACTCAGGAATAAGATATCCAGTGAAGACACTGAAGTTATAGCATATGACTTTTAAAATTACATAAATTACTTTGAGAACAATGAAACTTCCTAAGAATGCTGCCAACAAACAAAGAAGGCAGAACAGTAGATCTCCAAAGATGTCCACACCTGAATTCTCAAATCCTGTGAATATTTACCTTACATGGTGTGAACTCTGAATGTCCAATCCCTCAAAATGAATCCTGAGTGACTAACCGTGCTTAAATTCATATTAGAACCAAGCAGCCATTTGCTGACTAGAGGTCAAACATGTACTTTGAATTCCCAGAAAACCCACGCATCTGCTTAATTTTGGGAACTTCATAGTTGGCTGTTCCTGTTTACATCTCCCTGAACCAATCAATAGGCTATGACCTGGTTTGGCCAATCAGAACTCAGCAAATGCCAACCAATCAAAAGTAAGCAAGTTTGAATTCTTTATTTGCATAACTAGACTTGAGTGGGAACCTGAGTAAGAACCATCTCAATAAAAGACAAACTTTCTCTTTGTTCTCTAGAACACACCTTCAGTTGACACCAAAGGCTGTGTCTCCCTGGTTTGCAAACTGTTCATTGGAAGAAAGTCTTTTAAAATTTATTTTCCAAGAATTTTGATTCACATGGGGAAAAGAGACTTAGCAAATATGGTTAAGGAATTTGAGATGAGGAGATTAATCTGGAATATCTGGGTGTGCTCAATCAAATCACACGGATCCTTTCCCGACTGTGGTCAGAGAGAGACATGACTATGGAGAGAGAACCAGAGAGGTGGCAGTGCGAAGAGTCAATCCAACTGTGCTGACATGGAAGACAGAGGAAGGAGGTCTTGAGCTGAGGGGTGCAGGCATCTTCCAGTTAGAAAAACCAAAGAAACAGATTTTCTCCTAGATCCTCTAGAGAGGAACACAGCCCTGCTAACACCTTGTTTGTAGCTCAGTGAGACCCTACCCAATGGTAAAATAGTAAATTGTGTTGTGTTAAGTAATTATATTTATAGTAATTTGATACAGCAACCATAACTATTACAGGACAGTATGAAAGACGTGATGGGATTGTTTTTGAGAAAGAAAAATTAAAAACCAGGCTAAGAGTTGTAATTGAATTGGGCAATGTGAAAATGACTCTAGCACATGCATTCTTTTTTTATTATTCTCTTCCTAGATAGGTCTAATGACTACTTAAGACAAAATAGATCCAGCCTGGGCAACATAGCAAGACTCCAGCTCTACAAACAACAACAAAATTAGCCAAGCATGGCGACACACACCTGTAGTCACAGCTATTAGGGGGGCTGAGGCAGAAGAAATGATTTACCTGCAGAACGGTCTAGACTGCAGTGATTCCTGTGATCATTTACTACTAGGAATCCATGACCTATGCAACACAGTGTTTTCCAATCACTAAGAAATTTTCTTTCTAAGACTCTAAAGTAGCAACCTCTGAACTTGTGTGTGTGTGTGTGCGCATGCACACACATAGCTTTAAGCAAAAATCAGAATTTTCAAAAATCTATATATACCACCATGAGCTTCACAGTCTTCACGTACTTAAAACAATGTTGAGATCAATGCAGATATTAACAAGTGTGATTTTTTGACATTGTTATAATAAAATTTGTCAACATTTGCGAGTTACAAAATCACACGTGGGTAAAAGAGCCATTTAATGACTGAGGTAAACTGGTGGGCTTTGGTGTAACAGAGGAAGGAAAGTTCACTGACGCAGTTTTGGTTGTCCCATTGCAGCTGTTGTTTGAGAAGTTAACACTAGGTGAATTTCAGTGTCATACCAAAGAACAATATCCAGTTATCTGAGAAGGCTATTACATACTCTTCACCTTTCTAACCACATGTTCATATAAGACTGGATTTTCTTCATATATTTCATAGATCAGAAGCAGATTGTTAAAATCCAGCCTTTTTCTCCTAAGCCAGACACTAAGAAACAGCCAAAATGTAAAACAATGCATGCCAGTCTCTTAATTCATTTTATTTTAGAAATATGGTTTTGGCCGGGCACAGTGGCTGGCTCACGCCTGTAATCCCAGCACTTTGGAAGGCCAAGCCTGAAGGATGTCTTCAGCCCAGGAATTCAAGACCATCCTGGGCAACATGGCAAAAAAAATCCTGTCTCAAACAAACAAACAAACAAACAAAAATTAGCCGGGCATGGGAGTGTGCACCTATAGTCCCAGCTATTGGGGTGGCCAAGGTTGGGAGATTGCTTGAGCCAGGTAGGTGGACATCGCAGTGAGCCAAGATCATACCACTGTACTCCAGCCTGGGTGACAGAGTAAGACCCTGTCCACACCCCCACCTACACCCCCCCAAAAAAGAAAAAGAAAAACATTTTTAAATTCAATTATTTATGATGAAAAGTAATGAGTTCATTGTCACGTTAAAAAATACTTTAAATGCATAAAAAACTCCTCACTATTTCTAGTATGATAAATTTTAATGGATGTAACCTACATAAACAAAAGTTCTCACTACATTTTAGGAGTGTAATGGGTTTGCGAGATCAAAAAGTTTAAGAACTGCTAAATAAACAAAACTATGAGTACATTCTGGAATCCAGAAGCTTCTGACAGAGCTTTTGAGAAATACATGTCTTATTTGACATACCTGTCATTTCAGGAAAGGGTAAAAATATCACAATCCTGAAAACAATTCTAATTTTCCACATGACCGGTCGGATTTCTGACTGTTTTGATAACCCGAGTCTTAAATGTATCACTTCAATATAAAAGAGATTTTGCTTACTGTAAGTAATAAACGGTACAGAAGCAGGAAAGACATTTTGACCCTTTGCTACAAGAGAAAATGATACCTCATTAAAAGAAGAGAAAAGAAAAATGAATGGAGATTGTTATGAGAAGGTAAAAGTTTTGGGACCATCCTGGAGAAAATAGCCACTAAGAAACTCGGTGATGAATATAACAACAGACCGTGAAAAGAAAAGACAGATTTCTAACTTGACTAAAGGGATATATTTGAAACAAGAAGAGCAATGTGCGAACTAAAATAGAGCCTCAAGTTTAAGAAACATTCTTTATTCCTGTAGCTTTTGTGGAGTACACAATGTAAATAGGCAGAGAAACATATTTTTTATCCATATAATTTTTCAACTGTCACATCTAGACCAGCTGGGTCATGCTCAGGGCCATGGTGACAAATAATAGCTCTTGATATGACAATCCATAATGTGGAGAACTCACAGATGGAGAACTAGGAGTTTATTTTATATCATTTAATTTTCTCTCTCTATCCAGCAGGGAAAATGTTTCAGATATTTTCCCGAGTAAATGATCATGTTCCCCGGCTACAATTCTAGAGGAACAGTATTTTAATGCTCATTAATTGAGCCATGACTCCCTCAACACTACAGCTGCAGCAGCTACATGCAGGGGCTCTGTGGGCTGAAACGCAGCGCTGGACCAAGAGACATGTCACTTTCTCCACTGCTACACACCGTGCCACCACAACGAGTACGCTCTGTAGTGATCCAGATGGGTGGTGATGGCTTGAGCTTTCTGATGCTGTTGTATCACTGGCTATTGGTTTTACTACCCATTCACTACGTTCTTTCGCAGGACACCTAGTGTCTCATAAGTTAGTAATTTTGAAAAATAACAAAGGCCTTTTATTGGGTTAAGGATCTATTATCTCTGAGTGACTGTAGATTAAAAATGATATGACTTAATAGTGATCGCATTGTAACAACTGTTACAATGTTGAGTTAAAGTTGACTTTAGGGTGCAAGTATAGAGGACGCTTGTGGGGTTCTGACAAGCAGAGTCTAATGTGTCTTTCTCATAGAACACTAATTTCCTTTCGAGGGCTGTCATGTCTCATTGGATTTAGTCTGCTGGAACTGTTCGTTAGTCAGACAGTTTTGCTTCAGCAAGCTGATGGCTGGGCACGTAACCCAAGCTATGCCAACTGATGTACCATCCACAAAATTTAAATCTTGAGTGGAGTGGCAGAGACTAAGAAGGGCCAAGTTGATTTATTTTAGCAGCACTGCCGAGGAAGAACTGTTCTTGCTACCACACCATTCCCATTCTTGTTTACTAGTCCCTCAAGATACCTGGGTTCCTGCCCCTTCAAACTCCACTTCTCCAGCCTGCTGATTGATTCTGTGTACTCCTAAGAGCTTTACAGATAAATTCCGTTTTGCTTAAGTTAGAACCCCAACATCTGGTTTTTGGCTTGTAACCAGAGAATCCCAATTTACAACAAGTGTCCGTATATATGTTATTGTATTTAAACTTGCTGAAAGGCTTTGTAATTGTATGCTACGTAAAGAACATCAGCCTTAGCTGTGTGTAAGAGAGTGATTGCATGAATACCCCAAAGTTCCTTCAAGACTTCAAGCATCCAGTGAAACAAAGGAATTAATTCTACAATCATGGGAAGAATACTTACTATGTGCTCTATGCCAGACATTGGAAATATGGAGATAAGAGATAAGAGTAAAACGGTTGCTTGTCTTCAGAGGACTTATAATGTAGCAGAATAAATAGGCATGAACACACAAACAATTAAATATAACCTATGTGATAAGTACTACAATAAAAATACGAGCAAAGGACTATGCAAGCCCAGAAGCAGCAGCAGCAATTTCCTTCTGCCAAGTAGTTCAAGGAGTTGGACCTAAAATAATTGGGATTTCTCCAGCTGGATAGGGAGAGGAGGGTAACTCAGGCAGCAGGAACATAGGAAGATTAACACAGGTTCATGACAGACCTGTGGCCTGTTTGGGGGAAGAACAAGAGGTTCACACTGGTTTAATGCAGAATCCATGAGGAGAGAGGGTGACGGGGGGGCATCTGTGGGCATGGATGCAGGAGTGATGATCAGTTTAAGGATTTATGCAATTGGCTGGCGAGATCCTTCTATTAGTTACAACTTAAATTTTCTATATCTTACGGTACAGATATTTTCTATATTTATGTCTTCTCTTATGTTGACATCTTTCAAGAGACTTGCAGATCCAGAGAAAGGCTGCTCCCTGAGGCCTGGATGATTCCTAGGGGTGGTGGATGGCTTGCCTGGAGCTCACCTTCCATGGGCAGACTGGCTGATCCAAGGCTGGGTCCCTATCTGCCTCCTTATCTAACTCACACACTAAGCCAATATTTTCCCTGCTTTAAATCAACTGAGGGCCAGGAAGGAGACAACTAGAGGCAGCCCCTATGCTCCAAAGCCCTCCAGACTTATTCAAACTAGCCAATCCTAAATTGTTTACTCCACCCTACCTGGCCTTTCTCACAGAAACCCCAATAACATCTCTGGTCTCAGCTTCTCCCTCACCTGTCCTTTTCCTCTCACCCAAACTTGGTGCTTCTGCAGTTCTGTGTGGCTTGGTGAGTCTCCTTCTCTTGTGAAATGTTAAATAATAAGTTCTTCTTTCAGTGGCATTGACCCGGCTGTGATGGCAGTGAGTTACCTCTGTAAATTAAAATCCCCTAGGGATAATTTTATTTATTTATCTATTTATCTATTTAGTTAGTTAGTTAGATAGATAGATAGATAGTTTGAGACAAGGTCGCTCTCTATTGCCCAGCTTGGAGTGCAGTGGTGCAGTCTCGGCTTTCTGAGGCCTTGACTGTCTGTGCTCAAGTGATCCTCCTCCTGCAGCCTCTCAAGTAGCTGGGACTACAGGCACACTTTCTGTAGAGATGGAGTCTTGCTACGTTGCCCAGGCTGGTCTTGAATTCCTAAGCTCAAGCGTTCCTCCCACCTCAGCCTCCCATAGTGCTGGGATTACAGGTATGAGCCACTGCACCCAGTGGGTATAATTTTAATATGAGCTTGGACACAGTTTCAGATTGGAAAACAGGGTCAAGTGTGTGATCAATCCTATATTGTAAAAAGATAACTTACAGCAAATGGAGGCTAGACAGAAAGGAGACAAAATCACCACCGAATATCTAGTTGCGGATACTCTAGTAGATACCTTAACTGGTGATGCCACTAAAGAAAGCAAGAAACACAGGATAACGTGCACATTTGGGAGACGGAAATCATGATTCTGTTTAGGATGGGGAAATATCCTAGTCACAGGGAACTTCTGAGCCACCTGGAATGCAAGCAGAGGAAAAGAGAGGGTCAGCCTGCCCCGAATGTCCTGGGTGGCAGCCAGGAGAGAGAGAGCCTTGAGACTGCTCTGGGCTCATGGTTTCCCATCTCTAATGTGTTGCATGGATCATATTTTCACTCTCACACCTAAGGGAGCATGTTGTTCCTAAGGCCCTGAGCAGATATATAATGAATGGATATGTTGCCCAGGTCTTGAATCTTGCCCTCTTTTCTTTGGCTAGCTACAGATAATTCTAATCACGTAGGCCTCACGAGGCAAACAGTCTATTTTTCTTATGTTGGTGATGTCCTAGGCTCTTGATTTTAAATTTTAGTAAACGTCAACTTGAGCCATTGAGAATTATGTAATTGACTTCATTTTGCTTCTGCTTCCATTACGGTTTTTAATTGATACTGGTTAACACAACAACTGATGCAGAATAGAGTGGGCAGTTACTCGGGCCCTCGGGGGCTCCCGGTTCCTCCGTGTGAGCTATCTGGCTTAAAGAGCTAATAATAGTGTGCGGATACATTCTGTCCACAGAGGGTGTGGTGGGTGCCAGAAATCAGAAAAGCTGTTTTGTGGCAATAGTGTCCCCAGCAGCTTGGTCTTGGTTTCTGTACTCATGAATGGACTTTTCATGAAAAATGGTCAAATGAGATATATATTCCTGTTGGTCAAGCTTATCACTATAAAAACAAAACCACTGAAAGAGCAGTGTCTGGAAAATGGATTTTGTTTGCACATCATTCAACAGATGCTGGAAGATGACTTTGCCTGAACGATATCATTTTCAGAAAGCTTTATCATTAGTGACTAAAAAGTCACACCAACTTATTGATGGTATATTTCATCCCTCACTCCATTTATCATAGCAACCTGTTTTTACAGTAAATGATATATGTGGATAAATATATATAATATGAATATTTCAAACTTCAGTGTTTTGCAGGGATAAATTTTTAGTAAATGGAAGTAGATATACCTTGACATTTATAGAAAAGGGCACAAGAAGTCTATATATGGAGGACTGAGTTTTGAATAGTGACATTCACTTTAAACTCATTCATTGTGTAGTTACTGAGTACACGCTGAGTGTGAGGTCCTTGCTAGACTTGGGGTAGAAAGTTGAGAAAGACAGAGTTGCTTTTTATTGACAGGCAGCCTACATTCTAGAGAAGAGGCAGAGAGAAACACAAGTTACATAGTGAATTATTTAGTTACACTGTGGTCACTGCTATGCAGATGAAGTCCAGAGCACTACGAGATTATGTGATGTGACTGAGACAGTGCATGTGTGACACACTCAGATGCTCCTTCACTGGGGAAATGAAATGGTTGGATTGGTGAAGAAATTATTCTCTAAGGAAATGCAGTTACAATTGAGACCTAAAAGATTAACTAGCTGTCAAGCATGATGAAGGAAGAGCCTAAGGCAGGAAGGAGCCTGGCAAAATGAAGTGGAGAGGCTGGGGCCTCCGGAGCGCAGACTCACTGGAAGGTGCTTAGGGGTATGGCAGAGGGCCCTGGCCTCATGTTTGCCAGAGCCTCAAATTTAGACTCTTTTAACATTTATTTTTATTTATCTATTTTTTTTTTTTTTGAGACGGAGTCTCGCGCTGTGTCACCCAGGCTGGAGTGCAATGGCGCGATCTCGGCTCACTGCAAGCTCCGCCTCCCAGGTTCAGGCCATTCTCCTGCCTCAGCCTCCGAGTAGCTGGGACTACAGGCGCCCGCCACCACGCCCGGCTAGTTTTTTGTATTTTTAGTAGAGACGGGGTTTCACCATGTTAGCCAGGATGGTCTCGATTTCCTGACCTCGTGATCCGCCCGCCTCAGCCTCCCAAAGTGCTGGGATTACAGGCTTGAGCCACCGCGCCCGGCCTATTTATCTATTTTTTTTTAGAGACAGGTCTTGCTCTGTCACCCAGGCTGGAGCTCAGTGGCAGAATCACCGCTCGCTGCAACCTCGACCTCATAGGTTCGAGTGATCTGCCTGCCTCAGCCTCCTGAGTAGCTGGGACTACAGGCATGCACCATCATGTCTGGCTAATTTTTAAGTTTTGGTAGAAACAGGGTCTTGTTTTGTTTCCCAGGCTGGTCTAGAACTCGTGGCCTGAAGCAATCCTCCTACTTTGTGTCAAGCGCCTCCGTGTGAAGAGACCACCAAACAGGCTTTGTGTGAGCAACATGGCTGTTTATTTCACCTGGGTGCAGGCGGGCTGAGTCCAAAAAGAGAGTCAGTGACGGGAGATAAGGGTGGGGCCGTTTTATAGGATTTGGGTAGGAAAAGGAAAATTACAGTCAAAGGGGGGTTGTTCTCTGGCGGGCAGGAGTGGGGGTCACAGGTGCTCAGTGGGGGAGCTTTTTGAGCCAGGATGAGCCAGGAAAAGGAATTTCACAAGATAATATCATCGCTTAAGGCAAGCACCAGCCATTTTCACTTCTTTTGTGGTGGAATGTCATCAGTTAAGGTGAGGCAGGGCATTTGCACTTCTTTTGTGATTCTTCGGTTACTTCAGGCCATCTGGGAGTATATACATGCAAGTCACAGGGGATGAGATGGCTTGGCTTGGGCTCAGAGGCCTGACACTTTGGTCTCCCAAAGTGCTGGGATTACAGATGTTAGCCACTGCACCCAGGCTTACTTAAACTCTTGACTGATCTCCAGTTGAGGTTGTATATTCAGTCATCGACTGTTGAATTTTTAAAGCATTAATTTATTAAATAAATATTTTAAAACATGTAACAGTTTTTGAATCTCTGTTTTGGCATTTTTATGTTTATCTCTTCGTTGTTGTTTTCTGTCAGAGGTATCAGAAACTCTATGTGGCTCAGGTCCCTCTCGCCTCAGAGGAGCTCTGCCAGGGCTAGATGGGTGTGAGTTCACGCAGGGTCTTGTTGGCTGTGTGAAGGATTCCAATTCAATTCTCCAGGGCAGTAGGAGCCTCAGCCGGGCTTCAGTCCATACCTGAGGAATACTGTGCCCATTTGTTCCCTTTAATCACCTCCTTTGTTCCCATTAATCGCTTCTTTGATCTCACCACTCCCTGGCAAGGAAGGTATTTCTAGCTTTATTTTACAAATGGGAAAACCAAGGCTAGGAGGCTGAAGAACATCCCCAGCTCACACTGCTAGGCAATGGTCACAACACTCAGGCCCTCTCCACTGCCTCACAGCCACCTCACTGCACGGTGGATTTGAAGACGTCTGAACAACTCTGGGAAGGAAGGAAAGAAGGGAGTGCTTTGGACTGAATTGTGTTGCCCCCACCTCCCCTAAAATTCATATCTTCAAACCCCAAACCTCTGTGCCTCAGAATGAGACTGTATTTGGAGATAGGGTCTTTACAGGGATGATTAAGGTAAAATGAAGTCATATAGGTCAGCCCTAATCCAACATAACTGGTGTCCTTGCAGGAAGAGGACATTGAGACTCAGACAGATGTGAACAGAGGGAAGACCATGTGGAGACACAGGGAGAAGATGGTCACCTACAGGCAAGGTGAGAGGCCTCAGGAGGAACCAACCCTGCCAACACCATGCTCTTGGACTTACAGCCTCCAGAGCTATGAGACCATAAATTTCTGTTGTTTAAGTCACTCAGTATGTGATACTTTGTTACGGCAACCAGAGCTGACTAAGAGGGAGTTTGTTATTGTCTCACATGTCCCTGTGAAGAGACCCCCAAACAGGCTTTGTGTGAGCAACAAGGCTGTTTGTTTCACCTGGGTGCAGGCGGGCTGAGTCCAAAACAGGAGTCAGCAAAGGGTGGTGGGATTATCCTTAGTTCTTACAGGTTTTGGGATAGGCAGTGGAGTTAAGAGCAATGTTTTGGGGGCAGGGGGTGGATCCCACAAAGTACATTCTCAAGGGTGGGGAGAATTACAAAGAACCTTCTTAAGGGTGAGGAAGATTACAAAGTATGTTGATCAGTTAGGGTGGGGCAGAAACAAGTTACAATGGTGGAATGTTATCAGTTAAGGCTATTTTCACTTCTTTTGTGGATCTACGGTTGCTTCAGGCCATCTGGATGTATACGTGCAGGTCACAGGGGATATGATGGCTTAGCTTGTGCTCAGAGGCCTGACAGTTATCATTTTTTTGCTTCTTCACTGTGGCTTTGTGGTGGATACTGTTCTCCCTCCACAGGTGCCCATGGCCCTGGCAGGTTCCCCAATACAATATTCCATTGGCTATAGATTGTGTTTCCCACACCTGGCCTCCTCCCACAGTTAAAAATTGTTATCACTTTAATCCTCAAAGTCTTGCCTTCCTAGTATATGATGATGTCTAGTAAAAGATTAAGCCATTTAAGCTAAATCCTGCTAATAGTCAATGTTACCCATCCAAGTTGAGGTGAAGCCTTAACTCAATTACAGACAGTGAGAATGTTAAGACATAATTAAAGTTCTTAAGGTGGAGTGCAAGTCTTAAGAATTTCAGGCACTAGAGGTTAATCAGAAGAGAAATTTCTGATGAAGGGAAGCTGTCAGCATCTTTTGAATCATCTTCCAATATTCATCTATAAGGCTGACTCCACTGAAAGGAATATTTTGGCAGATGGAGGGGTTGAGAAGCTCTGTGTAAATTTATTCTCATTTACAATCTCATGCCTTGTTTGGCTTCACTAATTGAATCAATATTTCCTGTGTATTTTTTCCCCTTAAAAAAAATAACAAAACCACAGTACTAGCATAATGCCTTTAGGCACTTGTATTTTGCCTTCCGAAGACTTTTTAGTGTTGTAATTCCCTCAGCCATTCTGTAACTCTTTATTAAGTTTTAATGTGGTTTAAACTCTCCATCTGTAGACAATATATTATTTTCCTCCTTTTTGCCAGCAGGTCTAATATGTCCCTGTAGTCTGTTTTAGAGCTCCTTCTGGTGGTTTAAAGCTATTATGACACATCCATCTGTAGCGTCTGTATCCATTCAGTCTCACAGCGATGGCCGGGACCTGTTCATCAAAACAAAATAATAGAAGTTATGTTTCCAATACAATGCAACAGAATAATGTTCAGATTTACAAATTTAGCATAATTACTCGATTTGTGGCTGTCAGAAAAAGGACAGGAGAGTTTTTGGGAGGTAGGTTACAACCACTGTAGTAAATGGACATTCTGCTACATGTAACATATTCTAAAGGATGCATTTAATATTCCTATTGTTGGCTGAATTTGGCCAATTTTTGGTACAGAAACGAAGAAGGAGCTTTGGTTTTTGTGTTATATTTTTGCTCATATTAATATCATTTTTGAGAACAGGTGTATGAGTGTGGGGCAATAGGACTAATTATTAGATCCTGTCAAGACTTTTATTTGTTTCTTTTTAAGACGGAATGTGGCTCTGTCACCCAGGCTGGAGTGCAGGGGCATGGTCTCAGCTGACTGCAACCTCCGCCTCCTGTGTTCAAGCGATTCCCTTGCCTCAGCTTCCCAAGTAGCTGGGACTACAAGCGCCCACCACCACACCCAGCCCATTTTTTATATTTTTGCTAGAGATGGGGTTTCACCATATTGTCCAGGCTGGTCTCAAACTCCTGACCTCAAGTGATCTGCTCCCATCAGCCTCCCAAAGTGCTGGGATCCAGCCTCTTGTTAAGACTTTTTATTACCTGGTGGTTGAAACATTGGTAAAAAGAGCTCAGTGACCTAAGTTCACCATTGCCATTCACCTCACGATCTAGCTTTCTGTGCCTTCTCAATATATATATGGTGATAAAAAGCACATAGCATAAAATTTACCATCTTAACCATTTTGAAGTTTGTGTTTAATATCTGTGCCTTTCTGACTTTGCATTTTTTAAATATCTGCTCAATCATGCCCTTCTTTTTATACATCATAGTATTTATAAATTAAAACATAAGCACTTGCTATAGTCTAAAGCTTTGTGTCCTCCCAAAATTTACAAACATTTACAAGCATGTAAATGATTTCATATGTTGAAATCCCAACCCGGAAGGTGATGGTATTAGGAGATGATTAGATCATGAGGATGGAGACTTCATGAATGGGATTAAGGCCCATGTAAAAGAGGTCCCAGAGAACTGTCTTGCTTCTTCTACCATGTGAGGATACAGAGAATAGGCTTCTATCAATCAGGAAGCAGGCCCTCACCAGACACAGAATCTCCCGGCACCTTGATCTTGGACTTCGCAGCCTCCAGAATTGTGAGGAATAAATTGTTGTTGTTTATAAGCTACCCAGTCCATGGGTTATAGACTCCTGAGTAGGCTAAGACAGTACAGGCATTGAAATGAAATAAAACATATTAAGGATTAAAATGACAAATTGCTCTAAATTAGGAAATGCGACCAGAAAACCACATGAATAACTTACCAACAATAGCAACAACAAAATTAGATATGTATCAAAATGAGTGCTTTCCTTTTCAAAGTCACAATATTGGCAAGTTGAACACTTCCTAGAAAGATTTTATCTAAAACAGTGACTTTGCCTTGTGAGCATATAGAATCTTAGGTATATTAGTTGTGTTGCAAAATCATCTTCTAAAGTAGATTTGAGGAAATGTGATTAATAAAATAGATATGCTGAGTAATATACAGTTAGGTACAAAATAAAACTACACTGTTAATTAATGTCTTTTACTATATAACATGTAAATGAATTTTCTGGGCAATTCCAAAGGAGAAAATATAAAAATATCTTGAGAAACAGCAGCATTTTTGGAATAAAGGAAAAAATATTTGCAATCCAATTAGAGGTTACAAAGCATTTCAACTTATATTTTCTCACCTGATTTCCATTACAAGCTGGAAGAATAGATGAAATAGATATTGTTATAAACTGTTCCTGCCCCCAACTTGCAGATGAGAAAATAGAGACTTGGGAAAGTGAAGTGACTCATTCAAGATGGTATAGCATTTGATATGGGAGCAATAAATCTGGGCCTAGACAACAAAACCCATGTTCGGCTCTACCACCACCCTTCAGTGAATAGCTCTTCTGAGGACATTTTTTTGAGACATAACTTACGATTTTTTTGTTTTATAAAGAAAACAGATACCTCTTATCATCAGCCTATAAATCTTGTAACATTAAAACAATTAAAGGATGGGGAAAAAATTGAAAAATATTTCTACAAAAATGTTAACAGTCAAGTGGCAGCATGGTTTTGTTTTTTTCTTAAAACAATAAACATATACTTATTGATAATCAGAAAAAGGTGTTATTTATAAAATGATTTTTAAAATAACTAATTGCTGAGTTCACAATTTGCAGTTTCTTTAAAGAAATTTTACGAGCCACTTGGGAGGCTGAGGTGGGAGAATCACTTGAGCCCAGGAGTTTGAGGCTACAGTGAGCTATGATCACAACATTGAACTTCTGCCTGGGTAACAGAGGGAGAGAAAGAAAGAAAGAGAGACAGAGAGAGAGAGAGAGAAAGAGAAAGAAAGAAATGAAAGAAAGGAAGGAAGGAAGGGAAGGAAGGAAGGAGATTGAGAGAAAGAGAGACACACAGAGAAAGAAAGAAATAAAAGAAAGAAAGAAACAAAGCAAGAAAGAAAAAAGGAAGGAAGGAAGAAAGAGAAAGAAAGAAAAAAGAAAGAAAGGAGAAAGAGAAGAAAGTAGGAAGGCAGGCAGGTAGGCAGGCAGGAAGAAAGGAGAAAGAAAGTTTCCCATTTAGAACTTTACTTTTTTTCAGTTGAAGAGCTACAATTTCACTTCACTTGAAGAGCTACAATCAGTAATTTTTGAGCTATGGATAATTTCTTGAAAATGTTCATATTAATAAGAAAAATTATTCTTAACTTTTTACTGAATAAAAACATATAATGAGGTTAGACTTTTTGAGATATTTGATCTATTATTTTAATCTCTTTGAAATTTTAATAAAAACTGTGAACTCTTTTACCAGGGAAATGTATGTGCTCTCAAAATTTTGTCTGTAGTTTTAGGGAGTTTTCTGAACGCCATTCATAGGTCCTACATTACCTATTCCAGTTACCTTTTTTTCCTGAGACTTTGCTTTTTCAACCAAAAAGTTTATTTTTTATGTATTAGAATTATAACATCATAATTGGTAAAGCTAAATTAATACTCTGTACAAGTTTTAGAAAACATTTTTTATTCTCTCTTTGTAAATAATTTCCTGAATGTGTTAAGGTCTTCTTAAAAACCCTATGCAATTTATATACTAAATTTCCTCCCTCTTCCCCTCCCTGCCTCATTTCTCTCCATCTTTCCAAAAAGGATTTAAGGCAGTTTAGAGAGAAGTGCATTAGATAAGACAAGCAAAAGTAAAGATAACCAGTGAGTTAATTTGAGCAAAAAGATTGTTTCTTTTGCTGTGAAGAAGCTTTTCAGTTTAACATAGTCTCATAGGTCCATTTTTATTTTCATTGTCTGTTCTTTTGATGTCTTAGTTATAAAATTTTTGCCAAGACCAAGCTGACGTCTTCGTAGAAATTAACAGGCAAAGCCAGCTGTGGTGGCTCACTCCTATAATCCCAGCACTTTGGACCACCAAGGCAGGAGGTTCCCTTGAGCCCAGGAATTTGAGACCAGCCTGGACAATGTAAGGAGGCACCATCTCTACAAAAAATGAAAAATAGACAGGTGTGGTGCTGTGCACTTGTGGTCCCAGCTACTTAAGAGGCTGAGGCGGGAGGATCACCTGAGCTCAGAAGATTGAGACCGCAGTGCGCCATGATTGCACCACCGAATTCCAGCCTGGGTGACAGAGTAAGACCCCTTCTCAAAAAAAATGAAATTAACAGGCGAATTCTAAAATTCACATAGAACTTCAAGGAACCCAGAATAGCCAAATAATCTTTAAAAAAAGAATAAAGTATGATAACTCACATTTCTCTATTTTAAAACTTACTATTATATAAAACAATGGTAACCAAGGGAGTGTGGTACCAGCTCATAAGAACCCTCAGAGAAACATTTCCTCTAGACTTAATGCCAGAAATAAATGTGCTTCTTCTAAGAACTGATTAGCACTTATCTTGTGATCACTGACTCACTTATACATCACATTTCCTTCTCTGTGTTGATCAGAGTGCTATAGGTGGGCCACTTCTAGACCCTCAAAGCATACGTGGCTTCATTTCAGTCTCTCTACTACCCTTATTCTCTTTTTGCTCAAATTAACTCACTTAGTTATCTTTGTGTTTACTGCATGGGAATTTTTAAAGACACTGTTTAGTCCACTGCTCCTTCCCTACTCATAAGTGGGCAAATAACATGAATATACATTTCCCAAAAAAGATACAAATGGCTTATGCAAAAGGTTTATGCAAAAATGCTGAATATTATTAATCATCAGAAAAATGTAAATCAAAACTACAGTGAGATATCATCTTACCTCAGAATGGCTAAAATAACAAGAGAAAAGTTAACAGATGGTGACAATAGGGTGAAAAGGGAACTCTTATACACTGGTGGTGGAAATGTAAATTAGTACAGCCACTATGGTCAACAGTATGGAGATTTTACAAAACACCAAAAATAAGACTACCATATAATCCAGCAATCCCTCTATTGTGTATTTATACAAAGGCAAAGAAATTAGTATATGTCAAAGGGATACCTACACTCCCATTTTTATTGCAGCACTATTCATAATACTCAAGATATGGAATTAAGCTAAGTGTCCATCAACAGATGAATGGATTAACAAAATGTGGTGTATATACCCATTTGAATACTATTTGGTCATAACAAAGAATTAAATCATATCATTTGCTGCCATATGGATGGAACTGGAGGTCATTATGTTAAGTGAAATAAGCCAGGCACCATCAGACAAATATCTCATGTTCTCACTCATATGTGGAAGCTAAAAACTTAGTCTCATGGACGTAGAGAGTAGAATGATATATTTCAGTGTAAAAGCGGTGAGGAGATAAAGAGAGGTTGATTGATGTATACAAATATACAATTTATGAGAGGAATTTTTTTGTAGATATGGATTCTGGCTATGTTGTCCAGGATTGTCTCAAATTCCTGGCCTCAAGCTATCCTTCCACTGTAGCCTTCTCAGGCGCTGGAATTATAGGTGTAAGCCACCACATATGGCCAAGAAGGAATAATTTATAATGTTTAATAGCAGAATGGAGTAACTATTGTTAACAGCAATGTATTGTATATTTCAAAACACCTATAAGAGAACAACCGACACATAGAAATGATAAATATCTGAAGTGATGGACATCTCAAATGCCCTGACTTGATCATTACAAAGTCTATGCATGTAGCAAAATATCACATATACCCCATAAATATGTACAAATATTTGAATTAAGAAAAAAAAGAGTGCAAGGGAAGGAATAAGTAAAGGTAAAATTTAAAAACATCTCTTATTCTTAATTGACCTAAAAGTTAATTGTTTATGCAAAGTAATGATTAACTGACAGGGTGAAGATCCCATAGGAATAGAATGAAATAAATGCTAGCAATGTCAAAATGGATGGGATGGTGTATTAATCTGTCCTCACACTGCTATAAAGAACTTCTCGAGACTGGATAATTTATAAATAAAAGAGGTTTAATTGACTCACAGTTCTGCATGGCTGGGGAAGCCTCAGGAAACTTACAATCATGGCAGAAAGTGAAGGAGAAGCAAGGACCTACTTCACATGGTGGCAGCAGAGAGAAGGGCAAGCAGAGGAAATGCCAGACACTTATAAGACCGTCAGAACTCGTTTTATAGAGAACTCACTCACTATCATAAGAATAGCATGGGGGAAACCACCCCCATGATCCAATCACATCAGACCAGGTCTCTCTCTCAACACCTGGGGATTACAATTCAAGATGAGATTTGGTTGGGGACACAAAGCCTAACCATATCAGATGGGAATTGGGAATATTCTGTCATATGTCTGTAACACACATGAAGTAGAATAGTGTCATTTGAAAGTGGACTTAGATAATTAAAATGTATATTTTAAACTCTTGAAGAACCATTAAGTAAAATTTTAAAAGAAATGTCATTTATACACTAAAGGAGAAGACAAAATGAGGTTATATAAAATACTCAAACTTTGAAAAGGAAAAAAAGGCAAAACAGAAACAAAGAACAAATGCAAACTTCAGATCAATGAAAATTATCATGAATAAAAAGGGGCATTACATAATGCTACAGGGATCTGTTCCCCAAGAAGACATAGTAATTCTAAACATGTATGCACCTAACAAAAAAGCATCAAAATACATAAGTCAAAGACTAATAACAGTGAAAGGAGAAATGGAGAAAGCCATTATTATAGTTGAATACTTCAACAGTCCTCTGTCAGTACTTAATAAATCAAGCAGGCAGGAAATCAATAATGACACAGATGAACTAAAAAGCTCTATCAATCAAAATGATCTGACATTTATAGGCTAATTCATCCAACAAACTACAGAACACACATTCTTCTCAAGTTCACATAGGGCATTCATCAAGATAGAGCACATAAACTACACTTTAACAAATTTAAAATAATAGAAATCATACAAAGTATATTCTCAGACCATAATATAATTAAGTTGGATGTCATTAACAGAAAGATAGATAAAAACTCCCGGAATAAACAGCACACTTCTACATAACTTTGGACAAAGAAGAAAAGTTTCAGAGGTCTTTAAATATTTTGAACCAAACAAAAATGAAAAATTTGCGGGATGCAATGAAAGTAGTACTTAAAGATAAATTTATGGCATTAAATACAGTACGTCACAATGTGTTTAATGAAGCCTTTATGTTTAGATATTTCGATTTTTAATTTTTTAAATTATTTCAAGCATGCAGCACTGCTACATTAAACAAGGTGAATCTTTTTTTTTTTTTTTTTGAGACAGGAGTCGGCTGTGTCACCCAGGCTGCTTGGAGTGCAGTGGCGCGATCTCAGGCTCACTGCAAGCCTCCGCCTCCCAGGTTCAGAGCCATTCTCCCTGCCTCCCAGCCTCCAGGAGTAGCTGGGACTACAGAAGCCACGCCACCCGCGCCCGGCTAGTTTTTGTATTTTAGTAAGTGAGGTTTCCACCATATTGTAGGATGGTCTGATTTCCTGACCTGAAGTGATCCATGCGCCTCGGCCTCCCAAAGTGCTGGGATTACAGGCTTGAGCCGCAGCAGCCCGGCCCCTTTTTTTTGGAGTGGAGTCTGGCTCTCACGCCCCAGGCTGGAGTCGGGTGGCGGATCTCAGCTCACTGCAGCTCTGCCTCCTCGGTTCCGCCGTTCTCCTGCCTCCCAGCCTCCCGAGTGGCTGGGACTACAGAGAGCCCTTCACCTCGCCCGGTAGTTTTGTATTTTTTTCAGTAGAGCGGGGTTTCACTGTGTTAGCCAGGATAGTCTCGATCTCCTGACCTCGTGATCCACCCGTCTCGGCCTCCCAAAGTGCTGGGATTACAGGCTTGAGCCACCGCGCCCGGCCAACAAGGTGAATCTTAATTCATGAGATTTTTAAGGAAAATATATACAAGTATAATTGCTGATTATGCATATTTTTACGTTTTCAAAATATATTACTAAGTTATCTCAAAGAAATAATGTTCCGGTTTACATTTGTATCAGAAATACATCCTGTCAAGATCAAGTATTAATTTGTCTTGAGCTTATTTTTGCTAAAATTTGCATTTCTTAGATTATATGTGCATTCATACAAGGGACACTTCCAAAATACAGTAGCACAGATTTAATTTGGACAATGCAAAGTCATTATAGCATAATCCCTATGTCAATGTGGTCCTAGCATCATATATTGGCAGTTGTCCTTTTAGTTGCTTAAAACCCTTTGTTATCATCACAAGTTTCCTGTTAGAACTCTTCTACCTATCTTTCATAAAATTGTTGGACTATAATACAAACTGTACGGATAATTGTGAGACCCTTCATAATATTAACAGACTTCCATTAATTTTTAGTTGCACACTAATATTTTTCTTTGGTAGTAGTTTTCTATTGCTACATGAAAAATTACTCTCAAAATTTAATGGTTTTAAACAACATTTTCTCTCACTGTTTCTGAAGTTCAAGAATGTGGCAAAAGCTTTACTGTGTGTTCCTAGCTCAGGGTCTCTCATGAAGCTGCAGTCAATCTGTTAGCTTGAGATGCTGTGGGGCTTTTTTGTGTGTTGTTTGAAGGCTCAACTGGGCCTGGAGGGTCCATTTTCAAAAAGGCCCACAAACATTGCTATTGGCTGGAGTCTTCAGTTTCTCTTTGGCTGTTGGCTGGAAGTCTTATTTCCTCGTTACATGGACCTCTTCATGAGATTATCTTATTGTTCTCAAGACATGGCAGCTAGATCTTTCCAGAGAGAGTAGGGGGAGGTGGAGGAAGGGTGGAAGGAAAGAGAGAGAGAGAAATGAAATGAAAGCTTTAATCTTTTATAATCTAATCTCAGAAATATATAACATCACTGTGTCACAAGCTGTTGGTCACATACCAACCTGAATTTAATATAGTAGGGAACTACACAAGGTTGTGAATATGAGACAGGCATTATTGGGGGCCATTGTGGCAGGCAGAATCATGATCCTCTCACCAATATATCATGTCCTAATCCTTGGAACCTGTGAATATTACTTTATATGCCAAAGTCTTTGCAGATGTAATTAAGTAAAGGGTCTTGAGATGGGGAAATTATTCTGGACATTCCAAGTGAATGACATTCCTAAAGACAATCACAAGTGTCCTTGTAATAGGATAAGGGCCTAGTATCCAGGATATAAAAGTAACTTTTGCAACTCAATGATAAAAAGATAAATAACCCAAAGGAAAAAAAAAATGGACAAAGGAAACTAACAGACATTTCTCTAAAAAAGATATATAAATGACCAATAAGCACATGAAAAGATGCACAATATCATTAATCAGGGAAGTGCAAATCAAACACACAAGTCCAAGTTACACTTACCAGAACAGCTAGAATTAAAAAGCCAGCTAATGGTTGGGCGCAGTGGCTCACACCTGTAATCCCAGCACTTTGGGAGGCCGAGGTGGGCGGATGACTAGGTCAGGAGATCGAGACCATCCTGCCTAACACAGTGAAATCCCTTCTCTACTAAAAATACAAAAAAAAATTAGCCAGGTGTGGTGGCACGCGCCTGTAGTCCCAACTATTCGGGAGGCTGAGCCAGGAGAATGGCATGAACCCGGGAGGCAGAGTTTGCAGTGAGCCGAGATCGCGACACTGCACTCCAGGCTGGGTGACACAGCCAGATTCTGTCAAAAACAAAACAAAACAAAACAAAACAAAACAAAACAAAACAAAAAACAGCTAATAACAAATACTAGTGAGGATGCGGTGAAATTGGAATCCACCGTACACTACTGGTGGGAATGTAAAATGATGCAGTCACTTTGGAAACTGTCTGGGGATTTCTCAAATGATTAAATGTAGAACTATTATATGATATAGAAATCCATTCCCAGGTATACACCTAAGATAAATGAAAACATATGTCCATACTGAAGCTTATATATAAATGTTTATAGCAGCATTATTTATAGTAGCCCAGGGTGGAAATAACCCAAATGTCCATCAACTGATGAATGAATAAACACAATATGCATACAATAGAATGTTATTCATTCATGAAAAATGAAGTATGTATACATGCTACAACATACATGAACCCGAAAACTGAGAGCAACCCTTCACAAAAGACCATATATTATGTGATTCCATTCATAAGAAATGTCTAGAAAGGGGAAATCTATAGGACAGAAAGTAGATTCGTGGTTGTCTAGGGCTGGTGGGGAGAGGGAGGATATGAGTCTGGGGTATGATAGCTAAAGTGCGTGGGATTTGTTTTTGGTGTGATAAAAATATTCTAAAATTGACTGTGGTGATGCTTGCATATATCTGTAAATATACTAAAAATCATTGAAGTGTACAGTTTATATAGATTAATTGCAAAGTGTGTGAACTATATCTCAATAAAGCTGTGAAGCAAAGGATGAGAGTGACGACATCCATGCTTTTTATACATAGGAGCTGAAATCAGAAGTGGTCCATTATGACACAGTATGAATTACTCTTTAGTTAATAAAAATAATTTTTGTAGATGAATATTTATTTATACTGGATTATGTTTATAATATCTTGTTAAGCAAAATGATCTATAAATCAATACGTATGTTTCTAGCTTGTTAAAAAGATATTTCTATACAGATGCTCCTCAACTTATGATGGGGTTATGTCCTGATAAACCTATCATAAGTTTAAAATATCATAAGTCAAAAATGTATTTAGCACACTTAATCTACCAAATATCATGGCTTAGCCTGTCCTACCTCAAATGTGCTCAGAATACTTACATTAGCCTACAGTTGGGTAAAATAATCTAACACAAAGCCTATTTTATAATAAAGTATTGAATATCTCATGTAATTTATTGAATACTGTGCTCAAAGTGAAAACAGAATGGTTGTATGGGTACTCAAAGTAAGCGTCTAGTGAATGCATGTCTCTTTCACACCGTCATAAAGTTTAAAAATTATAAGTTGAACCATTGTAAGTTGAGGACCACCTGTATATAGAAAAATATATGTAAGGATAGTTGTTAAAAGTGGTTATTGGTCAGGTGCGGTGGCTCATGCCTGTAATCCCAGCACTCGGGGAAGCAGTGGTAGGGGGATCACTTGGGCCCAGGAGGTCAAGACCAGCCTGTGGAACATAGGGAGATCCTGTTTCTACTAAAAATAAAAAATTGAAATTAAAAATACAACATTAGTCAAGCGTGGTGGCACACGCCTGTGGTCCGAGCTACTTGGGGGGCTGAGGTGGGAGGCTCACTTGAACCTGGGAGGTTGTGCCTGCAGTGAGCTATGGTTGTGCCACTACACAACCTACGGGACAGAGTGAGATTCTGTCTCAAAAGAAAACCCCCTAAAATACAACAAAAACGAACAGCAAAAACAAAGGTTATCCTTGTTGGTGATAGTTTGGATATTTTAATTTTTCTCTTTCTGCATATTTATATTGTCCCTAGTGAATTAATCTACTTAATACTGTGAAAAATATTTAAAAATTATTTTGTACCTCCTATAACACAATCAAAATCCCAAGGAATGTGGCTGCAGCACTGTATCTTGAAAAATTCTTTAAGAAATTTTAAACAAGCATCTATCCTTTCATAAAGAAATAATTTCAGTTCGGACGTGATGATTAAACCAGTAATCCCAGCACTTTGGGAGGCCGATGGGAGTGGATCACCTGAGGTCTGGGGTTCAGGACCAGCCTGGGCAATGTGGTAAAACCCTGTTTCTACTAAAGATACAAAAATTAGCCAGGCATGGTGGTACATGACTGTAATCCCAGCTACTCAGGAGGCTGAAGCAGGAGAATCCCTTGAACCCAGGCGACAGAGGTTGCAGTGAGCCTAGATCATGCCACTGCGCTCCAACCTGGGTGACAGAGTAAGACTCCATCTCAAAAAAAAAAAAAAAAATCCAATAAAAGAGTCATCAAATCCTTATCTTTGAGCACGCCTTCCAAGATTAACAGGCTGGGAAATGTATACTCTGGTAAATGGACAGGTAATTTACAGAATAGGACACAGTAAGATTAAAGTCATCCAATGTTAAGTAATATTTATGAAAAGCACAACATTGACTTTGAAATAGCACATTGACTTTGAAATAGTTTAGCCAGAAGCTTTGTTTTTAATAACAATTAGATGTTTTTAAAAAGGTCACTCCTAGATTGAGACAGTAAAACCTTTTTGCTATTGTGTATTTATTGTATTTGTGTATCTTTTATGTTTTCTAAATGAGAGTGTTAGGTGATAGAGTGGAGGAAGGAATACATTAGTTCATCCAAAAATGCCATTAAACCTTTAAAGGACAGTCAAAGGAGAAAAAATAAAATAAAATACTGCGTATCCTGATGTCTGTGTCTGTATATATTAGATCTATTTACAAATCTCTTAAACATCATTTCATTCATATACAGATATATTATACTAGAGTATGTCTAGGTTTCTTGAAATTACCACTCATGTCATCAAAATTTTTTTACTACTTATTCCAATCACAGGAACATATTTAGAGTCTGGAACTGAAAGTTTTTTTTTAAATCATATAAGTATAACATTATTTCCTTTTACTTCAAGTGCTTCCATTTATAAGATAATTTATCTGTTTGTAGATAAATTTGGGGAATGGATACGCATTTCTCCAAACTCATAGGCTGAAACCTAACCATCAATGTGATGATACTAGAAGGTGGGGCCTTTGGGAGGTGATTAGGCCATGAGGGCAGAGTCCTAATGAATGAGATTACTGCCTTTATAAACGAGGCCCCAGAAAGCTGCCTTGCTTCTTCTACCATGTAAAGATACAGTGAGAAGATGCCCCCTATGAACAAGAAAATTGGCCCTCACTAGATACTGAATCCGCTGGCATCTTGGTCTTGGACTTTCTGTCTTCCAGAACTGTGAGAAATAAATTTTGCTATTTATAAGCTGCCCAGTTTACAGTATTTTTTTTATAGGGGCCTGAATGGACTAAGACAGTCATCCTATGTGTAAGGATATTGCTTAGTGTCACAAATGAAATACTATATTTTCTATGGATTTCAAGTTATTTGGGCTATTTCTCTGTAAGTATACTGAATGTGAACTTTTCAAACAGGCAGAAATGCTAATGGGCATAGAGAAAATAAAAATCAGGAAGTAAATCAATCATAATATATTACTTAGTGTTTATCACACACCTACCAAGTACCAGGCACTATTAGGAACATTGCAGACATTATCTTTTTTTTTTTTTTTTTTTTTTTTTTTTTGATACGGAGTCTTGCTCTGTTGCTCAGGCTAGAGTGTAGTGACACGATGTTGGCTCACTGAAACCTTGGCATCCTGGGTTCAAGCAATTCTCCTGCCTCAGCCTCCCGTGTAGCTGGGATTACAGGTGTGGACCACCACACCCAGCTAATTTTTGTATTTTTAGTAGAGATGGGTTTCACCATGCTGGCCAGGCTGGTCTTGAACTCCTGACCTCAGGTCATCTGCCTGCCTTGGCCTCCCAAAGTGGTAGGATTACAGGCATAACCCACCGCGCCTGGTCGACACTATCTTTTTTAATCCACACATCAGCTAATGAAGTAGGAAACTAAGGCTCAGAGAGTTTACACATGTTGTTTAATGTTGTTTAATGTCACCAAATACCTAGTAAGTGACAAAGTCAGGTTTGAACCAGGAGTATCCATTTCCCAAATCTAAGGTTTTTCTATAATACCCAAAGAATAAAGGGATATCTTTCTGATGACATTTTAGCCCTGGCTGATTTATAGGTATAGCACTTGCACTAATGTTGAACATTTAGTTAAGAACTTGAATGCTGGAGTGGTACTTACTACATGGGTAATCTTGGGCAAGTCACTTCGGCGTACTCCAGGTTCCTCCTCTGGAGATAGGGTAGCAATATTATTGACCTCATAAGGTTGTTCTGAAGAGCAAATGTAAATTACTATACATAAAGTCTTGGCACTACTAAATACTTTTTAGCTCTTATTATGTTGATGAGAAAATTGTCCTGTTGAATCTGTAAAATAAGGTCACACCCCTGTGGTTATGCTGTCGTGTCTCTTGAAGGGAAAAGAAATAGTAATTGACAGCTATCCTAGGAATTAAAATATCCTGGACAGAAAGTGAAGCCTTGGAGGTAGACAGGAGACGGGAAAGTCACATTCTTCTCTTTGGGCATCTCTTTCAGACATGGACTCTGGGCATCTGGCTGTCATTAAGGGCATTCTTGAGAAACAGGGGCACCTGCCTTATGGAAGCAAACAGCAGACACAGCAGCACGGGTGCAATCATGATGGGGGCCCCAGGACTGGGGTCTTGTGCTGGTGGGCGCAGAGGGCAGCCACATCCTGTGGGCCATTGCACGTTGCACTCTAAGCTATCACTGACTTTCTTCTGTTAGTCTCAGGACCTGAATCAGAACTGATCTACTATTTCAGTCTAGTCTCAGCTCTGCTGTGGGAGATTAAGGAATGTGTGTGAGCTCATACTGAGGCTGGAGTAGGAAAAGGCAAGAGCAAATACAGTGGTAGCAAGGTAAAGTTAACAAAAAGTCTGAAGGAACAGGTGAGCCAGAAATTATTGTGATTGTGTCCAATTGCCCCTCTCCATGTTCATGGATTTTCCCTTCATTGCTCACCTTGGAGGAAATCTGTAGGTTTCCTCACACACATCACACTGTGAAAATTTGATACTGTATGGATTTTTTACTAACACCTGTAGAAGCTAGTTTTAAGCACAATTGAACATGACAAGATGGGCAATAGAACACCCTATTTTCACTTCCAAATACCTACAAAAATATAAATTTGAACATTAAAAATGCATTTTAATAAAATTGTTGAGGTTAAAAATATTGGTTTAATAGTTTCAATTGTTATATGTATAAAATTATTTTCTGCATATATTTGAACTTCATTGAAACTGATAGCCAAATATGTAAGCTGGTTTTCAACTCCAAGTTTGTTTATGATACAGACAGATCATACTAAAGTGAATCTATGAGCTCTATTTCATTCTGTCCATTCACTCATTCACCTCTTCAAGAAATACATGTGGCCCTCCAGTTATAAATCAGGGATTGTTATAAGAGTAGGAGACATAAAGCTGAACCCTATCCTTTGGAAGACATACACATAATGAGGAAGATGAATACAAAATAAATTAAATCATGGTGTGTAAGTGTTAAGATGAGGCAGGATAATGCTTTAGGACATTAAGAGTTCTAATTCTCTAGAATAAATAAAAGACTCCAAACATTTAGATTCCTTCAACTAGGAATTGGTTAGATATTGGACATACTCCAAAAGACAAAGGTCCAATATTACAACCCTTAGGGAAATCCTAATATTATTCCTATTTGACTTATGATGTCAAATTTGGTTTATGATGTACTAATTTGTACATGATCACACAACTACTGAGCAGCAAAAACCGGATTTCAATTCACTTATGTTTGACTCCAGAGCCCAGATACTTGACCACTGTGCTACACTAAATGACTGATGTTACTAACCTAGTTGTCTATAGTTTGGCTGTGTTATTTGGAAAAAAGATCATTCATTTGTGCCTCATTTGTAAAATGGGTTCCTTATTACAGGACTGTACTGACAAGTAGCTACTGTTGATCCCTTCAAAATTGTAATCTTAGATGGCATTAATGACAAAATTAAATGTGAAATAGGACAAGTACTTTAGAAATATCAGGCATAGTAGGCTGTTTAAGATGGTCTCACTGATCACACTTCTTGGTAACTAGGCCATTCTATAATTCCCTCCTCTAGAGTATGGGATAGTGCTAGTAACTCAATTCAAATACATGGAACATAGTAGAGTGACTCTTGACATAAATAAACAAATCAGGAATAAGAGGAAGGTCTTCCTTGAAAGAGAATTCTAACATAAAACTTTAAAAGAAAAGTGGGAAATAGAAAATCACTATTAGGCAAATACTGTAGTAATAAATGCTGCAGACAATATCTACTTACAGAGGCTAAATTTGGTGGGCAAAAGTTTAAGAAAAAATAGGCTTTGCCTATTCTCAAGTTATCTCTTCCAAGACGTGTGTCTACTTTAGAGTGAGAGAGAGAGCAGCTCTACAGTAGAGAAACCCAGAAAACACAAACTTAACCAAGTGATCGAGGTAAACATAACCAGGAACGAGACATACTGGCACACTGATATGATACACTAAGGAGGACACAACATAACTTTTAGTAGTGTTTTGGCCCAAAATGCCCAACCTCATTCTAATAATGAAAAAACATGAGACAAACCCAAATTGAAGGACATTCTACAAAGCAACTGACCAGTACTCTTAAAAAATGTCAGGATCATAAAAGACAAGGGAAGTCAGAGGAACTGTTACGGGATAGAGGAGACCAAAGATGAATAAAAAGCAAATACGGACTTGGAACTTGGATAGGATCCTGGCACAGAAAAATGACAAAAGTGGAAAAGTTGGTGACATTCTCTCTGAAGTCTGTAGCTTAGTAAATAACACTGTGCCAAGGTTAGATTCCTGTTCTTGACAATTACACTATGATTGCCTACGATGTTAGCATTAGAAGTAGAATTAAGGATATAAGGAACTCTGTGCAATTTTTATAACTTTTCTCTAAGTCTAAAATTAGTTCAAAATATAGAATTAAAATGTTATGCTGGATAATAAATAAAATCCAACTGTGTAGTCTTTACAAGAAATATATCCCAAACTTAAAGATACAGAAAGTTTGAATGTAAAATGATGAAAAACTGTATGCAACTCAAATAGTAATAAAAGAAAGCTAGGATAGTGTAGCGATAGATTTTTAAGGTTAGAAGCATTATTAGGGGTACATAGAATTACTTCATGATGTTAAATGTTCACTTCACCAGAAAGACATACATTTGTATGCTTTCAAAATATATAACGGAAGAATAACAAACTACAAAGAGGAGTAGATAAATTAAGAATCATACAGGAGATTTTAACTTACCTCTGTCTGTAGCTTCCAGATTAGTTAAAAAACAAAAACAAAACAAAAAACAGTGGGGATCTAGAACTACTTAAACTACACAGTTAGCAAATACAGGACACCCCACCTAACATCTGCAGAACACTGATATCTTCTAAGCATAAGAAACGTTTACAAATAGTGACCATAGAATGACTATCAGGCAAACCCCCAAAATACCAAAGGATTGAAATAATACAAAGTGTATTTTTCTACTATAATGCAGTAATGCTAGAAATAAACAATGAAAGACCAAAGGAAAAAAAACCTTCAGAGGTTTATAAGTTTAAAATATTATTTTAAAGAACTCATGAATAAAAGAAGAATTCAGAATATAAACTAGAAAATATTGTAAATGGAATCATAAAGACACTACACACATCAAAACTTACATAGCAAAGTCAGTACTTACAGTACTTTTCCTTAGAGGAACAAAAGAACGAAGCTAAGCATTCATTTAAGAAGTTAGTGAAAGAATAGCACAATGTATACAAAGAACATAGAAACAAGGAAATAATACAGATAAAAGCAGACATTAATCATTTAGAAAACAAATAGAATAGGAAGCGCATCAACAGAGCTGGTAATTAGATCTTTTAAAAGATTAATAAAATTGACAAACTCCTGACACTACTGATAAGAAAGAAAAAAGAATAGACAGAAAAAGATGATCTCTCAGCCAATTCTAAAAACATTAAGGATAATTAGACACTATTATGAATAATAGTAAACCCATAAATTTGAAAATTTTAGAGGAAATGGCCATGTTCTGAGAAAAATACAACTTAGCAATATTTCAGAAGAAGAGTGAGGTGGCTCACACATGTAATCCAAGAACTTTGGGAAGCTGAGGTGGGAGGATTGCTTGAGGCCAGGGGTTTGAGGCCAGCCTGGGCAACACAGCAAGACCCTGTATCTACAAAATATTAATGATTTCAAAAATTAGCTGGGCATGGTGACACACACCTGTAGTCCTAGCTACTCGGGGGGCCAAGGTAGGAGGATTGCTTGAGCCCAGGAGGTCAAGGCTGCAGTGAGCCGTGATCACACCACCACACTCCAGCCTGGGTGACAGAGCCAGACCCCATCCCTAAAAATAAATACATACATACATGAAATAAAAGAGAAATAAGTGAAATATTGAATTAAACATGTTTTCACAAAGAAAACTACAGATCTCGACAGTGAGTTCTGGCAAACATTTATGTTAGAAATAATTCTAAAGCAAACTCTTCCAGAGTATAGAGAAAGAAGATGTGCTCCCCAACCCAGGAGACTGCCATAACTTTGACACCAAAACCCCATAACAACAGTATAAGGAAAGAAAGAAAATACAAGCCAATTAGATACATCTACAAAAATATTGTAAAAAGTTTAGAAAGATAAATCCGTATGTATCCATGTAAAAAAAATGATGATATATCATAGCCAGTTTGAATTTTTTCTGGGAATGAATAATTGGTTTAACATTAGACTATAAATTTTTAAAATTTATTGTTTTAACCACACAGACAGAATAAGGGAGAAAAAATATAAACAATGCAGTACATGCCAAAAGTGTTTGATAAAATTCAACATCTAGTCATAATTAAAAAAAAAAAAAAAAACTCCTAAGAAACTAGAAATATACGGGAACTTCCTGAATCTCATAAATGGTATCTCATAAAGTAAACTACAGCAGTCATTGTACCCAATGATTAAATGTTATAAAATCTCTTTAGATTCAAGAAGGAGAGAAAGATGTCCATCATTACTGCTGTTATTCATAGCACATACACAGCATATTGTTTTGGAGGGTCTCGCTAGTTTACCAAAGCAAGAAATAAAAGGAGATAAAAGAGTACTAATTAATCTATCACCATTTGCCAATAATATGATAGTGTATGTAGAAAAAAAGATGAATTTCTAGAATTAGAGATTACTAGAAAAATTCTTACTAGTAAAATTGAAGATATACATCCCTGAGATGTATCTACTTTTCAGAATTGTAAGGTAAGAAGCACCAAAATACATGTATGAACATGTTCACAACAGCATTATCAATATCTTAAGAGTGGAAGCACTCAGGTATACATCTACAACAGAACAAATTAATAACTCTTGCAATGGCATATTATATAGCCAAAAAATAATGAGCTCACAAAAGCTTCATTCTTCAATGTAGATGAGTCTTAAATACCTATGGCTTAGGGGAAGGAGCAAGGGACACACACACACATACACACACACACACACAGAGATCACATATTCTGTGATTCTAATTAGACAAAACTACAACATTTTATTTAGGGGATACTTAATCTGAGGCTAAGTTACAAACGAAAGGGAAGGAGCAAGCAGATGTCTTGAGAATGTTCTAGTTTCTGACTTAGGTAGTGGTAATACGACTGTTTATTTCATAATAACGAATTAATTTGTAAATTCATTCATGCAAGAAATAAAGAATATGATATCTTCTTTGGACAAATCATAAATTTGCTAGCTCCACAGAATATTTAATGAAGGATGTAGTGTGCCTAAGTAATTTTTACAATCATGAATATTGAAACTTTGCTGAACTTGGATACTGTCATTTTTTTTATCATAAATGTTGTAGACAGACTCTTAATAAAATTTGTTGACAGTCCCAATCTGTTTTATCAAATTTTGCAGAAAATGTGGACCAATTTCTTTTATTATAAACATATGGAATACGAAACTAAAAGTCAAGCTTTTTCTTAATTAACTTCATTCTCAGTAAATGCCTTCAGGCATAAAAGAGGACCTAATGCCTACAAGTTAGACAGTAATAAAAACATTCAGAAATGTTCCTTCTTCAACTGGTCCACTTGATGGCACTAAACTAACATAGAATAAGGGCTAATCCTCCATGGAAGTTTGGTGCATTAATGTGTTTTCATGATTTTAGACCTTGTGAATTCTAAAGGTCTTTTTTGGCTTAGCACTTTGGATATATGCAGCAGGGGAAAAAGGGGATTAAAATTTCTTTAAAAATTAAAGGTTTTTTCAAATTATAAAAAGACACATTAAAACTCTTTAGGGCAGACAAACTGAGCTGTTCATGTCTTCTTGACTCTTGCTTCTTCTATATCTCCAATTATGAACCCTAGGGAAAGAAATCATTTTGGCCCTAAGATATTAGAGGCTTGATAGATATATATGAATCACAAGATTTGAAATTGAATTCTTTTGTGAGGGCAATGAGATGGAGAAGTTTTGGCCATGGTTGGTGCCCTTCATAGTAGATCTTGGAAGCAGCAGAGGTTTTGCACACTGGCAGCAAGGATGCAGTTAAGCTGGAGTGGGTTCTGCAGATTAAGGAAGGATGCTGGTTGCCTTCTTGAAGGAGCATCTTTGCTCGGATCTTAAAGAAGAATAAGGTTTCTTTGCTATGACTCTTTAGCTGTAAGCAATGGGAACTAATTCTTGGCAGGTGAAGAGAATTGGTAGAAGAAATATGAGAAGCTACTGTTTTTTAAGGATGCATTTACTGAAAATGGGGTACATTCGGTAAAGTCTTCACTTCTAATTTGAAATTACATACAGCTACAAAAAAGGAGTTGGCCTACATGTTCTCTGAGTGAAATAATCTTCCTTTGAGTGTGTCAGAATTTATTTGCAATTGCAAAACTGTAGACAAACCTGTTACTGCTGCATGAAATACCAGTAATGATCGTCAAAGAAATCTGCATGAATTTCTCTTCTTAGGTAAATCTTAACAAGCCCTTTTCCTGGTTTGCGATCACCAAAATTCTTTTTTAAAAATTCTGCAAGGGCTTTCTTCTATGTGAGGATTTTCAGGGTCCTTTTGCCTGTCAGTACCCTCTGCACGTAGCAGGCACTGTTTCCCTAGGGAGAGAGGAGGCTTTTTGAGGGCAGGAGCTGTGTCTTATTTTCACCTGTATTCTTTCCAGAAGAGAACCCAATGGCTTAGGGAGGTGAATATACAATAAACATAAATAAGATGACTAATTCGTCATTCTGTTTAATTTAAGACCTGATTTTATATTTTCTTCCTGTCTGTGAAGATTTGATTTTCTTATATGTTCATACATTTTCTTTAAGATAGAAAATTTGATAGAAAATGAAATAAACTTTGCGAATGGTTTTAAATCTAAATGCTGTATTTTGTGAAACAAAGCACTACTCTGTGCTTTCCTTACCACTTCCTTCCTCTTTTGCTGTGAAGGACCAGTAGTTTTGTCCAAAATACTTCAGATTGCATTTATGTCCCTCAAAAATAAAAAAAGTTTGAGAATTCCTTCAGCATTATTTGCCAGTCTTAAGCAATTTTAGTTGTCTGTTAATTTTTAAATATCACCCATAAGAAGCAAAACATAGTTGTATTCCAGTAATAGAAATTTAAAAGTAGACAGATCTGTTGGATTTTTAAAAACGTGTATATATATGTGTGTGTGTGTGTATATATATATATATAACAAAGCAAAACCCAATGAAGCTAAAGAAAACCCCCACATAAAATTGAATCCTTTTTTTAATGTAGGACTCATCTTTATATTTCTTGAATCATCAGCCATTTGTCAAAATGCCAGAAGAAATATTCTACACAGAAGGAATATTCATTTTAACCTTAATTCAGCCAGAAAGAGCTCCATGAGCCAGATTTGTATTTCATGCAGCCCAGACAAATTTTATGAAATATCAGAACAAAAGGAAAGCATCACAATGTGTATTTCTTAAAATTTAACAAAATACAATTTAAAAGCTATGAATCAAAATCTTCCCTCTTTAATGGTAGTCTCTCCTGACATAGAAAACTGTCTTCATAGACAAAATCAAATAGTGCCCTCATATGCTTTTATGAATATCTAAAATCTAAAGACTTTATTAGGTAAATAAAGGGAAGAATTGCTAAGACCTAATGCTTCACATGGGTCTTTCTGACTAGGTCTAAAGAGCAAAATATTTTCATATTTTGGTCAAAATGTTCCTTCTTTCTCTCTACATTAAAAAAAATTTCAATGCACAGGGGAGAAAAGTTGCTCATTGCCTGAGTCAATTTCTGGAATTTCTGGGTCAAAATGGAAATGTGGAAAAAGTTCTAAGCACTGATTTAGTGTACAGGACAATGCCCTGATCTAGATATGTGTCTTCAGTTCCCAGCACAGTGCTGGAGCATAATCTCTGTGTATTTACTGTACTTGCCAACTAAATTGTCTCTCTACTTTCAGTCATGTTTTCTTTTATTCATTCTCTACCAGATAACTTTGATTTTTTTCCCAAAGTGAACTTAGATCATGATAAAGCTGCTGTTTATTAATCTGTAGTATATACCATACACATTACATCCATCATGTTATTAAATTCTTGCCATAACACTAATAAGGAAGCATTATTGTTCCTGTGTTTAGAGACGAGTAAACCAAGGCACAGAGCAGTTAAGTGGCTTTGCCAATGTCAGTTTAGCTATTGCAGTATACCCTCAAGTGATAGCACACCACTTGATGTGTTAAGGTGACTAATGACCTCAGTTTTCCTGGGATTGTCTTAATTTAATACTGGAAGTTTGATTTCTTAGGAAACTCCTTAGTCCAAGGAAAACAGGGGCAGTTAGTCATCCTGTGTTTAGTTAAACAGCTTCACGATAGTTGATACGATTTGGCTGTGTCTCCATGGAAATCTCATCTTGAATTATAGCTCCCATAATTCCCCTGTGTTGTGGGAAGGACCTGGTGGGAGATAATTGAATCATGGGGACGGGGTTTCCCAAATACTGTTCTAGTGGTAGTGACTAAGTCTCATGGGATCTGATGGTTTTATAAGGGGAAATCCCTTTTGCTGGGTTCTCATTCTCTCTCTTGCCTGCTGCCCTGTGAGACGTGCCTTTCCCCTTCTGCCATGATTATGAGGCCTCCCCAGACACATGGAAATGAGTCCATTAAACCTCTTTTTCTTTATAAATTACCCAGTCTTGGGCATGTCTTTATCAGCAGCATGAAAATGGACTAACACCATGGTATACTTTCATTTCTCCCTTCTCCATTTTTGTGGTATTTATTCAAACATTTTCCTTTTTTATATGTCATAAACCTCATATTACATTGTTAATACGGTTATATAAACAGTCAACTATTCTTATAAGATATTCAAATCATGAAAAAATCTTGCATATTTTTCCATGGTCTTCAGTCTTTTGTATAGATCCAGATTTCCAGCTGGTATTCTTCTGGTTCTGCCTAAAAGGATTTCCCTTAACATTTCTTGTAGTGTGGCTCTGCTGGTCACGATTCTCTCAGCTTTTGTGTATCTGAAATGTCTTTTTTAAAATTTCATTTTTGAGAGAAAATGGAAAGAAACAGAATTACAGGTTTTCTTTCCAGTATTTTAAAGCGCTTCCTCTATAGTCTGGTTGCTGGCATTGTTTCTGATGAGAAATCAGCTGTTGTCTTTGTTGCCCTTTACATATCTTTGTATGTGTCCTCTGGCTGCTTTTAGGATGTTCTCTTTGTCATTGGTTTGGAGAAAATTGTTATTATTATTATTTTTTTTGAGATGGAGTCTCGCTCTGTCACCCAGGCTGGAGTGCAATGGCACCATCTTGGCTCACTGCAACCTCTGCCTCCCGGGTTCAAGTGATTTTCTTGCCTCAGCTTCCTGAGCAGCTGGGATTACAAGTGCCTGCCACCATGACATCCAGCTAATTTTTGTGTTTTTAGTAGAAACGGGGTTTCACCATCTTGGCCAGGGTGGTCTCAAACTCCTGCCCTCAAATGATCCGCCCGCCTTGGCCTCACAAGTGCTGGGATTACAGGCATGAACCACCACGTCTGGCCTGGAGCAAATTAATTATTGATGTGATTTATTAAGTTTCCTCATGTTTCTTGTGCTTAATGATCTTTGAGATTCTTAGATCTGAGAGTTCATAGTTTTCATCAAATGTGGAAAAATTTTGAGCCACCATTTATTGAAATATTTTTCTCTGTCCTTGCCACCTTCACCCTTTAGTGACTCCAACTACATTAGGCCACTTGAGGTAGTCCCACAGCTCACTGATGTTCTTGATCATTTAAAAAATTCTGTTTTCTTTCTGTGCTTCATTTTGGATAGTTTTTATTCCTGTTTTCAAGTTTACAACATTTTCTTCTGCAATGTCTAATCTGCTTTTAATCATATCCAATGTAAATTTTGCCTCAGACATTATACGTTTTATCTCTCCAAGTTTTATATGGGTCTTTCAAAAATAGGTAGCATTCTCTAACTTTTTGAGCATATAGAATGCATTTATAATGATTCTTTAACATCACGCCTGCTAATTCTAGTATTTGTGCCCCTTATGCATCGATTTCAATAGGTTGATTTATTTTTTTACTGAGAGTTGTATTTTCCTGCTTCTTTGTGTGCCTGGTACTTTTTTTATTAGATGTATAACATTATGAATTTTATCTTTTGGGGTGCTAGTTTTTTTTTCTACTCCTATCAATATTCTTGATTTTTTTTTTTTTTTTTTTTCTGGGACACGGTTAAGTTACTTGGAAACAGTTTGATCCTTTCAGGTCTTGATCTCAATGTTATTGAGCAAGTCTGGAGCTATACTAAGTTTAGGGACATTTTTCCCTAATGCCAAAGCAAGACTCTTCTGGGTACTCTACCTGATGTTCCTTTAATCATGAGGCTTTCCATTCTGGCTGGTGGAAACCCTGGGCACCATTACCTCTAATGTTTTGTGTGTTTTTTCCTCCAGCCTCTGCTAGTTTCCTTATTTGTGTGCTCCAATCTGTACCCATCTGAATACCTGTGGCCTTTGTTGTCCACCTAGTGTTTTGTGAGTCATTATATCTTTTGTTGTTGTTTTTGGCTGTTTCAGGTGGAGGATAAGGCCAGTTCTGGTTTCTCTATTTTAGCAGTAAATATAAGTCTAAAATGTGCTGAATAAATGTCAATAAAATGTTTGTTCTACCTTTCTTTTTTTTTGAAATGGACTCTCACTCTGTTGCCCAGGCTGGAGTGCAATGGCGTGATCTTGGCTCACTGCAACCTCCGTCTCCTGGGTTCAAATGATTCTTCTGCCTCAGCCTCTTGAGTAGCTGGGATTACAGGCACATACCACCATGCCTAATTTTTGTATTTTTAGTAGAGACAGGGTTTCACCATGTTGGTCAGGCTGGTCTCGAACTCCTGACCTTGCAATCCACCCACCTTGGCCTCCCAAAGTATTGGGATTACAGGCATGAGCCACCGTGCCAAGCCCTGTTCTACCTTTCATGTTGCCCCACATAATGGAACACGAACTTAGTGTGACTGTTTACATGTTTCTGAACTTAATTAGAAATTGTTTTCATTCAGTCAAGTTACCTCACTTATGTTTGCATTGAAGAAGAGACAATATAAATGAAAGGAGTGAAAATGAAATAGTTAACTACGAAGATGAGCTACTTAAAAGAGGCTCAGGATAGGAAGACCGTTGTAAGTTTGCTTGTGCATGTCCACCCTACAAGTTGCTTCCCTTGCACTTTAAAATAACCACATTTAATTGTCCAAAAATATTTTCATATAATATTTCTAAGTGTGATCTAGTTAGATAGTATAATAATAACTCTTCTAAATAGCTAATACCTATTTGCATGGATAGAATCATGACCCATGTAATTCAACTTCTTTGAGTTCAACCAGTATTTGCTGGGTGCATTCAATGTGGTGAACACTGAGCTAAACCTAGAGAGGCAGATGAATAACAAACATCCTCTGCCCTAGAGGAGCTCACAGAGAGGCAGAGCTGAGAAGTGAGTTGACACTGTGCTGAGTGCCACAATTATCCTAATTATGGGTTGCTATGAGAGCACTGAGGTGGGCCACCTCCCACAGCGCAGGAGGGTGTGATGGTTGTGATTGAGATGGTGTAGCTAATGCCAGGGGTTACCTACTCCTCTCTCCTTCTTTCTTGCTGGAAGAGCCACCTTGATTTAGTGTTGATATTCACTCTTCTCCTCTTCCAGGGTCAGAAAGTGAATGTTCACAAATCTAAGCCAATCAAAGTGGGGACTCCTAGTCACTGATTTATTTAGGTGTGGGCCTGTAACTCAATGCTGGGAAAGGAGACTTAAAAGTAGTTCTTCAAACAGAACTCAGTACAAGTTTCTCTCTGAATAAAAGGAGACAAGCAAGGAGACACCTCCTTTCCTGGCTTTGACTACAGTTGTGCGAAAATATGTGTAGTATCCATGTTGTGATCATGAAAGGACATGCCCGAGGATGAACCCTAACAGAGTGAGGATGGGAGAGCAGAAATAGGACAAGCAGTTGGGTCCTTGTTGACATCATAGCATTACTGAAGTACAAACCTGGGACCTTCTTTTCTATCTCTGTATCTTTTGCTGTTATTTTTTATTTTTATTTTTTAGACGGAGTCTCGCTCTGTGGCCCAGGCTGGAGTGCAGTGGCCAGATCTCAGCTCACTGCAAGCTCCGCCTCCTGGGTTCACGCCATTCTCCTGCCTCAGCCTCCCGAGTAGCTGGGACTACAGGCGCCCGCCACCTCGCCCGGCTAGTTTTTTGTATTTTTTAGTAGAGACGGGGTTTCACCGTGTCAGCCAGGATGGTCTCGATCTCCTGACCTCGTGATCCGCCCGTCTCGGCCTCCCAAAGTGCTGGGATTACAGGCTTGAGCCACCGCGCCCGGCCTGCTGTTATTGTTATATAAGATAACACACCTTTCTTGTTTAAGTCACTTTCCATTATTCTGTCTGTTACATGCAGTTAAAAGGTTCCAATGGATACAGAAGGTTTCCCAAAGTAGTGCAGATTAGTTCGTGCTTTAAAGGGCCAAAGATATTCATCTTTGGTTGTTGATGGGTGGAAGAAAGAGATCAGGCCACTCCAGGGAAGAGCTTGTGCAAAAGCTTAGAAACACAGAGCAGTATGGAAGGTTTGAGATAGGGCAAGAGTTTTTGTGCTGGATTGTTATTCCGGTAATTCAGGTTTCTCACATGGGTAGGATGTTGATTGCACATAGTAGATATCCAATCACTATCTGTTGCCTGATTGCATTTATGTTTTCTTTAATTATATTAAACTGAGTCTAAGAAATATTCTTGAGAGTCCATGATATTACAAGGATTTTATAGGCATAAGTGGCAGAATCTGTGTGGATATCCATCAAAACCCCAACTCCTTTCTAAAGTGCTAAAAATTAAAACATTTCTCAGACTCTGTTAAGAGGCTTGCTATGGACTAAATGTTTGTGTCCCTTCAAAATTCATATATTGAAACCCTAATTCCCACTGTGATGATATTTGAAGATGGGGCATTTGAGAGGTAATAAGGTCATGAAGCTGGAATCCCCATGAGGAGATTGGTACCCTTATAAGAAAAGACATGTGGCCAGGCGTGGTAGCTCACACCGGTAATCCTAGCACTTTGGGAGGCTGAGGCGGAAGGATTGCTTGAAGCCAGGAGTTTGAGACCAGCCTGAGCAACATAGCAAGACTCCATCTCTATAAAAAATTTTTAAAAAATTATCTGGGCATGGTGACATACATCTGTAGTCCCACTACTAAGGAGGCTGTGGTGGGAGGATCACTTGAACCCAGGAGGTCAAAGTTGCAGTATGCTGTGATCGTGCCACTGCATGCCAGCCTGGGTGACAAAGACCCTGGTGTCTAAAAAAAATTTTTTTGTAAAAGAGAGAGAGACTTGAGACATAAGAGAGATTGCTATTTCTACCTGTCTCTCTCTCTCTCTTTCTCCTGGCATGTGAGAAAATCAGGATGAGGGTCCTTATCAGAACCTGACCCTGCCGGCACCCTGATCTCAGACTTTTAGCCTCCAGAACTGTGAGAAATTAATGTTTGTTGTTTAAGCCATTAAGTCTATGATATTCTTGTTACAGTAGTATGTACTAAGACAAAGGTTATGATTTATTTTCCAACAATCACATATAATACACAGGACTTTGACTTGAAAAGTGTATAGGTGAGATAAGATTACAATTTTATTCTTCTGTATGTGGATATCCAGTTTCCTAACACCATTTATTGAAGACACAATTAATGTCCCATTTTGTGCTCTTGACACCTTTGTCAAAAATAAATCAACTGTAAATGTGTAGGTTTATTTCTGGGCTCTCTGTCTTGTTCTATTGGTTGAAGTGTCTGTGTTTATGCCAGTACCATACTGTTTTGTTTTGTTTTGTTCTGTTTTGAGAAGGAGTCTCGCTCTGTCATCTAGGCTGGAGTGCAGTGGCGTGATCTTTGCTCACTGCAACCTCTGCCTCTCGGGTTCAAGCGATTCTCCTGCCTCAGCCTCCTGAGTAGCTGGGATTACAGGCATGTGCCACCGTGCCTAGCTAATTTTTGTATTTTTAGTAGAGACGGGGTTTCACCATGTTGGTCAGGCTGATCTCTAGCTCCTGACCTCGTGATCCACCTGCCTCAGCCTCCCAAAGTGCTGGGATTACAAGTGTGAGCCACCGGGCATGGCCGCCATGCTGTTTTAATTACTATAGCTTTGTAATATATTTGGAAATCGAGGCATGTGATGCCTCTAACTTTATTGTTTTTGCTCAAAATTGCTTTGGCTATTTGGGTCTTTTGTAGTTCTATTCAAATTTTAGGATTATTTTTCTAAATCTGTGAAGAAAGACATTGGAATTTTGATAGAGATAGCATTGAATCTGTAGATCACATTGGGTGATATAGATATTTAAACAATATTAGTTCTGTCAGTCCTTGAATACTGGATATCTTTCCATTTATATGTGTTGTCTTCAATTTCTTTCATCAATTTCCTATAGTTTTCAGAATCAGATCTTTCACTTCCTTGGTTAACTTTATTCCTCAGTATTGTCTTTCCTTGATGCTCTCATAAATGCAGTTGTTTTCTTAATTTCTTTTTTAGATAGTTCATTATTAGTGTATAGAAATGCTACTAATTTTGATATGCTGATTTTATATCCTGCAACTTTACTGAATTCATTTATCAGTTTCTAACAGTTCTAACATTAGAATCTTAGAGTTTTCTATATGTAAGATTATGTTGTCAGCAAACAGAGATAATTTCACTGTTTCTTTTCCTATATGGATGCTTTTTATTTCTTTTACTTGCATAGTTTTTCTGGCTAGGACTTCCAGTACTATGTTGAATAGCAGTGATGAAAGTGGGAATCCTTGTCGTTTTCCTGGTCTTAAAGAAAAAGGTATTAATTTTTCACCATTGAGTATGATGTTAGCTATGAACTTGTCATATATGGCCTCTATTGTGTTGAGGAACATTCCTTCTTACCTACTAAATTGAGGTTTTATCATGAAAGGATGTTAAATTTTGTCAAATGCTTTTTTCTGCATCTATTGAAATGATCATATGTTGTTTGTCCTTTCTTCTATTAATATGGTGAATCACATTTATCAATTGGCTTAAGAACTGAAACTGTGAAAAATAGGAGGAAAGTTTGCAAACCATACATCTGATAAGAGGCTAATATCAAAATATATAAGGAACTCAAAAAACTCAATAGCAAGAAAATATTTAAACCGTATTTAAAAGTGAACAAAAGACTTGAGTAGACATTTCTCAAAAGAAGACATACAAACGGCCAAGAGATATACAAAAAATGATCAACATCACTAATTATCAGGTAAATGCAAATTAAAACCACAATGAGATACCAGCTTACACCTGTTAGGATGCTCATTATCAAAACAATGAAATATAACAAGTGTTGGTAAGGATGTAGAAGAAAAGTACACTCTTGGTGGAAATACAAATTAGTACAGCCATTATGGAAAACAGTATGGAGCTTACTCAAAAACTAAAAATAAAACTATCATACAGTCTAGCAATCCCATTTTTGGGTATGTAGCCAAAGAAATGGAGTTCAGTACATCAGTGAGATATTTGCACTCCCATTTTCATTGCAGAACTGTTCACCACAGCCAAGATAAGGCAGCAACCTAAGTGTCCATCAACAGATGAATGGATAAAGAAAATGTGACATGTATATGCAATAGAATACTATTCAGCCTTAGAAAAGAAGGAAATCTTGTCATTTTCGATAACATAGATGAACTTGAAGAATGTTATGCTAAGTGAAATGTCAGGAACAGAAAGAAAAATATTGCACGATATCGTTTATATGTAGATGCTAAGAATGTCAAACTTGTAGAAGGAGAGAGTACAATGGTGGCTACCAGGGAATATGGTCTGAGAAATGTTGGTCAAAACATGCAAAGTTTCAGTTAGACAGGAGGAATCAGTTTTAGATCTATTGCACATCAACGTGACTCTAGTTACTAATAATGTATTGTGTATTTCAAAATTGCTGAAAGAATAGGGGTTTGTTGTTGTTTTTGTTTTTGTTTATTTGTTTGTTTTTTGAGACAGGGTCTCACTCTGTCACCTAGGCTGGAGTGCAGTGGCGTGATCTCAGCTCACTGTAGCCTTGACCTCCTGGGCTAAAGGAGGGATCTTCCTGCCTCAGATCCCCAAGTAGCTGGGACTACAGGTATGAACCACCATGCCCGACTAATTTCTGTAATTTTTGTAGAGATGGGATTTCACCATTTTTCCCAGGCTGGTTTCCAACTCCTGAGTTCAAGCGATCCACCTGCCTCCCAAAGTGCTGGGATTACAGGCCTGATGTTCTCACTACAAAAAATGATAAGTATATGAGTTGAGATACATGTTAATAAGCTTGATTTAATCATAACATTACAATGAACCCTATAAATATATATAATTGTTGTTTGTCAATCTAAAATTTAAAAAGAGGAGCCCCAGTGAGGAGAAGCAGAATGTGAGGCATCTGAGCTACGCATGTGAATGTGGCTGAGGTGACATGTACCCAGCCCCTTGATGCTCCCATCTCTACTGGACTGCAGGAGAGGCAGCAGTCACCTTGGTGCCACAGGTAGGTAAATTATTCTCAGAAGCTCAGTCTGATTTCTGCTTTTCAGCCCTCCCAACAATTTTTTGAGCCAGATATACTCCTTACTCAATTATCTTTGCATAAACTAACTAAAGTGGGTTCCAGGTATGCATTCAGGAACGTGGCTGACACAAGCTGTAAGACACAGCTCAGGTGCTCAAAGACCTTAAGGACTAGTGGAGCAAATCAGAATCATTTTGCTCTGGGATAACAGAATTAGAATTTGTATAGCAATTAATACTTTTTAAAGCACTTGCTTTCATGAGATGTGTAGGGCTTCTGTGACACACAATAACAAATGTTAAAGAAAATCTTTCAGGTAGAACAAAAATAATACCAGATAAATATCTGAATCTACTCAAAAGTCTGAGGAACATCAAAACTATGAAAGATTTTTTTTTTTTTTTTTTGTGCATTTGTTTGGCAGATGAGGAAATTGAGGCCCTTGAGAAGTTAAATGATATGGAAATAAGGTAGTAATTATTGAGATTAGAATTCAGGTCTTATAATTCCTAATTTAGTGCTCTGTCCTCTTAGTGATCATTTGGAGAATGGTCTATTGTGCAGGAAACCCTACAGGAATTATGCTTTTGCATTACTGAAAAATAGTCAATCAGGCCTTGCTAACTGAGATACTGGACCCACCGACACACAGGTGAAAGGGTTTGTGGCCTATTACTCATCCTTTGAACCATCTCATCTCACTCTAATAGCATGTTTAATGGAAACCTATCACCTAAATGTCAGACGTTACTATAACCTCCTTCACTACCTCCTAAAGATCATTATCCATAAGTGTGATAGAGACATTTATATTGACAAAGAAAAATGGAAAGTTGCTCTAAAAGTTTAAATAAATTCTTAATGTATGTTTGAGGAGGATATACAAAAGCTGTGGTAATAAAGTTTCTAATTGCACACTATCCTAATGCAAATGTTCAAGAAGAAGTCTCATTTTTTCATATTGTGTTTGCTTCTTCAACAAAGAGCTTTTCCTGCAATTGCTACAGGTGCTAAAGATAGCTGTAATAAATGTTGACAATTGGAAAAAAAAAAGGTGAATTACATAAAATGAGAGTGCACAGACCTACGTAATCCGATTTCAGTGGGCCAATCTGGTGCTCCACCAGCTAACCACATTTCCCTGTTCTGACTGTAGGAATTGCAGCTATGCCTTTAAGCTGCAGGGTAAATGCATTATTTACTTGACTGAGACTTTCATATTTAAAAGGAAGATTAGGAGGACTGGCAACTGATTTTCCCTTTCTCTTTTATGCTATCTGCTTCTCAGCTTTCTACCACTTTTTTTTTTTCCTCTCCATGTAGCAGGTTTATGCTAGATGAATGAGGTAGAACTCTGGCTCAGGACAGGTTAGAAATACTGCTGACACTAGTAGTTACATATGTATGAAAATAGGAGAAATCAAGGCAATATAATTTGGCTGCATAAATTAACTACATAACTATGGGTCTCTGCATCTTCTGGCCTTTGTTACAAGGAATATTTTTAGCAGTGGTGGGGTTGTGAAAGAAAGGATAGAAACAGGTAACATCTGCAGATACTCACCATGTATCAGATACTGTGCTAAGTGTACGTTTTCTCATTAAATTTCACAATAGCTTCTGAGATAGTTACTATTATTATCACTATTAGTTTACATATCAAGAATCCAGGGTTCAAGGACATTTAGTAACTTCAGCCAGCAAAGCCTTAAAGTTAGACAGGGGCACCAGGGTTGTGGAGTTAAGTTACACTTCCTATGCTGAGGCTTACTGACAATTTAGCTCCAGGTAAGTCCTCATTAATCAGTTACAGCTGCCACTTCTGGGGAGGGTTCAATGAGACAAAAGGTACCAACATGATTTGAAAATTGTGAAGTATTTATTCATTTCTCTTTCTTTTTCTTTTTTTTTTTTTTTGAGACGGAGTCTGGCTCTGTCTCCCAGGCTGGAGTGCAGTGGCTGGATCTCAGCTCACTGCAAGCTCCGCCTCCCGGGTTTACGCCATTCTCCTGCCTCAGCCTCCCGAGTAGCTGGGAATACAGGCGCCCGCCACCTCGCCCGGCTAGTTTTTTGTATTTTTTAGTAGAGACGGGGTTTCACCGTGTTAGCCAGGATGGTCTCCATCTCCTGACCTCGTGATCCGCCCGTCTCGGCCTCCCAAAGTATTCATTTCTCTAATGGTATTTACTGAATGCCCATGTCTTAGATTCATGGAAGAAAATACATAGTTTCTGTAGTTAAGAAATTAGTAGCCTTAAGAGGAGATGGATGTCTGAACAAATAATTGTGATAAGAGCACAGGTATGGGAGAAGTTTACTAAATGTAATAGGAGAATTACAGGTGCCTGTAGAACACGGAAAAGGCTTCACAGAAATGGCAGCATTTGAGGAAGACATGAAAGACAAGGCCGGACGCGGTGGCTCATGCCTGTAATCCTAGCACTTTGGGAGGCTGAGGCAGGCAGATCATCTGAGGTCGGGAGTTCAAAACCAGCCTGACCAACATCGAGAAACCCTATCTCTACGAAAAATACAAAATTAGCCGGGCGTGATGGCGCATGCCTGTAATCCCAGCTACTCAGGCAGGCTGAGGCAGGAGGATTGCTTGAACCCTGGAGGCGGAGGTTGTGGTGAGCTGAGATCATGCCATTGCACTGCAGCCTGGGCAACAAGAGCGAAACTCCAAAAGAAAGAAAGATAAATGGAATGTTGTCAGTGGACATGACCGGAGAGTGTAGGGAATGTTTGGGGAACCATAATAACTTTAGCATTATTGCAAGTCAGGTGGTAGTTGAGCAGCTTGGGTGAAACAAGGCTAGATAGGCAGGTAGGGGCCAGATCATAAAAGGCCTTGTCAGACATACAAAGGAGTACACATTTTAAACTCACCTGTGAAGGGGCCAGAAAAGCTGTGGCCAGAATAGAATTCCAATCAGCTTTATATGTTGTCAGTAACTGACGGGGTGGCAGAGTTGAGGATGAATTCAAGGGAGCAGGATTTGAGATTGGGAGAGAAAAGCTGTGGATATCTGGACTAGGGAAGGAACACTGAGTGTGAGGAGAATATGACTGAGAGCAATTTTAGGCTATAAATTTATAAATTTTTTATCACACCGATAAAAGAAAGTCAGAGGCTTGTAGGATGACTCGTAGGTTCTAACCCGGACGAATGGGTAGATTGGTATGTTGGTGTCATCAACCAAGATAGGTAACAGAGAGTGGGCTTGGGGGACTGAGTTCAGAATGATAAATATCGGATGTGAAGATCCAGGCCAGGGTGACATCCAGGAAGAAATATCCAGCACAGAGTCACACAGCCCTAATGTATGGTTCACCTACCATTTTGAAGAACTCTTTACTTACACATATTCAGAACAAGACTGTAAATTCTTTGTAGGCAAAGACTGTCTTGTTAACTGTTGCACATGAAAACCCTACTAAATATCTAACAAATAAATGTGTTTGAACACAAGAACAGGGTCTCAGGTGGATATGAAGCTCTGAAAGTCAGCAAGGAGGTTGCAAATGAAGCTTTGTGTATCCATTAAGGTTACAGCAAGAAACAAAAGGACTTAAGGGAAGATGGTTTAATGAAGGGATCATTTACAGAGGTGTGGGCATGGTTAAGGGAGCCGAGCTGAATAGGCAGCTGTTCATACCCCTAGGCCCGAAAGGGCAAAGGGAAGATTGAGTTTCAGCAGAGTTTATGAGGTTGGAGCCAGGGAGGGGTGGTCGGGCAGGAGATGTAGTAATAATGGAAACAGCCCCTGTCAGCATAGGGCACCAATACAGGGAGGGGAGAAGGGAGAGAAATATCCCCACTTCTCTTTTCTCTTGCCCTCTCATGTCTTGCTGATGCCTCCTATTGGCCAAATCCACTGGAGGGCAGGGGAGCTCGAGTCAGACAGTCTATGGGAGGCAGTTTCTCCATGAAGCACGCTCAAAGTCAGGGTGGGGAACAGACCTGCAAATAATACGTGCAATATAGCAGTAAACATGTACAAGAGACTACTAGTCCGTGGTGAGATCTTGCTTAGTTCCCAAAGAAGGTAACAATTAGTTTAATTTCTAAACATTGACTTGCAATAAATTAGCCTTGGATTTCCATAACCAGGCAGCTTCTGCAAACACACTTCCATTTTGGAGCTGTTTCCTTTTGATAAGAGGAAACTCCTTCCTGGAGCCCGGGTGTACACTTGCCTCTTTCATGTATTCATATCCCTGACCACATCAGATATGAGCCAAGATAAGGACTCCCCCTTAGATGTTTGCCCACCTGGAAGATAAATATTTCTTCCTTAGAACTAACTTTTGCTCCCAGAGATAAATTCCGACTTTCTTCCCTCTGTGCTATATACACCTTGGGCCAAACATCCCAGGATTTACCTAGCTTATGTCTGGGGTAAGGGGCGGGATGAGACCCAGTTATGGCCACTAACTTTGTGCACTTGGAAAAAAAAAAAAAACCTCTTAGAATACTTTTTCTGTGTCTTTATCCTTTTCAAGTGTTTTTTGCTATGGTTGGTAAGGCACAAGAATGTGAAATTAGGACATGGGAGCATGTTCCTTCTTTGGCTGATTATTGAGTTATCTCAGTACTCAGATGAGCATCTACATCTTAGGGATAATAAACACTAGTTACTCTCCCTCTCTTACTCAGTAACCTGTCTCAACAGAAAGCCTTCCCTTGTTACTGGGCTCCTTCCCCTGTCTGAATTGTTACCTGTTTCAGACATTTCCCTGAGGACAATCATGAAGCCTCTCTAATAAGGCTGTTCTTAGGAGGGTTATTATACCAGATTAGACAGCCACCTCTCACTCTGTTTAATTTTGTAGTTATTCAACACTGAAAATAAATTTCTTGATCCTCTTTCATATTGATTAATCATAGCATAATTAAGGAAGATAAAAGACAGCTGACTCATCGAGTTTCCACGTTTAATTTTATCTAAACCACACATTCACAAACGTAAGATGAAAGATGAAACAGAATATGAAATCATATATGTATAATACCATATATCTATTCTTCCTTAGGGTATATAATGTGTATTTGTAATAAATACATCAATATATAATTCATAGTATTGTATATATGATGTAAGAAAGTACAAAAAATAATATAATATGCAGCACCTGTCTTGAGGTTTAACTCATTTGTTCTTCAAGAGCCGATCTAACAAAATAGGATAGTTCATGGAATTCAATCACATGGAGTGAGTTTAGAGTATGCCTCCTTACTCCCTCTCTCCATACTGGGTTTAGATACTGTTTGATTGACTACCTGTTCCATGGAGGGAAGATGCTATCAGATTTCTCCTCTAAAGATATGTTCCTTCTTTATCACAAACTCCAAGGTTCACTTTTTACCATGACTTCTGGAGCCAGAGTGGAATGTCACTTTCAACTCTGATGGCTTCCCGTGTGAGTGTAATGTAACAAGGAGGATAAACTAGATCACACTCTGTGTCCACAGTTCTCCTAGTGTATTGTGGACAACAACATTGAATAGCAGTGGGAGAAGAATTCATTGAGTTGTTATCTAAAAATCCTTCTGGGCCGAGGAAAGAAGTGTTGTTGGCATTTTACCTTTCAGTTCGTGTTTATCCTTGGCCTTCCTCAGATAACAATGACTTTGCTGCACAGGCTCAGCTTGCCCCAGGAAGACCCTGAGTCATGGTGAATGTTTGTTTCTGGGTGAGTTCTCTCCTTCCTTTGCCCCATCCCCAGTGATAGTGGTAAATACTTGCGGGGTAATTTGACACAGCCTTAAAACAATCCAATTTTTCAGTTCTGGGGAATGCTAGAAATACAGGAGACAATGTTACAATCTGCCATAAGGCGTTTTTTAAGGTAGCTCTCCTGTAAGCAGAAAACTAGTTTTATTGAGAAGAGCTACCTTTAATCAGAAAAAAATACCAAGGAAATATGTTACATTGATTTTACTACTGAAGATTGAGAATCTGGAGCAAAGGCAGTTGGTATGAGTCAGAACCTTGAAGTTGATGAGCTACATGCAGCTCAGCAGGGCTCCTGATTGCTTAGTGTGATTTGCTGAATGAGCATGTCCATGTCTATACAGCCCCTGAGCTCAACCATCTTGAGGACTTACAAACAACTGTGTTGAGCACAGTTGTGTATATTAACACATAATTCATCCAATTCCAATTATTAAAATAACTGGGCCACGATACAGCTTATCCAAATAATTTTAGCATTCTTATCAAATTGACCGTTAACTAGTGACTTGAGGATTCTGTGATCAGCTTCTATGGCAACCAAGAAAAATACAACCAAACTGTCATAAATTCAGTTGAGCCTTCAAAGTATTGTGGCAACGTGCTGCGAATAATGTCCATTTGGTGAAAGGCACAAGTGTTGGCAGTTGTCCATACTGACCCTGCTCACGTGCAGAGATTCCTTCAAAATCATTAGAACTGCTAGCTCTTTCTTCATTAAAATAAATGCTTACTGAAGTTGTACATTAGCTGTCTTTTTGTTTTGCAATCAATTAAGGCAGGTTTTCAACATCTAAATTTCCCCAAATGTTCTCTAATGGGTTTCATTTATATTCTGCTTTTCAAAATTCAGATATTAAAGGCATTGGCATCATTAATATCCTTTTAAAAAAAATCAGTTCATTTGAATGGCTATCCATTTCCCCCCCAAATTTGGGTGGAATCCTTCTATATCTGGGTTATAACACAGGCCCAATAAAATCAGTGTATGAATATAGTACCACAGCTGTTCAAAACATCACTACCACTATCGCCATCATTGAACTGTTTACTATGCATTACACAGGAGTAGAAAATTCTCCAGTAAAGTGATCAAATTTTTAACACATATGAATATACTTAAAACCTAAATTTTGTATGCTATTTAAAAACCTAATATACTATCAGAATGAGTTCATAGTAAAGTTCTGTCTTTCTGCAAAACTGCCTGTAGCTAATCTTACTAATGAGGCATGCATGAGAATACCGCTGTCTTCTCATACATATTACTAAATTTGGTAATATTATGTTTTTCTTGGAGGAGGAAAAGTATATAAAATTTTATTTTCAGATTATAACATTTATTTAGGGTTTTATTTTTCTATTTCTATTTCTATACTTTTCATATGATGTTCAGTATCACATTATGAGAACGAAATTATGTGATTCTGTTCCAGCACTAATAATATTTTATTTAAGATATAGGACAGCTTTTTCTGTCTCTTGGGGGCAATGTGGACCATAAATAGTAAACTACTTAGTGGTTCTGGAAGGATAAGTGCTTTTTTTCTAGTTCTGCTGTGCAATATAGGTTCTCTCCCTGGTGAGAGGTGAAACAGGGTAAAGAATAAAATGTATTAAAGTAGTGATATGAAAAATTCTTAGCATTCTCTTCTTTAGTATCCTATGAACTCAATGGCCCTCAGAAATTTAATATCTGTCAGCATTTTGACAACCAAGAGCCCATTTGATTCCAAAATCTTTGATATTTTAATATTCTTCTCATCAGATTGTCAACTCATCCCTGCTCCCAAAATAAGCAACGCACCCTCTGCAAACACACCAAACCTGAGGCTTATCTAAATGGATTCTATATTCTACCATTATAACATTAATGTTTTAATAAATGCACAACATGTAGTACAAAACCCCACAAGTGCAGAGGAAGAGTAGGTTCTATTTCCTAACGAGATCAAATAATAGAATTTCCTGTTCGCAATCAGAGGTTGCCAGAAAGACATGTATTTGTGCTACCTCTAATTTGGGCCCATACAGGTAAGATAAGCTTAGAACTCTTTAACCTGAGTTCTCACCTGCAAAGTAGTCTGGACTTGGGGATAAGAGAAGTCCTATTAAGAATTGTCTACAAGCAGGACCATACATCCATTTGAAGTAGGTACATTCTCTAAATTTGTATTATCTTTTGATTGTAATTTTGTAACTGTCAAGGCAGCAGAAGCAATGGTGACTTCCCTGGAGCTGACTGGCCACATTGCATATGGTAGGATGGTCAGCTCTAAAGAGAGTGCAGAAATTAGGGGACGGTTGTGTTCCAAAGTCATAGCTCACAGGAGCCTCCCTGAGCTTCTGGGGTGGGGGTGGCAAAGCCAAAGGGCAAATGATGAGGGGAGGGGCGATCCTATGCTTAGAGAATCACTATTTTTGACATGACAAACCAGGCAAACTTGGTAAAGCTATTTGAGTATATCAGCAGTGGTTTCCAGAAAGTATTATTACCACAGATGTTACTGCAAGATAATCAAAAAAACACATCTAATTTGGGGATGTGGAGTACTTGTTTCTGTTGCTGATTCTATCATTTGAAGCTTTCAGAGCTGAAGGCTTTCATGATTAAGCACATATTATTCTCCTGGAAGATATTTCTTTTTTGGCAGATAAGATAATGGAACAGATCCACTGTTTGTCAAGAGGAGTTACTATGTCATTAAAAAGCCTTTAACACAATGTTTTTCTCTTTTCCATGCTGGTTGAAAAGATTTGAATGCGGAAGCATACATATAACAATAACAGTACAAAACCTAAATTGTCCATGGAAAAGCTTAAACCAACTTAAAACTTTGCGTTTGCCAAATGTTCTCCAGGCAATTTAAATGTAATTCAAAACAGGCACTCAGTAGCCACAGATGTGTGTTGCCTCAAAATGTTCTTTGTCTTGGTTGCATGCATCCATTTTCCTTCTGAAGGTGTTTTTAAAAATTGCCTCTACTGCTGCAGGAGGAAAAAAAAATCCAAATACAATGATGTAATTTATATGATTAAAATTTTTTTTCTTATTAACCCTGGAAAACTATTATCATTTACTTAAAAAAAAAATTCTTCGTTATACTGTTGGTTGAAACTTAAGAATAATTCCAGAAGGCATTTTGCAGGGTAATAGTAGTTAATTCAATACCTAGTGTTGTAAATTCAAGGAGATGATCTGAAACTCCCCTCACTTTAGCAATAGATACAGAGGAGCTTCTACTTTTGCTCGTTTGTACAAAGAGGACACCACACAGTTTGTGTCCATGAGAGGACAAAAACACGCCCTAAATATTTTCCAGAAGATCCTCAGTACAGCTAGGTGCCACCCCAGGACATCTGTTCCCTCAAACACCGTTTGTAGAATTGTGATGCCCCTTGATGAATTTACAGTTCAGGAGACACCTGAATGAAGTTATGAAAGATTTCTGGAGACCTTTTCGAAATAAATAAAGGTTCTTCATTGAAATAGACCACACGATGTTGCTCTAAGACCTTAATTTGTTGTCTCTGGTCTGGGCCCTCACAGACACTATGTGCTATTGAGCTCCTTAACCTGCATTCTCTCCAGAAAAGTGGACTGGAACTGGGGCACTGCTCCACCCAAAGAATGGCCTAAAAAGGGAAGGTTCGCTCCCATAGCTTCTGGGTCTTTAGGGGAGGACTCCCGACCTTTTGAGCCACCTCATTCAATCGTCCTGCACCCTGACAGGGAGAGGGTGGTCATAGAGATTCCAGATTTTGGTTCACACTGGTTGGATGGAATGGATGCTGGCTTCCTCATTAAACTGGTGTATGGAACTTCACTAAGTCTCAGCTCCTCATAAATGGTATAAGATTAATAGTATCCATCTCATAGGAAAGTGACAATTAAATGAGATTTTATATATAAATGCCCAGCACAGTGCCTGCTACATAGTAAGAGCTTAATAAACAGCAGCAAGTTGCAGCAGCAGTGGCATGCATGGTAGTTGTCTAAGTTATGGAAGGAAATGCTTGCCATTTTGGGGGTGTGGCTATGGAAATGTTTAATAAAATACCCTTCCATAGTGACACTACACACGTTCTTTTTTTTTTTTTTTTTCCTGTACTTCCATGCAAGTACACTGTGGCTTCAATTTGATTTTATCAGTGTCAATGTTGGACAAAAATCATCAAGTCCTGCCTGTAGCTCTCTGGTGGACCATCCTCTCCCTTTTAGAGCCTGCTCAGATTGGGTAATCGGAAGTTAATTGATAAAACAGCAGTTTTTTTGCAATCCATTCTCTTCCTATGAGACTTCTTTGTAATCTTTCTATAAGCAGGTTAATGGTAGACTTGGCAAACAACTAAATGGTGTTTAGGATGCACGTGTTTGTGTGGGATTGTTTGTGGTAACCAGACCTGGAATCTACAAATAGATGGAGCATGACCTCCTAGAATACACCATATACATATGCTATGTGACTGTGAGTATAAGATGGAAAACCTTCATGCCTGATGTGGCCCTCTTCTGTGCAAGTGATGTGAACTGCACGCACACCTTAGAGGTCACACATGACCCATGGCAGGAAAGGTCCTGGAGAGCTGCACTGAGGGTGGCAGACCTCTCCCTCCTGTGGCTCACAATGACTCCTGAAATTACTAGTAAAACTTGATGCCAGGCGAGATCTCAGATTCTCTGGCATCTTTATTGACAATCTGAGCCTGTGTGTTATATCAGGTAGTAAGGTGAGTGTCATGGAAGGTGGTACAGTGCCTGGTATACAAAAATGTTCCCCCCGCCATACTTGTTGAATAAAAGGATACATGAATAAGAGAGTAAATGGACAAATGAATGAGTGAATGAATGGGGACTTTTTCTTCCTGTTGTCAGTTGTGAATCACCAGAAGACATTAAAAGAAACAAAACACCCAAGAGTGACTCTTTAGTCGTGGATTTCCAGGCATCCTGATTGGCTAAAAGGGAGGAAAGAGGCACAGAAGACTCCTGAAACTCTTCAGACCTAGCCTCCTTCCTGTTGCAAGTGCTTGTATGGATTTTTTCGGGGGTATAGAGGAAGTGTTTTTTTAAAATTTTTTAAAGGATAAACCAAAACAAAATTGTCTGAATTTAAGTCAAGGAGTAATTTGGTCTGATTACACAGTACTTAAGTCTGAGCCTGTATGACATTTGTTAATTGGCCTGACTGCAACTACCTTTAAAGGGCCATTATGTGGAACAAAACAGGTTATTGAATTAATAAACAGAGAGAGCTCTTACAAGAAATTTTAGGACTTATTACACATTATAGACATGTATCAACATATCACATGTACCTCATAAATATGTACAATTATTATGTATCAATTTAGAAAAAGAAATTTTAGGACCTAAAAAAGCATGAATCAACCAAGACCTACTGAATACATTTTGAAATTACAGATTTTCTGGCAGCGTATAATAATTACATTCTAAGATTCCTTCTTAGCCCAGTGAGATTCTCCATTCTATGTAAATCAAGCCTGGCGTCATGGAATGGAATCTTATTGGAAGAGACTCGGTTGGGGGGAAAATAGAACTGCCCTGCAGAAGACTTTTTAAAGCCCTGTGTACCTTTTTTCGTGAAAGAGTAGGACATACATGATACCTTCAAGCTTTTATGCTGCAAGAGAGCAAGACGTCCACCACAGACCTCACTGAGGATTTATTCAGGATTCAGGATGTTGTATTTGTCACCGCAAAGAAACCAGAGCTAAATTGATAAAGTTCTTTATAAATTGGACTTAAGCAAAGTAATTGGAAAACCTCCAAACAAGAAAACTCTACCATTGTAAATTCTGCTCATATCTGTTTTGCTCACCATTGTATTGTAGTCATATCGTCTGGCACAGTACTTGATATCAACCTGCTTACCTTTCTTCTGATGCTTGATACTTCAAATGTTTATGTGGCCATCAGGTACTTGTGACATCCAGTCATTCCTTCTGGCCTCGAGCCCATTATTTGAGAGCAACATTGAGAAGCTATAGTTGTTTGCTATTGGTGCTATATTTGTGACAATTTCCACAGGTGCACCAAGATTCTGGGATCTGCTGTGGGAGCTACAGGCCAGTTAACTTCAGGGTAAGATATTTAAGGAAAGAAATCCTGTAATTATGTTAGCAAAGATTTGTAAACAGAAAGAAAAGCTGCAGCCTGCCAAAGTATTCTTAAGAAGAGACATACTGTTGATTTGTTCCACATTTAACAACTAACATAAATAAGCAAATTCCTGCCTTTTGTCATGTGTCAGGCATTCGGTCCTCTAGAAGAATGGCATCTAGAAGAAAAACACATCTGGTTTCTGAGTCCAGCCCTGTCCATCAAGAAAACAGATGGGTTTGAAAGAGACCAGAAGGCAGGACCACGGAGTAAGCTACAGACATTTTTCTAACTGGAATTTCCTTCTCGGTAATTTGAAGCTTGAGATAGTCCCTAAATATTGAAACTCCATTTCATGCATTTATAATGTGATACGGAATATGAAAAATCAGAAATAGGAATGATGGTGGGAACAGAGTCTGTTGCCCACATTTAAATCCTTGTATTTACCATTCGAGAGTTTATCTCTAATGATAGCAGTGTGCTAGAATATAAAGAGATGAACACAAAGAAAAATGTGCTCACCAAAAATTACACTTTGCGTTCCATCTGTGGGTAAATGGCTTGCCGTCTTTCGTTTTAGTATCCTCATCTTCAAAGTAAAAGATTAGGCTGATGATTCTCTACATTCCTATTATCTTTAGAATTCTAGGACTCGTACACACGCTGATGGAATTCTCCACTGGTACAATCTTTCCGAAGGACCATATATATCAAATATATCAAATATATCAAAGACCCCAGACATGATCTATATTTTGACTCAGCAATTTCACTTTAAATAGTATATCTTGAGGAAATGAACAGGCATGTATGCAAATATGTATGTACAAGGTATTTATTACAGAGTAGTTTATAATAATATTTTGGAAGCAATAAAAATATTTAGTCACATGTGATTAGTATGTAAATATGTGATGGTATATTCATAGGCTTGAAAAAAAATTTTCTGTGTTAGCCTCAGCAATATTTCCTTCTTATTAAATGGCACGGTTAAAGAGGAATAGCCAAACTGTTCTGGACAATAAGATTTCAGGCAATGAAATTCACAGTCAGTAGCCTCTGAGTAAAGCTTTGTCTCTGGGCTTTCAGAAGTACTCCATACCTGGGGCTCCAGCAAAAGATTCATCAAGACAGGAGGCTGCTCTAGTTCAATATTAACATTCAGTGTTGAGGCAGAATAATGAAGAGGGGACCAGGGCCTGGCCTGAGAGTCACTCACCAGGCTGTTGTTGGTGCTTGGGAGAGTCAGGTCAGTATAACGTGGTATTCAAACAGTTCCGCATTAAGTGACACCAAGGATCCAGATACATCTTCTCGGTGGGCAGAGCATAGACAATGATGGGCAATATAGTCAGGTGTCCAGGAAAGTGGTAGGACTGAAGACTCTTCCTATTGGTGACAGGCCTCAAGGATGGGCTAAGATTGAAGAAAAAGGAAGAACTTGTGGGGAAAGAGGTAAAGAAAGAGAGGCACTGTATTGTTATCTAAGCATGGGGTACATGGGGTAGAGAGGTGTGGGAATTTGACCTTGGAGATCAAGAGCCAACTTCTCAGAACAGGTAAGGCAAGGAGTGACAATTTAGACTAATCATTTGGAAACCTCATTAACTGGATCCACAGCTCTCTTCGATGTAACCAGGAGGGTGTATCCCAGCTCTGTCCCTAATCAAAGGTCTCATGGGTGGGGAAGCCTGGTAAGCCTGGAGTGGAAAAGTGAGAAGGCGGTAACGCTATGATCTGGCTGTGCATCTCTGGGATTTCTGCTGCTCTATGATCTTCGCCATTATGGGGAACAGCCTGATGCTATAGCCTTGGTCAAATTCATGCCAGCCAGCCAGCAGAAACCAATCCAAGGACACAAATGGAGCCACACAAAAGCGTGTGAAATGAGAAATTTGATGGTTCACTTTTAATGCCACCGTGTTTTTCAGTTCTATGAATTTTTTTATTTTACAGCTGTTTTTGGACTATTATGTAGCAGCAATGTGTATTTACAGGTGTCTACTGCATAGACCTCACTCTGCAGTCCTATGATTTGCTTAATTATGACATAAAACAACAGTAAAAAAAGACAAAATTATATTATAAAATAATAATACAATAATATGTATACACACACACACACACACACACACACATATATACACACACACAAAAAAAACCCCACATAAATCAACAGGCATTTGTTGAATACCTGCCATGTGTCATGGACTTTACCATGTCCCAGGAAACAAAGATGAGTCTTAAACAGCCCTGGCCTGTGAGGTACTCTCTGTTTACTCCGTAACCAACAGGATGACTGTAAATTCTTGGCAGCTAGGGGCCACTTTTCTCCTATATCTATTGATCCCACACTGTTGCCTCATCTACCACTTCTCATGTTTACTGATGAAGAGGCTTAATATATTTGGCCCGGCACTATAATAAAAACTAACAATTTCTTAGCACTTGTGATATGCTGAGCCCTTTTCTAAGATTTTATGGTATTCGTAACAACTCAATGAAGTAGAGACTTTTCTGATTCCTGAGTTACAAGGGGTTAAGAAATTTGCTTATGGTCACAGCTGCTAAGTAGGAAGTTGGTGTTTGAACCTAGACAGTCTAGTTTCAGGGTACAGGTGCTTAACAATTACGCTTTGTTGTATCAGTGGCAAGCAAAAGAAGGGTGTAGTCTTTACCACTGAGGAATTTAGAATCTGCTTCTGGAAGATAAAGCTAAATTGCTGAGAGCTGTGGGTGACAGAGCACGTAAGGCAGAGTGCAGACTACAGACATCGTAGGGGTTGAAGAAGGTGAGTGCAGCAGTAAGGGGAGGCTTATTTGAGAGTGTGTCTGGGAAAGTAAATAGTGTTTGGAAGATGGAAATGCAAGGTGGTGTAGGGGGTGTTTGGGGCATGGGAGTGAGTCAAGTGTGTGTCAGGAACACAACCGAATGCCCTCTAATGGCCACTGCTCTACCAGGCAATTGGGTCCTGGAGGAGGGGGCAGGGAAGCTAGGAGGTGGTTTCTCTTTTTTGCCCTTGAGGACAAAAATGTTTCAGCTCACATCTTTTATGCATGCAGTACTATTTCTGAAAAGCTAAAAGTAACCTACAGGGCCTTATCAATTTTAAAAAAGCAAATCTTTTCTATAGAATTTTCAAAAACTGGTAGGACTCCTCTTAAAAATTCTAAACATTTGTTTTTTATCTTCTTTGATCTATATGAAATTATTCAACAGTCAAGGACCAAAGTAATTACTACCATTGAAATTATACATTATTAAAAATGCGTTTAAAGCTGATCTCTCCTTTATTTTAAACATAAGTATGAGACACTAACAGTTGTGCAAAAGGAAGATAAAGTCTGTGCCACAATGATGCCAAAGCCTTCAATCAATTTGATTGACTGAGGGAAAATAGGCCAAAGCTGGTATCACAGAGCTAAAATACCAAAAAAAAAAAAAAAAAAAAAAAAAAAAAAAAAAAAAAAAACCCACAAAAAAAGAAAAGTAATGTTTTTGAAGTACTTCCCACATGCCAGGATTTCTGTCAGATTTTTCATGCACTATTTTATTAGTCCCAAAAATTCTATGAGATGTTTGTATTCCCATTTTATGGGTGAGAGAACTGAGGATTTGAAAGATTATCTTCCCCAAATTAAGACAGAGCACAGACTTGGATCCAGACTTTCTGAGTCATTATCCCATGTGTTTAGCAACCCCATTTGGCTTAGTTCCCAAATGCAGCTGGTGTGACTCACAATGACGTGAAGTCTCCTCTCCAGGTCAGCTCTGAGACCCTTGGGTTCAGATTCCCTCTAGTATCTCCTTCTGGTGTTTCAGGGTAGCAAGGGAAGCCTATAGTGGTGTGTAGATAAAATATCTGAAAAATTGGCTTATAATTTTCAATATTCCCTTTGAATTCTTGTTATCATACCAGAACATTTGACAGCTTACTTAAGGGTTCGGAAAGAAAACCCAGGTTTTCTTTTTCTTAAGCCAAAGCTTCACATTCTCATCTACTGGATTTTTCCATTGGATCTAAGTGAAGTTCATTTCAAAGTGTGGCGTGCAGATAAACAGACCAAACAGAAAGAACATCTCCGATTACTCTGATTTCTGTAATAAGATAGAGCCTATAGGCGTTAAGGACTGGATGTGAAGGACAGAGGCAGCTCTCTGGCTGACTGCCTGATTTCCATGACCCTCTGCAAGCCTGCACCAAGTCCTAGGCCAGGCACAGCATGCTGTGAATTCAGAGCTCTTGGAAATTGGCATGGGCTTGACATATAGACAAATATATTTTGATACCTTGCAGACAGAGTTTAGGATGTCTTGGACATGAGAAATTGGAGATATTGGTGGCAAAAGGAAAGAGTAAATTGTGATCGTCAATGGGACTTCGAAATGAAAAGATCACTCAGATTGACATGAAATGCTCTAGCAATCCTTCCTAAAGGGAACTTTTACCCATGACAAGGTGCTTTTTGTTTTTGTTTTGTGATGTACATAGTGGTTTCTAGGGGGCATTTTGAAAATTAGAGCTTTGACAAAACTCCCAGGGTTTCAGATCCTGGTGTCTCTCTCTCTCTCTCTCTCTCGTTTTTTCTAGTAGTAAATAGAAATCTAAAATGATCAAAAAAGATAAATAAATATAGAAAGATCAAAAAAATAACAAACATTACCTCCTGATTACTTTCCCTCTCTGAGCATCAGTTTCTTCACTGGTAAGATGGAAATAATAATAGTCTCTGTCTCTGTTTTTAGAATTAAATTAAACAATCCCTGTATAAAGGTACTTAGCATATTGCCTTATTGCTTAGCACATAGTAAAAAACTCATAATAAATGAAGATATTATTATTAATGCTATTATATTAAATGTGACCATTAATAAAGGATATAAAATATCTTGACCCCTTTGGTAAACAAAACTCCATCTCTAAATTGAAACTAACGGTACTCTGGGGTCATCGTTGCCTTTGGATTCAGGCTCAGGAACTCATTGGCGTGAGGCTGTAGTTCTTCTGGTAGCTAACATACCTTGGCTGGGGGCCAAAGCACATGAGTTAGCTGAATTTTATATGACAAGTCTAGGCCATCCTTTTTGGTATTTATATAAGAATGCTCTTAGGCTAGTTTTAAAATCTTTTATTTTGTGGCAATCTGTGACTTCACTTTTATTAAATGACTTTCTCTACATTTTAGAACAGATTGGAACAATTTGATTATAATACAAAATCTTCAGTGCTAAATAGTCTATCTTTTTATGCACAATATGCTCACCCTTGGGGAGCTGAGCTGACCTCGAATTTTGGGCTTACATTTGCTTTTCCCAAACTGTGTCAACTTAATCAAGAAAACAAACAAAACAAAACAAAAACACAACAGAAACGAAACCCTCTTTTATCTCAGGGAAGTGGCAGATGCTAATTGTAAAGGTTTATCTTCTTTTAACCATGATTTAGGGGAGTAGTTTTGCTACTTTATCCCAGCTCTAATATCACAAGACATGGAAAATTCATGCATGCAAATATTGTTTATGAATATGGGCAACTCTAGATGCATTTTTTATGAACATGGAACATTTGGCTTTGCATCTGGTAGTGTGGAGAATAACAAATCCGGCTCTGCACCCTAGGAGACATCCAGATTACTTTATTATTACAATGGTTTCAGTAACTCCAGGCACTTTTCAGACACCTGGATATTCACGAATGGTTCAAACCTCCCTGACAGCATTTTATTCATACAACTTTTTGAAGTTAAGAGATCATTTGAGTTATCTGGGTTTCTAAAAGCATATGGGAAATAAATGCAAATCTTAGACCCCCAATATGTTAGTGCTTTATTTCATCATTGCCACTCTTTTCAAAGATTGACCAAATCTTGGGAGCTTGTGGTGGTTACCATGAAATTCAAGGCTTCCCTCTGGAACACATCGCTGGAGTACTTTCTGTTAGTCTCAAGTCATCTAAGTCTCAAGTCACCTTCTTGATTTGTGCTGGGATAAATGCAATTCCTCTGTGGAACTTAATGTACAAATTGATTAATCTAAATTAGTCTTTCACATCTTTATAAATAACTCATCATTCTGATATCTAACATTTAAGTTTTTAAAGTATCCCTTAGAAATCTCTGTTTTTCATCTTACCCAGGCACTCTTTTGTTTGAAAGGGATTGGATGGAAAAAGAAGACTTGGCTTTTAGTACAAAACCCACTAGAGAGCCCTTGGAAAGTTTATTTGCGCACTTGTGTATTTTGACACTCACTCAGTAGGTGAACTTACACAGAAGAGAGCCGTGTCTAATAGGACTGTCTGATTCTATTTATTTTTTGTTATCATCTTGCAGTGCTGTTTTTGGCACACAGTTATGTAAGTCACTAGTCTCCAAAAAAAAAAAAAAAAAAAAACCATGGGCAATCCTGTGCCAATCACTTCAAGTTTCCCTAAACACCTCAACATTGACATTTTCCATGCAGTAATTCAGGAGAGATGCCTCTTTTCTTATCTACAGGTTTTACTCCTAAATGTTACTTCAAACATGTTTAGATTCTGTTCAGTTTTATTCTTCATTTCAACTTTTACTCCTCCTCCAAAAATGAGTTTTGCATATTTTATTTTATTTTACTTTTTGTAACAGAGTCTTGCTCTGTCACCCAGGCTGGTGCGAGCTCAGCTCACTGCAACCTCTGCCCCCTGGCTCAAAGTGATTCTCCTGCCTCAGCCTCCTGAGTAGCTGGGACTACAGGTGCCCTCTGCCATGCCCAGCTAATTTTTCTATTTTTAGTAGATACGGGGATTCACCATGTTGGCCAGGCTGGTCTCGAACTCCTGACTTCAGATGATCCTCCCACCTTGGCCTCCCAAAGTGTTGGGATTACAGGTGTGAGCCACCGTGCCCAGCCCGAGTTTTGCACATTTTAATTTTAGGTTTTAATGTTTAGGTTTTAGGTATTTTATATTTTTTTGTACAAGTCAAAAGATAACAGTTGTATACGGGCTTTTGACTGAGAACTAGGAAACAATCACGGTCTGAGGATTCTAGGTTCTAACTTTTGGAATACAGAAGTACTCCTCTTGAAACAGTTTGTGAGCTCTTTTAATCTTATACCTTTATTTATAAAATATTTAAGCCCCACCCCAGTATATGTTTACAGACTTACCATCTCACACTTCTACACTGAAATGGCCTTCCCAGGGCCCCCAGCCTTGAACGTGCTCTCAGCCTTGCTTCTGCTCCGAGCTCCTTGCTGGGTGAACGAGTTCATACATCTGCCACTGCAGTAACAGAGAGTTTGTATTATATATCACCAGCAAATGTTAGAAAGGTGAAGTAGCCACAATGAAATATCACCTTATACCCATTAGGATAGCTACTATTAAAAAAAGTCAGAAAATAACGAGTGTTGGTGAGCCAAGGAGAAATTGGAAACCTTGTGCACTGTTGGTGGGAATGTGAGGTGGTGCAGCTGCTATAGGAAACAGTATGGAGGTTCCTCAAAAAATTAAAAATAAAATTACCACATTATCTAGCATTTCCACTTCTGGGTGTATCTCCAGAAGGATTGAAGGAAGCGTCCTGAGAAGATATTTGTAACTCACGTCCATAGCAGCGTTATTCACAATAGCCAAAAGGTGGAAATAATCCAAGTGTTCATCAACAGATAAATGGCACTATGGTTTGAATGTGTCCCTCCACAATTCATAAGTTGGAACTTATCTCTCAAAGTGATGGAACTAAGAGATGGGGCCCTTAGGAGGTGATTAAGACGTGGGATTAGTGCCTTTATGGAAGGGCTGGAGGAGCGTGTTTGCCACTTTCTTCCATGTCTTCTACCTTATGAGGACACCACATTTGTCCTTTGTGCCCTTCCCTCCATCTCTCCTGCCATGTGAGGACAGAGTGTTAATACCCTCCAGGGGACACTGCAACAAGGTGCCTTCTTGGAAACAAAGACTTGCAGATGCTTTGATCTTGGATTTCCAGCCCCCAGAACTGTAGGAAATAACTTTCTGTTCTCTATATATTACTCAGTCTCAGGTATTTTGTTATAGCAACACAGAGAGACAAAGACAAAAGGATAAAGAAAATGTGGAATGAAATATTATTATTCATCCTTAAAAGGGAAGAAAGTTCAGAATATGCTACAACATGGATGAGGCTTTAGGAGCTTATGCTAAATGAAATAAGACAGACACGAAAAGACACAAACTGTATGATTCCACTTATTTGAGGTAGTTGAAGTACCTAGGTCAAATTCAGAGAGACAGAAAGTAGAATGGTGGTTGCCAAAGGATGGAGGATGGAAGGAATGGGGATTGTTTACTAGGTACAGAGATTTGCAAAATAAAAAGAGTTGTGGTGGTGGTTGTACAACAAATGTGAACACTACCGAACTGTATGCTTAGAAGTGGTTAAAATTGGCCGGGCACTGTGGCTCTTGCCTGTAATCCCAGGACTTTGGGAGGCTGAGGCAGGCAGATCATTTGAGGTCAGGAGTTCAAGACCAGCATGGCCAACATAGTGAAATACTGTCTCTACTAAAAATACAAAAAATTATCCGGGCGTGATGGTGGGCATCTGTAATCCCAGCTACTTGGGAGGCTGAGACAGGAGAATTGCTTGAACCTGGGAGGCGGAGGTTGCAGTGAGCCGAAATGGAGCTACTATACTGCTGCAGCCTAGGCAACAGAGTGAAACTCCGTCTCAAAAAAAAAAAAAAAAAAAAGTGGTTGAGATGATAAATTTTATGTAATACATATTTTACCACAATTTTTAATAAAATATGTAAGAGATAAATGCACCTTCTTAATATTTTTTTCCTGCCTCTAGTGGGTTATTTTAAATCACCGCACTCTGTTGCGCACCACTTTTAAGGCATGCTAACAAGCCGAAGGTGACAGACACAGAGATATGCCTGCCAGCTCCCCCTCCAAGGAAGGATGCACTGCCCACCCAAGGGAGTGTGCCCAGCAGATGGTCCAGCTGTCAGGCGCTCTGGGACCCACCGCCCCTGCAGATAGCCCCCTTGCTGAAGTGATGCCTTTACAGGACAGTCTGTGTTAGTAATGGAGAGTAGCAGGGTCATAAAAGCCAAGCCCTTTCAGCCTGATGTGGGACACTGTGATGGTCAGCTCTCGTTCTAGGCTCTTCTACGGGCGCCTGCACTGCAGTTCTACTTCATCTGCCCAAAGTTACTTCCACCTCATTCCTTTTCCCAGGTGTGGATTCCTAATAAAGATTTTGTACCCAGACTCTTGTCTCAGTATTTTGGATTTTGGAAAACCCAGCTTGCAACGGAGATCAAGATGCTCTCGAGATTAATGGAAGCAGATTCCCTAATTTCTGAACAAGAGTGAACTTGTGCTTAAGTTGCTTAGTGAAATGATGAAGGCCATTACGTTTGAGGAATAAAATACATTAGAGCTCTGAATAGGCAAATGAAGTCCTTTTCTGATTAAGAAACATACATACACATCCATGCTCACAAGAACCAAGCTAACATAAAAATTATGCCACAAAATGAATAGAAACTTCTACTGTGTAAAAGTTGCTGTGTTTGTAATTCAGGTAAACCTATTTTCTATAAAGCAGGTGTGATCAGACATTAATATTTGTATGCCTCCTCTAGGAGAATCCTCCCACATTGTCATTGTTGATAGACATCAACGGGCCTGAACAAAGAAGAGGATAAATAGGTCAATCCATCATCAAACCAGCTCAGTTATAATAATACTCACTTACAATAAGGAAAGACACAGTTTAGAGGAAATGAGCAACTTGGCTAAAGTTGCATGTGGAGGAAGTAAGAGAAACAGGAGGAAGCAGGAGGCCGGCTCCAGAGTTGGAGCTCCTAAGACCTGCACATGAATGAACCCAGCCAGTTCATTGAATAACTTGTTAAGTTTTGTTCATGTTGTATGAATTGATGGTTTAATTAAATGTTTTAAATCATGGAATTATATTATTTTGGACCAACAGATTTTCATTAAAAGACGATAAGACACTTAAATCAACTTTTAAGGTTTCCTTCCATTAAAAATATACTTTGCAGTCTTATTTAATGAACAAAACACCAGTCCAGTGAGAGTCAATGAATAGTTTTTTTGGATGACTCAGCTAAAGGGGAGAATGGTGGAATGATCTGTTTGATGATCTAATCTCAATTGCTAGGGACATGATGGTTTTAACTTCCTGAGCTTTGAAATTCACCCAACTCAAAGTTTCATTGCCAGACACGTCATTATCAGTCATTGTCATGGCAGCGCACAGAAATGGCAAATGTATCCATCTGTCTTCTTTCTCCTCCTCCCTATGCCTATGACAGGGAGTCCTAGAGGATCACAGCACCTGCCGAGCCCAGATGTGGTCAGGATCCATTCTGTCATAGCCCAGGGAGCAGCCATCACAAAAACTCTCCGTGAGAAAAAAACTTTTCTGTTGTTCTCTAGCACTTGGGGGCTGTAGGAGGGGAGTTCGAGGTGCAGCTCTGTGTTTGTAGAACATTTATAATGGGTGTTTTTTTTTTTCAATACCTCTGAACAGTCCTAGTTTCCTCTTAAACTTTCTTTTTTTTTTTTTTTTTTTTTTGAGACGGAGTCTTGCTCGGTAGCCCGGGCTGGAGTGCAGTGGCCGGATCTCAGCTCACTGCAAGCTCCGCCTCCCGGGTTTACGCCATTCTCCTGCCTCAGCCTCCCAAGTAGCTGGGACTACAGGCGCCCGCCACCTCGCCCGGCTAGTTTTTTTTTGTATTTTTAGTAGAGACGGGGTTTCACGGTGTTAGCCAGGATGGTCTCGATCTCCTGACCTCGTGATCCACCCGTCTAGGCCTCCCAAAGTGCTGGGATTACAGGCTTGAGCCACCGCGCCCGGCCATCCTCTTAAACTTTCAAATCAGGGTTGTGGTGTTAAGAAAGGGAGATTTTAGGAAAATGGCTATTCTGTCTCCTTTTCTTGGGTCCTTCTTAAGTAATTGGACAGTTAACATGAAAATACAAGCTCATTTAAATTGATAAGAGCTTACTTAACATGTTGGTCTTCTTACTAATAAATTTGTCATATTAAAGGATCTTTCTTTCCCCATTCAGATTTTATAAACATTTATGTGACAGACATGTGTTAGGTGAGTTTAGAATCATTGTCTCTTGGAAACACACTAATTGCAATGCTGGTTACTTCAGAGACCTCCACAGGCTAAAGGGAGCAATTATTTAGGGACAAACTTTTTGGCAAACCTTGTATAACAGCTCATCCAAGTCCCCTTTACTTATGAGTAGAAATGAACCTGTGGCTTACAACTAAATAGAAATAAATGTTCTCAGCAGGGAAGAGTCATTACCAATTTAATGAACCAGAGTTCTGTTTATAGCTCTGTGAAGGATCATAATGTGTAAATTTAAATAAAACACCATGACTTTCCTTTTAAGTGTTAATATGTGAAATATTGACTTAGTCTATTCCTAACTTATAAAGTAAATACAAAATTCAAACGTGTCTATCAAGTTCACTGACAGGCAATGCAGTTAGAGACCCCAATAGAAATGCAAACAGGTCTCTAAACAATAGCATTGCAGGATCTAGGGTTCACATTATTGGTCTGTTGTGCTCTCCGTCTGTTATTGGGCTGATGACTTTAATTAGCAATGTGCATTTAAACATACGTTCATATAAATACTTGAATATGACGTTTCTTTTTTTAAAAAAGAAATTTTATTATAGGTTCTAGGGTACATGTGAAGGTTTGTTACATAGGTAAACTCATGTCATGAGGGTTTGTTGTACAGATTATTTCATCACCCGGGTATTAGGTTCAGTACCCAATAGTTATCTTTTCTGCTCCTCTCCCTCCTCCACCCTCCAACCTCAAGTAGACCCCAGTGTCTATTGTTTCCTTCTTTGTGTTAAAGTGTTCTCATCATTTAGATCCTGCTTACAAGTGAGAATACATAGTATTTGATTTACTGTTCCTGTGTTAGTTTGCTAAGAATAATAGCCTCCAGCTCCATCTATGTTCCTGCAAAAGACATAATCTTATTGTTTTTTTATGACTGCGTAGTATTCCATAATGTATATGTACCACATTTTCTTTATCCAATCTGTCATTGATGGGCATTTAAACTGATTCCATATCTTTGCTATTGTGAACAGAGATGCAATGAACATTTGCATGAATATTGCTTTATGGTAGAATGATTTATGTTTCTCTGGGTATACACCCATTAATGGGATTACTGGATTGAATGGTAGTTTTGTTTTTAGCTCTTTGAGGAATACTGCTTTCCACAATTGTTGAACTAATAATTCACCAGCAGTGTATAAGTGTTCCCTTCTCTTTGCAATCTTGCCAGCATCTGTCATTTTTTGACTTTTCAATAATAGCCATTCTGACTCATGTGAGATGGTATCTCATTGTAGTTTTGATTTACACTTCTCTAATGATCAATAATATTGAGCTTTTTTCATATGTTTGTTGGCTGCAAATATGTCTTCTTTTGAAAAGTGTCTGCTCATGTTCTTTGTCACTTTTTAATAGGGTTGTTTGTTTTTATCTTGTAAATTTGTTTAAGGTCCTTACAGATGCTGGATGTTAGACCTTTGTCAGATGCATAGTTTTCAAATATTTTCTCCCATTCTGTAGGTTGTCTGTTTACTCTGTTGATAGTTTCTTTTGCTCTGCAGAAGCTCTTAAGTTTAATTGGATCCCATTTGTCAATTTTTGCTTTTGTTGGATTGTTTTGGTGTCTCTGTCATGAAATCTTTGCCTGTTCTTATGTCCAGGATGGTATTACCTATGTTTTCTTCTAGGCTTTTTATAGTTTTGGGTTTCACATTTAAGTCTTTAATCCATCTTGAGTTGGTTTTTGTATATGGTGTAAGGAAAGGGTCCAGCTTTAATCTTCTGCATATGGCTAGCCAGTTGTCTCATCACCATTCGCTGAATAGGAAACCTTTTCCCCATTGCTTGTTTTTGTCAGCTTTGTTGGAGATCGGATGGTTGTAAGTGTGCAGCCTTATTTCTGGGCTCTCTATTCTGTTCCATTGGTCTATGTGCCTGTTTTTGTACCAGTACCGTGCTGTTTTGGTTACTATAGCCCTGCAGTACAGTTAGAAGTTGGGAACAAGTTCCTTTAAACCGTAAACCAAAAACAATGAAAAAAACATGCCTTGAGATTTATCACAAAGTCTCTTTCCATGGTTCCTTTTGTGGACTCTGGCTCCATCAATCCTCCTTATTTACATCATTGCCATTTTCCATTCACTGTAAATTCCCAGTTTGCAAACATGGGGATACGTCTGCTCTATTCACTGATGTCTTCTCAGGGCCTAGAACCATTCTTGGTCCATATTTGGAGCTCAAGAAATATTTGTTGAATAAATGAATGAGTGAATTTTTGGAAACTATTACAATTGAACAAAAGCTCTTGTATTAGGACTTCTTTACCATAATTAAGTTCCTGAATAACCAGTTGGTTTAATATTTTTAATTAGTAAATTGAGTTGTCTAATCTTGTTAGGAGTTCCACTTTAGGTAAAATAAGCCAGTGCTGTCTTCAAACTGTGGTATAAGTATTTCTGGGGATACACAAAGATCTTTCAGGTGGTTCACAGACAAAAACACTTAAAGGAAATCAACATTCAGATCTTCAATTTCCACTTGTACTCTTTCCTAAAGTTTATTTGACTGAGAACACACAGGCAAACCACCTCCACTGTCATTATCATGTTTCTTACACTTTACAAAAGAAAGGCACGTCTCTTACCCAGCCTGGTTCTCATTATGGTGTGTTGCCTGGAGTGTAGAAACTCAGGTGACTGTAAAACCTACAATCGAACAAGGGCATTCTTGAGAGTGAAAGTAGGCTCTATGAATCTTTAACTTGGGGCCAGCCACAGTGGCTCACACTTAATCCCAACACTGTGGGAGGCCAATGTGAGAGGATCACTTGAGCCCAGGAGTTCAAGACCAGCCTGGGCAACACAGGGAGACCCTATGTTTTCAAATAGTAAAAAGAAATTAGCTGAGTGTGGTGGCACGTTCCTGCAGTCCCAGCTACTCGAGAGGCTGAGGCAGGAGAATTACCTGAGGTTGCAGTGAGCCATGATCGCACTATGACTTTCCAGTCTGGGTGGCAGAATGAGATCCTGTTTCAATAAACAAATAAATAAAATAGTTAACTTGCGACAATATAATCTTCACAAAGGTGTATTCAGATAACACTATCACCATTCTCCTCTCCCCTTCTGAGTATACTGGGATTAAAAAGATGGCTCTAAGTGAAAGAGTAGCAGGTAAATTAATAATCACTTGCTAAAGTGGTAAAATTTAAAAAGTATTCTTCCCAGAAATTGATTAAGTAAATAAAGCCAATGAGCCAGTGATTTCTAAAACTTTGTTTTAAAAGGTCTTATTGAATTGTCAGCTGATGGATCAAAAGACATAAAAAATGTTTATAGCAGCATTATTCATAATAGCCCAAGAATTATTACCCAAAATCTCCATCAAAAGTTGCATGCTATATCCATACAATGGAATCTTACACAGCAATGATAAAGAAGTTGTTGCTGCGTATAATGGGGTTGACTTTCACAGTTATAATTTTAGCAAGACCATACCTTTTGATTTCATTTTTATGAAGTTCATCCACAGACAAAACTGATTCGTGGTGTTAGAGATTAAAACAATAGGATAATGATTATTTTTGGGTGGGTTTTAGACTAGGAGGGAGCACAAAGGAGACATCAGGAGAGATGGAAACGTGTTCCAGATCTTGATCTGGGTAGTGGTTACATGGGTCAATCTATATTTAAATCTTCATCTAGTTTAACATTTGTCAACTTTATGTAAGGTATGCATTAATAAGAAAGAAAACCAAACTGATTTGTTTCATCAATAAAGGTTTACTAATGTACAAGGCTGGGAGTTGGTGATGTAATAATGAACACAATCTCAGGAAGCTTATAGATAGGAAAATCGTCTCTACAAACCGTATCTATCTGTTTTGGCAAAATTATTAACACCCACTTGCATCCCCCCCCCAGATACCCTGGGTTTTGTGATAAATTACAAGATTGCTCCATGTTACAGTTTATCTATTGCTTTGTAGCAAATAATCTTCAATGCTTAATGGCTTTAAAATAAAAATTTTAACATAGCTCATAATATTATGGGTCAGGAATTCATGCAGGGCTCAGCTGGGCAATTCTTTTTGGTTCTAGTGACCTTGCATGCAGTCACTTGGAGGCCCTCAACTGGCAGATGGGCTGGTCTGGAGGGTTCAAGATGGTCCACTAACGATCTCTGGAACTTTACTGGGGATAGTTGGGAGACAGGGTTCATCTGGGACTGTTGACTAGAGTACCTCCATGTGGCCTCTCCACAGTGGACGTCTCAGGGTAATTAGATGACCCTCTAATGAGGTGGCTGGCCTGGTGGAAGCTGCATGACTCTTATGACCAAAACTTGGAAGTCACCTAGTGTCTCTTTCACTTCATTCTATTGATTGAAGCAGTCACAGCCTGCTATGTTCAAGAGGAGGGAACGTAAACCCCACTGCCAAGTTGGAGGGATGTAAAAAAATCTGCAGCCATTTGTAAAAAACCTCAATGCCCCACTTGGATCAATTCCAAGCAGACATTTTACACATCTATGTTCTCAATATCTTTTGCATCTTTCTCCTGTCTATCCTTAGTATAACTTCATTAGCTTGGATTCTCACAATTTTTCATTTGTACTGTTAGTGAATACTCTTAATTGATCCCTTGTTCTAGTTTCTCTCTTCTTTATTTCGTCTTATTCATGGTTACCTAATGGTCAGCTTTAAAAATCTGTTAAACTTTTGCTAAAAAAATTTTGAAACAAATCCCTCTTTGTGTACGAATTAGAACCCAAACTCCTTTGCCTGACATTTAAAGCTCTTTATGACTTGATTCTAGCCTATTTTTTCAAACTGATCTTTCATTTCCCCTTTTGTGAACTTTAACATTCAGCCAAATACTCATTCTTTATGTTGCCTCTATAGGACTCACACTTCACAGCCTCAGTGCATTAACTCACGTCGTATCTTCTGTCTGAAGTGAACCTACTCACTGGATATACGTAGGTACAGCCCAAATCTAATGGTTCTGCAAGGTCCTGCTGAAATGCCTCCTCCAGGATGCTCACTCATTCGTTCAACAAACATTTATTTCTGGTCTTATTCATCAGCCTCTTTTCTAGGCCTTGGAAGCACAGAGGAGAAAAGGCAGACAAGGTCCTCAGCCTCAGAAGATTTACAAGTCTCTATTGGGAACTTGTATACTTGTCCTTTGATTGCTCATAAAAATCCATTGATTCTTTTCTTGTGCTAATTTTAGAGGTAGTGTAAGTAGAGTAACTAAACATTAAGATCCTGAAACTGTGGCCTTGAAAAAGTTTCGGACCTTCTTTAGACCTCAGTTTTCCTTTCTGTGAAGTGGGCTATTAATAGTACCTATGACACAGTTGCCGTGAAGTTCAAACACATTATTAAATACAAAACACTTAGAATAGAGTTTGGTAAACAGTAAGCACTAAATAAGCTTTAGTAATTATTATTATTGCCACTGTCATTTTTGGTTGTATATTCCCCCACATTAGATTTGTAGACTTTTTTGAGACCGGGTAAGATAGCTTACAGTTATGGTGTTTTGGGGTTAGTGTGAACTTTTAAGTCAGATAGAGCTGTTTGAGTCCAGCTCAGCAACTCATTAACTGTAGGACCTTGGCCAGGTTACCTTTCTGTACCTTACTTTTTACATATTTAAATTCTGCATAACAATACCTAACAGAGTTGTCACAGGGATTTAAGGAGGTCATATTTCTACATGGCCTAATTTAGTGTCGGATACATAGTATGTCCCCCCCAAACGATGATGAAGGTGATAATGGTGATGATGATGAGCATAGACAATGATAAAATTATCATTCTGATATTTTCTAGAATCCCCTCTACTTACTATGGTACACAATTTAGTGAATGTCCTTTTAGATGTTCTAATGCTACTATAAAAGCAATGTTCCCTAATTAGGATTATACCATGTTTAATTAATCTCCTTTTATTACTTCCTGTAAATAGTAGATGTCTTTAAATTCCAACCCATAGAGATATGCCTCATCTTTTAAAATGATTACATGGTGCTTCTTTCTATATGGGTACCATAATTTAATTAACCAGTCTCTTACAAATGTATACTCAAGTGTTTACAAGTTTTTCTATTATAGCATGGTATCATGCTATAATTAAATCAATTGCATAAAGATACATGTTTCTATGCCTATCTTATTATTTCTTTAAGATAAGCAGTTAGAAGTAAAATTGCTTTACAAAGCAAATATACGTCAAGATTTGTATGCATCCTGATAAATTGCACTCTTGGCTTGTTGTAACAATTATTACTCTCTCTGCTGTGGTCTGAATGTTTGTGTTCCCCCAAAATTCATATGTCGAAACCTAACTACCAGTGTGATGTTATTAGCAGGTAGGGCTTTTGGGGTGTGATTAAATCATGAGGACTCTGCCCTCATGAATGGGATTTGTGCCATTATAAAATAGTTCCAAGGGAGTCTGTTTGCCTCTTTCACCATGTGAAGGCACAATGAGAAGATGCCATCTACGAGCCAGGAAACAGACCCTCACCAGACACCAAATTGGCTGGCACTTTGGATCTTGGATTTTCCAGCCTCCAGGACTGTAAGGAATACATTTCTGTTGTTTTGGTTTATGGTATTTTGTTATAGTAGCCTGACTGAACCAAGATATCACCAATGGGGACCATCCAAGTATTTAGACACCGTTACTAAATAAACACTAGGCTTTGGTCAATTTCTGCACATCTTTGTCATGATTTATTCCCTTCATCTCTTTTTTTAAACCTATCAGTATATTCATACTAACACAGGCTCTTTAATGTATGTCTTTTTATTTCCTCTAGACTACAGGCTTCTTGAGAAAAACAATCTTCATTCATTTTGGTAGTTTCCACTAATCAGTGATACATTTCCCTGCAATCTGGAGCAAATACATCTCTTTCCTCAGCAATTATTTGCAACATTAAAGTAGATCAAGGCCTTAAGCAAAGTCACCTATTTGTTCATTAAAGGGTTGTTGGGGTGGGAGATGGTTTCAAGTGATTGGAAATTAAAATTTATTTTTAGAATTTCCTTTTATTTCAAACATAACTCCTTTTTCTCCCTGTTGGTATTTCCCTGTTGGTATAATAGATCTAGAGTACCTGAGTGCTGTATCGTGGGTAAAGAAAGGAAGGATAGAAAGGGGATGAGAAGAGGTCTGAGAGACTGCCAGGCAGGCTCAGGAGGGCTCCCATTTGGTTCCACTTTCCCCCACCAGACAAAAGTGAAAGCAGTCTGGTCAGTTTGTTAGAAAAGACTTGGCAAGGGTGGTTGTTCCAATAAGAAAATCATCTGGGGCAAAAGTGAGAGAAGGTGACTGGCGATTACTATTAAAAAGTTCGGAGGAAAATGAGGTGCAGGTAAAATACTTTCTTACATGCTGCTTTTAAACAATGGGAATCAAGAAAACAGTGTATAAAATAATAAAAGAGCTAGAGAGGTTTCCATATGAGAAGAATGAAAAGTTTTTTTTAAAAAACCCCACCATATTCTAAACCCACCACTTTAAATGAGCTCGGATCTCAATATCCCAAAGAATTACATCCTAGGTAATAATATGGCACTTAACATTTATACAGTGTGGAGTTGCAAATGGGAGGCCCCTGGGCTGCACTCAGTCTCCAAATATGTTTTGTTTGGCCCACACAGCATTGGCCAGATAGTGTTTGTAAAAATTTTTAGTAGTTACCCAGATTTAAAATTAGAAACAGGCTGGCTATTCACCAAACTGTTTCACTTCATCCCAGGCACACAGCTAGATTGCATTTCTCAGCCTCCACTGCACCACGTGAAATGTGAATGAAAGTGATGGGCACTTCCTCCAGGTCTGGCCCATACAAACCGACCATAAGCAGCCCTCCCAGCTCTTTGCCCTTTTGTTTCCCTGAATGACAGTGTGGAGGAGAGTCTCCTTACCCGCTCTTTCCTCCTCTTTCCCTGCACCAACCCAAAACAAGATTGGGTGAGCAAGAAGTAATTGTCTGTGATGTTTGAGCCATTGTCTATGTTGGCATTCATCAGACAAATAGTTAGCAGACGCTACCCAATATACTCTGTAGCCAGGTTCACACAACCTCTAGTATGGCGAGATCCATTCCCTGTTATCTCTTATACCCCTGAGGTATTACCCAGTTGTGTTTCCTGGTAGACTCCCTTAAGTATGATTAGAATTTGAGACTTTTTATATTGTGCTTTAGAGTTTACTAGGCATGCCCACATTCACATTCATTATCCCTTAAACCTTTTAACAACTCTGCATTTTCGGCACAGGATACCCCCATTCATTCTTCAGTAAGTTTGGGTTCATGTGAGTAAAAAGTTATTGAGTTCCTGCCACAGACCAGGCACTGTGCTGGGCCCAGGGGATACAAAAATGAGACATGGGGAAATGGAAACTTACAAATGTTTTGATTCGTATCATTACACATTTGCCAAGTTACAGACTGCTAACAGAAATGACAGGGGTGATATCATGTATCTCTACCAAGAGCAATCTCTGAGAAATAGCGGTGGTCTGGAATAATGCTAGAAGATAAGACATGGTCAAAAGTTTGGACGTTTCAAAAGGAAAATAATGTGACTTCTCGAAACTAGAAACTAGTATATTTAATGTTGATACCATGAAAAAGCCTAGAAATCATCACTTAACAAAGGTTTTGTGACCACATAGAAAAGAAGAAATCATTCCTGGAAGTCAGGATTCGTTCATTAAGAGGAAACTTCGCTAAACTTAATTTATCCCCTTTTTGGGTGGGGTTATTATTCTGCAAGCTATGGAAGATGTTACAAAGATGGTTGTGTTAGCTTGCTTGGGCTGTGTGTTAGGCCGTTCTTGCATTGCTATAAAGAAATACCAGAGGCTGGGTAATTTATAAAGAAAAGAGGCTTATTTGGCTCACGGTTCCACAGGCTGTACAAGCATGGCACCAACATGTGCTCAGCTTCTGAAGAGGTATCAGGAAGCTTTTGTTCATGGCAGAAGGCAAAGCAGGAGCAGGCCCATTGCTCACACGAGGAGAGCAGGAGCAACAGAGAGGCAGAGTGGGGTTGGGGGAGGTGCCACATATTTAAACAACCAGGTCTAGTGAGCGCTGGTATACTATCGCAAGGACAGCACCAAGACAGGAGAGACCCACCCCAACAAGCCAAATGCTTCCCACCAAGCCCCACCTCCAACAGTGGGAATTACAATTCAACAAGATTTGGTGGGGACAAATATTCAAATTCTATCGGGCTGCCACAACAAAATACTATAGACTGGCTGGATTCAACAATTTATTTTCTCACAGTTCTGGAGGCTGTTAAGTCCAACAGCAACGTGCCAGCATGGTCATTTTCTGGTGAGGTCTCTCTTCCTGGCTTGCAGATGGCTGCATTCTCATAGTGTGCTCACGTGGCCTTTCCTTGGTGCCTGAGTGTGGAGAGAGCGGGTAGGAGAAGAGAGAGAGGGATACTTCTTTTCTTGTTTTCATAAGGTCACTGATCCTGTTGGATTAGGAGTCCACCTTCATGACTTTATTTAACCTTAATTGTTGAAGGCCCCATCTCCAAACACAGTCACACTAGGGGTTAGTGCCTCAGCGTATGAACTCGAGGTGGGGCGGATGGCACAATTCAGTCCATAGAGATGTTGAGTCTTGCTTTTAACATAGCATCTGACAAGAATATTTTTATGATATCACTACAGACCAATTGAATACATATCCTAGAAAATGGCAAATTTAGATGAATGTAGATTAATGGGTAATTGTCAAACATGAGAAAGGTCATTGGTAGCCTGTCCTAGGTTAACACTTTCATTAAGAACATAGTTATAAACAGAAAATATGCTTGTGGAGTGTGCAGCTCATATACTGGATGATAAAATCAAGATTCAAAATGAAACCTAGGGACTAGATTTATGGATTCAACTAATGAAATGTCATTCAGCCAGATAAATGTACAATACTTTACTGAAGATGAAGACATTATATAAGATAGGAGGAAAGTTGAGAAAAAGTCCTGGGGGAAATGAGTCACAGCAACCCAGGCTGTGTTCTTAAAAGTCTAAATCTAGGTTGAGGTGATAGTCCCATGTTGTATCCGGTTCTGGGAGACATATGTAAAAAGGAGGCCATGGATAAAGTGGAAAGGATTCAGGAAGATGACCAAGAGGGCCCAGCACCTGGTGCAACTCAGTTGCTATTGCTCTATGTGGTGCTGACTCAGGGATCTGGAGAGAGTTAACTTAGCGGTATGAAGCCTTGTGGGGAATACGATACTATCTTCAAATATAAGGAAAGTTGTCATGAACTGCTTTTGATTCTATCTGGGTGGGATTATAAAATAGTTTTGTTTTCTTCTTTTCCTTTAATTAAAAAAATCTACCCTATTTAGACTGCATACACTACCACTAAACACTGTTTCAAGCACCTCACAAATGCTGCCTCTCTCATTTCTTAGAACAATCTGGTGAGAAATAGTATGTCCCCATATTATTGATGGGAAAACTGAGGGCCAAGGAGGGTAATTGTCTTCTCTGAGGTCACACAGCTAGTAGGTGAAGGAAGTAGGGTTTGAGTCCAGCTCTGTGAGGCTGTAGAGCCCATGCTCTTGACCAGTACACTTTATTAGCCCCTGTTCTTTCCACATGTTCTGTAATAAACAAAAACATTATGTGGATATCCAGGGACAACATTTTAAGATGAAATCAAACAGAAAGACAGAGGCAGAGGAAGGACCATGGATAGAAGTTAATGCAGTTAGATTTAGATCTACTTCTGGAAGAACTGCTTAACGGTGACAATTTCCATGAGTGGAGTGGGTCGCCTTGCTGGCTCTGGGTGACGATCTGCAGAGGCTATGGAGGTGAGGGAGGACCTGGGAATCTCTGGGGGAGGATCTGCCGAGGCCATGGAGGTGAGGGAGGACCTGGGAGGCTCTGGGGGAGGATCTGCCGTGGCTGCAGAGGTGAGGGAGGACCTGGGAGGCTCTGGGGGAGGATCTGCCGAGGCTGCAGAGGTGAAGGAGGACCTGGGGGGCTCTGGGTGAAGATCTGCAGAGGCCGTGGAGGTGAGGGAGCATCCGGGAGACTCTGGGGGAGGAGCTACAGAGGCCGTGGAGGTGAGGGAGCACCCGAAAGACTTTGGGGGAGGAGCTGCAGAGGCCGTGGAGGTGAGGCAGCACCTGAGAGGCTCTGTGGGAGGATCTGCAGAGGCCGTGGAGGTGAGGGAGCACCTGAGAGATTCTAAGGGAGGATCTGCAGAGGCTGCGGGGGTGAGGGAGCACCTGGGAGACTCTGGGGGAGGAGCTGCAGAGGCCGTGGAGGTGAGGGAGCACCTGTGAGACTCTGGGGGAGGAGCTGCAGAGGCCGTGGAGGTGAGGGAGCACCTTGGATATACTGGGTGGGAATCTGCAGAGGCCATGGAGATGAGGGAGCACCTGGGAGACTCTGGGGGAGGAACTGCAGAGGCTGTGGAGGTGAGGGAGCACATAGGAATTTCTAAGGGAGGAGCTGCAGAGGCTGTGGAGGTGAGGGAGCATCTGGGAGTTTCTGGAGGAGGATCTGCAGAGGCTGTGGAGGTGAGGGAGCACCTTGGAGACTCTGGGGGAGGATCTGCAGAGGCCGTGGAGGTGAGGGAGCACCTTGGCGACTCTGTGGGAGGATCTACAGAGGCCGTGGAGGTGAGGGAGCACCTTGGATATACTGGGTGGGAATCTGCAGAGGGCATGGAGGTGAGGGAGCACCTTGGGGACTCTGGAGGAGGATTTGCAGAGGCTGTGGAGGTGAGGGAGCACCTGGGAGTTTCTGTGGGAGGATTTGCAGAGGTTGTGGAGGTGAGGGAGCACCTGGGAGACTCTGGGAGAGGATCTGCAGAGGCCATGGAGGTGAGGAGCACCTTGGGAGACTCTGGGGAGGATCTGCAGAAGCCCGTGGGGGAGGTGAGGAGGCACCTTGGCGGCCTCTGTGGGAGGATCTGAGGGGAGGCCCGTGGAGTGAGGGCACCTTGGATATACATACTGGGTGAGAATCTGCAGAGGCCGTGGAGATGAGAGCACCTGTGAGACTCTGGGGGAGGAGGCTGCAGAAGAGGCACTTGCGTGGAGGTGAGGCACCTGTGAGACTCTGGGGAAGGCTGCAAGACGAATGGAGAGTGAGGAGGACTAGATTATCCAATCTCAAGATGCTCTGTACTGTGTCTAATGGATCTATTCATTTCTTCAACCAGCACATGATTGTTGAGCACTCAGTAAGCCTCAGACAATGATCCAGGCTTCAAGGACACTGGTGAACAAGTGACTGCTCTCATGAAGTGTATATTCTAGTCTGAGGGGACAGATAAATAAAGGCACATGTAATATGCAGGGTGATGATAAGTGCTCTATGAAGGAGGAGTGAACAAGACAAAGGGATAGGGAAGGATGTTGGATGGGAGAGGAACAGAGCTGTTACATGCAAATGCTGAGTGAGACCTCGTGGATAATTCCTCTAAAGTATAAATCATACCAAGCCATTCTTTAGTAGGTCCCTCAGTGATTTAACATATTAAAATACCTCTAGTGATTTTTCATTTTAAAGTAAAATCCAAAGTCCTTAGAATAGACTGACATGTCCTACCTAATACGCTCCCACACCACAACTGCTGCAACCTCATCTTCTACTTTTCCACCCGTGTTCCTTTTGCTTAAGTTACAATGGTTTCCCAGCAGCTCCTGCCACACACTGGCACACTCCTGCCATAGGGCCTTTGCACTGGCTCTTCGCACTACCTGAAACCCTCTCACTTAGATATTCACACGGCTCACTCTCACCTGCTTCTGGCCTTTGTCCAAACGACATCGTATCAGAAAGAACTTCTGTCCCTGATCACCCTGAATAAACCGGAGCTTCTTCACCCATTGCTCTCTCTCCCATGACTCCAAAACCAGCTACATATTCTGAAGGACCCAGTACAAAATAAAATATGAGATACCTGTTTCAAAAAGCAGGGGAAAAATGCTCCTAAAATTACTAAAATAGGAAGCTTTTTTCTTTACTTCATGAACTCTTTCTTAATTTGTTGTTTTTTAACTTGCTATTTAATGCTATGCTCTAAAACACAGGATGCTTGTAGACTGAGAGCAGACCTTCAGAAGCACATGGGGGCCCCATCCACGGTGGGGGGCCTGAAGGAAGGAAAGATGCCTGGCCCAACCTCCTGGGCATGGCACATCAGTCATCTGGCAGTCAGTGGGAAGGAGAACCTGGCAGCCAGAGAGCTGCATGCAGGCACCAAGTTACAGGTGAGCACCACGATGCCCTAGGTACCTAGATCAGGGGCGGGAGAGAGGCTTGCCCTCATTGAGTCACCCACTGAATGCACTGTGGTGCTACAAACTCTGGGATGAAGACAGCCCTGGCCACACCCCATCTGAGATGGCACAGAGCATATGTGCCAATTCCTGACCCTTCCCATGCTCTTGTTTAGGTCCCAGCTGGGGCCACAGGGTGGCAGTGACCAAGGGGTGGATGCATGAATGGGTGGTCTGATGGGGCCTGGAGTGCCAGAAGGTCGGGAGCAAGTGGCTGGGAACTCATCCTGGGTGGCAAGAGGCAGGATGGGGCTAAGGCTCCAAGTCTCCACTCCATGCCTCATTGTCCCATAAGACTTCACTTACAAAACCAGATGCAAAGATGACATTATGACTATCAGGACACAATAATTACAGGGCATTAAGCCCCAGGTGCACGCCCTTCTGAGTTTGGGGCCCTCTACAACTGCACAGGGCCTAAGCCCTTGAAAAGCCCTCCTGGCCACCCCATGTGACTCTGCCTAGCCACTGTATTATGTATTTATTTGATTTTTAATGTTCTGTCTCCTTCCCCCAGAAGTAAGCTCCACTAAAGCGAGGACTTTGTTCTCTTCCTTATGTGTTTTTAGTGCCCTCAGATAAAAAGGATAAAGAATGGCTTAAACTCTAGAATGTCAACACATGAAAGTTGAAAAAATATTGCTTCTCAAACCACCATGGCACATGTATACCTTTGTAACAAACCTACACGTTCTGCACATGTATCCCAGAAGTATTAAAAAAAGAAAAAATATTGCTTCTGATCCAATGAAAAGATACAGGCCTTTACAAGGTAAGTCACAGGATATTGTTGGAACATCCAGCATGAAGGTAGGAAAAGTTAAAAGTATGAATAAACTCAAGGAAGATTTAGGTAATTTTAGAGAGACCGTATCTATACCACTCAGAGGTTTTTAAGTGAAGTAAGGATGTTTAAGGGACCATGAACACCAGAGTTTCAAAATAATAGCCCTGAGAGCTCCATGGGCTGTGTGCAGAGGCTCAATCCTGGGCTGCTGGCCCTGGCAGACCAAATGAGGCCTTCTTTTGTGCTCCTTTTCTTATGTTTTATTTCACGGCATGGCTTAGCACCCTAAGCCAGGCACTCTGGGGACATGCAATAGAAATAAATATAAAATGCGAATTCCATTCGTACCAACTTTCAGTATGCAACTGTCAATCAATTCCATACCCCACTTACAATCAGTTCCTACAGAGATGAACTCATACAGAGCAGGTGGTTTCTAACTGAAGAATTCGACTTCTCTAAGTCAAAGAAGGGTCAGAGTTGCCAAATGAATGCCATACTCCAGAAGGAAGTGAGCACAGCCTTCTCTTACAGGGAGTAGGGTGGCCTGATGCTGAAAGACAGGGAGCCTATAGAAGTTTCTTTGGGGTAGGGCAGGGACGCGACTAAGTCTGAGTCTGCAACAATGAAAATATTCTAAATCTTACTAAACACTGAAATAAAATTAGTTCCTAATATTTACTTTTGGTTGTTGCAATTCCTAAAAGTCTTTAGCCATCGTGGAAGAATTAAAACAACATATTAAATGGAGTTAATAAAGATGACCTTTTTTCCCTTTCAATAATTTGTGTTAGTGCTATCATTACAATACATTTTTAAATGGAAGAAAACGCCCAGCCATCTTTCCCCTATAAAATGCTAGATGTTTTGACTGTAAGAAGATTTATATATCTATCGTAGATTAAAGTAGAAAAGCTTTTTGAAACCTCAGGTTCCAGAGCTCTATTTCTGGGGATTCTAACTTAATTAGTCTAGGTTGGAGCTTGGAAATGTACAGCTATTATCTCCAGGGTTCCCTGGGGACTGGCTTAGCTCAGAAACTTCTGATCTTGTCCAACCCCTTTATAAACAGAAGAATGAACCCAAGAATCCAGAGAGCTCAAAACTTTCATCTCCTCTTTGGATCATTTTTGTAAAGAGACAGGCATTTTGAAGTCACATTTTTTTCACCATTTTGTTTGTTTGTTTGTTTGCTTTTAATAGTGGTCAAAAGATGAGAAGAATATGTTTTAAAGACCAAAATACAGAGTCGTCTTACGTAAGCACAGATGCTACCAATATGGTTCATCCATCTAATAGATCATTTTTGTGTATCTACTCATGTTGACTCATTTTGTTATTTTCCAAGAAATTAGTTCAACCAAACAGAATAGTGCACAGCTTCCAGCTATCTTAGTGTTGACTTAATTTTGGTGCTTTCATTCAAATTCATTGTCATTTTCTTACTCAGACTTCTCATTTCTACAGCACTTTGCAAAAAATTGGGGGGAGAATTACATGAATGTGAATTAGCAGATATGTGGGAATATTTCATAAATCTTACTTTCCTGAAGCTTCTGTTACTAGATCCTCTTGGTATATGGCACACTCTAGGTGTTATTTTATTAATTTTTCATTTCATTCCAGAAAAGAGTTAAAGAAGTGAAATATTTCACTGATTACTTTTAATGGTGTTCCAAGCAACAGAATCAATTTTTTCCTAGATTCTTAGATTTCATATATCCATTATGTATATGTGTGTGTGTGTGTGTGTGTGTGTGTGTGTGTTTATATATCTGTTGACTCTAAACAAGGTAATCAATGAAAAGGAGTGTCAGACACCAGGCAAAACACTAAGACTAACTAAGATGATTTTACAGAAAACAAAGAGGAATAGTTCCTTAGAACAGAACAGGGAAACAAAATGCACATTTTAGACAGAATCACCAAGGACACAGTACAAAAAGGAGAAGCAGCTTTAGTATACCAACATATCTGAAAAATGAATTTAGATGTAAAATCAAATTTGCCACCTTAGTCCCACTGCAATCATCTGGTCACTCCAGGGATATCCTAGAAACCCTCTGGATAATCACTTGCAAAGTGTACAATGTAATTGGTGGTGTATATAAACCAAATGAGGAACTAATAAGCCTGAAAATATATTGGTTCTACACATCTTCTCCTTTGGTTTCAGGAGTCTTGGGCTTGTGCCTTTAGGGATGTGTTAGTCAGGGTTCTTCAGAACAAGAGAACCAATAGAATGTGTATGTGAAAAAGAATAAAATATCTAAGAATACAGTTAACCAAGAAGGTAGAAGATCTCTGCAATGAGAATAACAAAACACTGCTCAAAAAAATCAGAGAAGACACACAAAAAATGAAAAAACATCCATACTCATGGATAGGAAGACTCAATAGCATTGAAAGGGCTATACTGCTCAAAGCAATTTACAGATTCAATGCTATTCCTATTAAACTACCAGTGACATTCCTCACAGAACTAGAAAAAACTATTTTAAAGTTTATATGGAACCCCCCAACAAAAAAAGCCCGAATAGCCAAAGCAATCCTAAACAAAAAGAACAAAGCTGGAGGCATCACATTACCTGACTTCAAACTATACTATAAAGCTACAGTAACCAAAACAGCATGGTGCTGGTGCAAAAACAGGCACATAGACCAATGGAACTGAATAAAGAGCCCAGAAATAAGGTCACGCACCTACACCTATCTGATCTCCAACAAAGCTGACAAAAACAAGCAATGGGGAAAAGACTTCCTATTCAACAAATGGTGCTGGGATAACTGACTAGACATATGCAGAAGATAAAGGCTTAAATCATATACAAAATCATCTCAAAAAGGGTTAAAGACTTAATGTAAAACCCTAAACTATAAAAGTCCTGGAAGACAACCCAGGCAATATCATCCTGGACATAGGAATGGACAAACATTTCATAAGAAAGACACCAAAAGCAATTTCAACAAAAGAAAAAATTGACAAATGGGATCTAATTAAACTAAGAAGCTTCTGTACATCTAAAGAAACTGTCAATAAACAGGCAACCTACAGAATGGGAGAAAATATTTGCAAACTATGCATCTGACAAAGATGTAACATCCAGCATCTATAAGGAACTTAAGCAAATTTACAAGAGAAAAGCAACCCCATTAAAAAGTGGGCAAAGGACATAAACAGACACAATTTTCAAAAGAAGACATACATGTGGCCAACAGTCTATGAAAAAAACCTCAATATCACTGATCATTAGATAAATGTAAATCAAAACCACAATGAGATACCACTCATACCAGTCAGAATGACTATTATTAAAAAATCAAAAAATAACAGATGCTGGCAAGGTTGTGGAGAAAAGGGATCACTTATACACTGTTGGTAAATTAGTTCAACCATTATGAAAAGCAGTATGGTGATTTCTCAAAGAGCAAAAAGCAGAACTACCATTCAACCCAATAATACCATTACTGAGTATATATTCAGAGGAATATAAATCATTCTACCGTAAAGATACATGCACGTGAATGTTCACTGCAGCACAAATCACAATAATAAACACATGGAATTAACTTAAATGTCTATCAATGACAGATTGAATGAAGAAAATGTGGTACATATATATCGTGGTATACTATGCAGCTATGAAAAAGAACAAGAGCATGTGTTATGTGGGGACATGAGTAGAACTGGAGGCTGCTATCATTAGCAAACTAATGCAGGAACAGAAAACCAAATACTGCAAGTTCACACTTATAAGTGGGAGCTAAATGATGAGAACTCATTAACACAAAGAAGAAAACAACAGATACTTGGCTCTACTTAGTGAGGAGGGTGGGAGGAGGGAGAGGAACAGAAAAGATAACTATTGGGTACTGGGCTTAATACCTGAGTGATGAAATAATCTGTACAACAAACCCCAGTGACACAAATTAACCTATGTAACAAATTTTTACATGTACCCCAGAACCTAAAATAAAAGTTTTAAAAAAAGAATGTATGTGTGTGTATACAAGGGTGGGGTATTTATTTTAAGGAACTGGCTCACACAGTTGTGAAGGCTAGCTAACCCAAATACGAATCTACAGGCAGGACAGTGGGCTGGAGACCCAGAGAGGAGTTGATGTTGTAGCCTTGAGTCCAAAGGCGTACTGGGGGAAGATTTCTTCCCTCCTCGGGAGACATCAGTCTTTTCTCATAAAGTCTTCAATGGATTGGATACGGCTCATCCACATTATGGAGAATAGTCTGCTTTACTAAAAGTCTACTGAATTAAATATTAATTACATCAAATACCTTCGCAGCTACATCCAGACTTGTATTTGACCAAAAACTGGGTATCATGGACTAGCCAAGTTAGCACATAAGATTAACCATCATGAGGAGTATAATTTTCCTTCATGATGGACAGTCACCAGGTGAACAGGGAAAGCATTGGTGTCTTCAGGGTTAGCCTTTGTAGGAAACAAAGAATCTGACTTTCTGCTCTGTAGGAGAAGGATTTGGGCAAAGGGAATGCCCAGGTGGCCCCCATTCTCATCCTGGGCATGGGTTGGGTGTCTCTCTCCCTTTGGGAACTACTGGGGAGAGGGAGAATAAAGCTGACAAGGAGCAGCAGGCCATGAAGGAAGACAAGTTCAGAGGGAGGCAGGGCATGAGGAAGTGCATGTTTCCTTGAGTTTTTTACCCACTCAGAAGTAAAAGAATGAGATACCATAGAGCTGGTCCAACATTTGGGAAGTCCTTTCCTAATACTTCCTGTGCCTCTAATGTCTTAGGCCAGGACACTTCTTTTTGAAATGTGGGGCAGCTGCCAACACACCACAGAGTTGAAGCGTCCCATAACTAAAAGGACTTCTTTTTTTAAAAAGTTTCTATTAATACATAACAATTCTACATATTTATTGGGTGCATGTGGTATTTTGATACTTGCATACAATGTGTAATGAGCAAATCAGGGTGTTCAGGATATTTATCCCCTTGATCATTTATCATTTCTTTGTGTTGGGAACATTTCCAAACTTCTCTTCTAGCTATTCTGAAATATACAATATATTGTTATTAACTATGGTCATTCTACTGTGCCAGCAAACATTAGAACTTAGTTCTTCTATCTAACAGTATGTTTGTTCCAATTAACCTACCTCTTTTCATCTCCACCTCTTTCATGCCTCCTGGTCTCTGATAACTATCATTTTACTCTCTACCTCCATGAGATCAACTATTTCAGCTCCCACATATGAGTTAGAACATGTGATATTTGCCTTTCTGCATCTGGCTTATTTCACTTAATGACCTCGAGTTCCATCCATGTTGCTGCAAATGACAGGATTGTACTCTTTTTATGGCCAAATCGTATGCTAGTGTGTGTGTGTGTGTATATATGTGTGTATATATATGTATATGTGTGTGTGTGTGTGTGTGTGTATATATATTCCTCATTTTCTTTATTCATTCATTCATTGATGGACCCTTAGGTTGATTCCATATCACTGCTATTGGTAGCAATGCTGCAGTAAACATGGGGGTGCAGGTGTGCCTTTGATATAGTGACTTCCTTTCCTTTGGGTATATACCCAGTAGTGGGATTGCTGGATTATACGATAGTTCTAGTTTTAGTTTTTTTGAGAAACTTCCATACTGTTTTCCATTCCCACCAACAGTGTATGATTTCCTTAATCTCCTCATCCTTGCTAGCATTTGTTATTTTGTTGTCCTTTTTATAATAGCCATTGTAACTGAGGTAAGACAATATCTCATTGCGGATTTGATTTGTATTTCCCTGATGACTACTGACATTGAGCCTTTTTTTATATACCTGTTGGACATTTGTATGAGTCTTTTTTTTTTTTTTTTTTGAGAAATATCTATTCATGGCCTTTGCCTACTTTTCAATGGGATTTTTTTTTTTTTTTTTTTGCTGTTGAATTGAGTTTCTTGTATATTCTAGATATTACTCTTCTGTCAGATGCATAGTTTGCAAATATTTTCTCCCATTCTGCAGGTTGTCTCTTCACTCTGTTGAGTTTTCTTTTGCTGTGATGAAATTTTTTAGTTTAATATAGTACCATTATTTTTGTTGCCTGTGCCTTTGAGGTCTTAGCCATAAAATCTTTGCCTAGACCAATGTCCGAAGTGTTTCCCCCAACACTTCTTCTAGTAGTTTTACAGTTTTGGGTCTCAGAGTTTAAATTTCTAATACATTCTGAGTTAATTTTTGTGTGTCATGAGGAATAGGGATCTAGTTTTACTCTTCTGCTCATGCATATCCAGTTTCCTCAGCACTATTTATTGAAGAAGGCACTTTTCTCCAATGTATGTTCTTGGTACCTTGATCAAAAGGGACAAAGTTGAGGACACTGGACATCCAGGAAGAGAAGATAGGTGAATTTTTTAAGCGAACCTTAAGGAACCTCATCACTGTACTAAATTAGCCTTCAAATAACTGTACGGCCAGGGCCAGGCACAATTTATGATGAGTCATAAAGAGGATCTGTGATTTTCTTTAATCTTTGATCTGTGTAGTTAGGGGGAAGCAGTTTTAAAACACACACACACACACACACACACACACACACGCACACACTTTTAGACTTTTTGGTAAACTGTGTTCTTTCCATCATAGGAAATAAGCAGAATTATGAGATAATCCCCATCCTTTAAGATAATGAAATTTTTCTCTGTAAGGCCACGGCCTGAACCCAATGCCAAAGCCAAATAAGTCACCAATAATAAGGCTATGAATTGAGTGACAGGTGAACATGATTCTTGCCTTCTCTAATCCCAGGTAGACAAATAGGGAAGTTGGTGAAGGATGAACTAGAAACAAACAAAAACAATCAATCACTGAAGGAGCAAGCCTGTCCTTCTAGGAGAAGGAGAATTCCCATTTCTGCCTTCTCAAAAGAGTGTCTCCAAAGGGCAGCAAGCATTATCTCCACTGAACTAAGCATTTGCCTCCCATTTGGACTCTGGACTCCAATACCTATCAGTGAGGTGAGGCCAAGGCAGTGGGATTCACATTTCAGAATGGAATTATCATTCTAAGAGTTGTACAATCACATTAATTACCTTGAATGGCTTCCTAGATATAAATAGAAAATATGAGTAGCCTAACTTTAACTTCTGTCTAAATTCTCCCAGCTCCACACGGAGTTTTATGTTCTGATATAAACATGATATTATTCGTTTTCATGATTATTATGGTCTGTAAATCTTTTAGACCTTTGACTCCTTGATTCCTTATGATCTGGATAAAAGATGGTCTAGAGCGGTATAGATAAATAAGAAGAGAGCAATCAATGCTTTGGAAAGCAAATGCTTCGAGAATTCCAGAAGGACTGACAGCCAACTGTGCTGAATGCTGCAGAACCACACAGAAGATGATCAGCATCCACTTACCTGTTGTTTAATGACAGCATATTATATGTGGTGTATGGTGCTGGATGCCAGGAATACAAAGAAAATAGAAAAGATACCTTTTTCACATAACTCAATCTGGTGTGAGACAGAGACATGCAATAGTTTAAGTGCTTGAGGTAAGTGGCTTGTTATAATTATGTGCTGTGGTAGAAGTGAAGAAGAGGCAAGAAGAACAGGAATAATGAAAGGTTTTGGGGGTAAGGTAATATTGAGCTATGCCTTGATAAGGAATTTCCATGCAGAAAAGGGATGTATGGGCATTACAGACCAATGAAGAACATGAGTAAAGAAGTGAAACTATGAGACTGTGGTGCTTGTGGAAAGATAAAGTATGGCTCAATAATATGGATGCACAGAGGAGAAATATCCAGTAGAGCACAGATCACAAAAGGACCATGTGTATATGCTACATGGAAGAATTTGAATTTCAACTGCAGGGAGTAAAGCACCATGGAAAACATTTTAAGCCAGAATGCGAATGGCCAGTGTCCCGTTTTAGAAAGATCTCTTAAGTAATGCAAGAAGATGGATCTGAGTAAAGGGATAGCTAGTGTGAATTCCATTTGCCTTCTACAAAGGTCCAAGTGAGACACAATGAAACAATAGCTAAGACAATGATAGTGAAATGGACAGAAGGGATAGATTAAGAACGTCTTTTGAAGGTTTCAAGGGATTTTAGTGACCATTTCATTGTAAGAGATGGAAGACATAAGGGGAGTTGAGAGTGACCACTTTTTGATTTAGATCAATGAGAAGAGAGCAAAGGCAATGTTATTAATTGTGTTGAGGCCTATGAGAAAACCAGTAGACTCAGGGAAGGTGGACATGATGAATTCAGTTTTGTATGTAACAAAAATATTACCACTGGATTTCTTGATTGTGAAGTGCATTTGTGATCAGAGAAGAAACTGAGGGAGAGAAAGAAGAAAAGAGTCTGAGAGACACAGAGAAAAGAGAAACAGAGAATGAATGGGAAACTGTGGGAAAGAAGACTGTCTTTCTCTGATTTATTGCCTATTTTCAGCCTTAAGAAATTTAATTCTTAAGACAGTTCCTTCCTTATTGTAACTACCTAATGAATCTTAAATCAAATTGAGAAAGAGGAAAGGTAAAGTGGCAATTTTAAAACCCAATTAGGAAGTGGGCCCAATCCTACCAGAAATACTTGCCTAAAACTTTATACAACTGAAAAGAAATCCAGAGTCACTATGATCTAATCTTTTAAGAGTTACTCTAAGGAAATAAGTCACATAAATGCAATTTGGAGATTTAAAAGAATGAACATCTGGCCATTATTTTATCCCAGTGTTAGTATTAAAAATAAAGTGAATAATTTTGTTTTTGTTGTTTTTAATAAATGAGATGTTGATACAGATACATTCCCTGGAAGCCCACAAAAGCCACTTGTCTTTGACCTGACGTGCTCAGAAATTGGCCTTCATTTGAAGGCAGAAAAACTCAGTTCTCCAAATTCAGACATACTTGTAATTGTTCTTGAAATAATTTCCAGGATTGAGGAAGTCCTCTTGAGGAGCAGATGTTCTTAATGAAAGATTTTTGTATCCCTACAAAACTTCTTATCCTCCATAGCAGGGGATCTATCTAAAAAGGAGCATGAGTGCAGAATATAGTAATATGAAAATCAGGCAAAAAAACAAAAACAAACAAACAAACCCAAAGCACCCATATTAACGAAATTATATTCACACTGTGGAAATCCTATAGAAGGTAGGCATATAAAACATCATCTACTATGGTGGAGTTAGACTCTTTTTCATCGAAATTTTCTTAGGGTTCCCTAGGATTAATTTGATTCAATTAATCTCACTAAGATACTACCCTAGAAAGACATGGCTATCCAATTCTTTCACAGGCAAGTAAATGGATTTAGTGAATGCTTTCATTTTCTTATGTTGGGTTAAGTACAGAGAGTCCAGGTAGATACTTAAAACGTGGTGCACAGTTTGTAGGTTGTAGAGTCCAGTGTTAAAGGGCAGGACAAAGGTTTATCTGGGTTAAAACAGCAAAAACAACAGTCGGCAGGATTTGTGAGCCTTTCTCTCTACTTGGTCACTAGTAATTTGTTGTGCATCTCTGGGGCAAGAGCTTCCTTCTGATTTGACGGGATAGCAGGAAAAGCTGAAGAAAAGAGAAGCCTGTGCTGCTTCCTTTGTGTGTCTCTGGTGAGAATGTGAGCCTAGTGAGGGCAGGAACTATGCCCTCAATTTAAATGTCTGGTGCCCAGTATAGCATGGAGATGTGTGCAGCATACCTAGGAAAGAGCGAGCTGCACTAGGAGAATGGCTTACAGTTTTATTCCACCTCAGCTTGGTTTTTGGTAAAACATGTGGATATTATTGGAAGGACTAATTGGATGTACCTATCAATCGCACATTCTATAGTGAAGATTTATAGATTCGTCTAGGGAGAAAACTACTAGTAGGGAACAGGAATATAGTTTTTTTTTTCCCCCCTCAAAGTCCTGGCTGATTCATATTGTCCTTTAAAAATAAAATTCAAGGCAATGCTTTCAAATTCCAAAGTCCATCTTTCTGTGTTTGCCCTCCTTATAAAGGAAGCTAACCGGCTGGTTGAAAATATCAGGCTATGAGTCAATTAACTAATCAGGGTTTCTGGTTGCTCTGAATTGGGTGGGTAGCCACTGCTGTTGGACAGAAGGAATGGCATGTGGTGTGTAGACAAACACTTCTGGGTGATAAGAGCCTCACAATTAAGCCCATGAGTGATCGGGAACAGATGTTTCCCTCGGGCAACTGCTCTCTTCCAGAATGATACTTGGATTTACTGTATCCAGGCACAGTCTGCTGTCACCTTGGCAGCACCTTGCAGCACATGGCCACACGTGACCTACCTGTCCAGACAAGAGCCGCATCTGGCACCTTCTTGTCTTTCCTTTGGTGGGCTTGCCTGCTGCTGTAGCAATCCTCGCTTTTGTCACTGAGTAATTTGAGATGAACCACCTCATGAAAACTTGCTGGAAGCCTTGAAGGAAAGATGCCAACACACTCCTCCTCCTTCTTACTGGCACTCTTGCCAGTTGTTCTTTTCATGCCTGAACCAGGCACATAATGGACCATCCCTGTTATTCTTACTCATGTTCAAATCAGTCACCTTATTTATGCATAATAACAAAAATGGTGGAAGCAATCGATTGTCCCTGTTTGTAACCTTTCTTCTTTAGCATTTTTCTCCTGTATCTCCTGGAGTTTCATTCCTTGACCAGTTGAGGGATCTGTTGGCCTTCCGTCACTCTGGCACATGACAGGATATAAACATTTGATGTGTGCAACATAACTGAACGGCACTTGAGCTTTCATGATTACAGCACACAATTACTTCCTGCTGGCATTTTTCTTATTACACCTCTAATTTCCAGCCATCAATTTAGGTGGTTCTGGAACAGTAGTGGTCCCTGCAGCTACCAGAGTTTTGTTGCACTCAACCGATTGAGTGAGCCTTATAAATGGATTCCCATCAGTTCAGAAACCTATCATTACCTCCTGATTTATGAAAGAGAAAGAAAGACAGAAAAGCTTTAGATTTTGCTTGGTTCTGAAATGTCATGCTCAGGCTCCCCAAGGAGTGTAAACGTTCCTTACTGACTCCCTTAGTGATGACAGGATTATGACTTAGGATGAAGCTTCTTCCCACACCCTGTCATTACCCACCAAGGCTTCTGTGATGTGAATCAGAGCTGTGGGATGCAGAGCTCCTGCCTGGTGTAGTAAATTTACTACTCATAGAGAAACTTCCCTTGTTCTCATTTCTTTATTCCCTCGCTCTCTTTCTCTTTGCAAAGCTAAAGTTGTGAGTGGATTGGGACCAAGATATCACCTTAACTCTAAGTCATAAGATAAAATAAAACATTGGTTAGAAATTATTTGTGAGCCACATAACTTATGTTGACCAGAGCTTGCAAAAGCAGTCCTTTTCAGAAGATAGAACAGAGTGGTAATGTGATGCTAACACAGTGTGGTTGAAAATCCCACTGCTGAAGGAAATAGTATTGTGTAAAGACCACTCTCTCAACCAGCGCTTTCCTGCTTTTCAAATCACTCCTCTCTTGGCTTCATTTTCCTTGAAGGCAGCAAACTTTTTTTAATTTTACCTCTTCAGTGAGATTAGCACTGGTTGCATTACTAAGTCATAGCCAGTCCGCTGAAAGCCACCATCTTGGTTATATGGCACAATGACTTGAGAAACTCTGATTTAAATGAACAGCACATGTAAGCGGTTCTTTGGCATTTCCTTTCTGGGGTTTGTAAAATGATGTCTGCCTGTCAACTAAATAAAAAAATTAGTGCTATTTGCAGCAGGATGCCGCTGGAGTCAGCTGAATGCCACGAGAGTAGACAGGAGAAATTCACATAATTGTTTTAAAAGTTTTGGCTCATAACTCACTCTACCTTCCCTATTTTCAGGTTATATTTGAGATGGGGTTCAAGTGGAAGTCAAACAGAAAAAAAAAACAGATGTTCAACAAAACCCTAGAGACTTGAAGCCAGAATCCATCAAAAATAGGAGTAAACTCTGGCCCCACATTACTAAAAATGCACCTGAAAGTGAACTGCCTGTGCCTGTGCCTTGCTGAGGGATGAAGCAGTTTTATTCCATTAGGTGATGCCGTGGTCGGGCACTGTGCTCCGGGTGGGTAGTGTCTGTGAGCATCTGGGGTCACCAGCAGTCTTTTCTCAGCAGCATATACATACAGATATTTTGATTTATGTCTATTTTCACGTTGCACTTCTGATGCTGTTTGTCTTATAGTGAAAGGAAGTCATAGATGGAAATACTCTGAAAAATTCAAAATTTTACAGAAAAAAAAGATTTTAATATAACCAAAGGGCAACAGAATTCAAGTCCCAATTTCCGCTGGTTAGAATTCTAGAGATTGTCTTACTGTCCTGTGATGGAGCTGAGTGGTACACTTGATTCCTATTGCAGTGACCTCTCTGTGGAGAATATTCTCCCTGTTTCTCTTGGCTTGTCAGACCAGGTGGAATCTAACCATAGCCTTCAAATTTTTGATATGCATTGCAGGAATCCACCTGAATTCTGACAACAGAATGCTGCTTAGGATGTCACATGGGCTTGGAGTTGGGGAAGTATGCTTCAGTACATTGACTGGGACTACTCAGGAGCTTCTGGCTATGTCATTGAATCTGTTTCTCAAAAGGCTACTCTCCCTTCAACAGTCTTTCTGACAGCTTGAGACTCAAGATCTCCATTAGCAATGTGGGGAAAGTTGGGAAGAAACGTGGGTATACAGAGAGAGGACGCACATGGAGTTGGAGGCTTGCTGCGAGGGACCACTTTGATTTTTCCATTTCTGGCATTTCAGGTTTCTTTTGCACATGGTTTCCAAGTGCTGTTCCTGAACATACCTCTGAATTATAGTTCCATTAGGTACATGAAATCTAGAGATTTGGGCATTTACTATCCCATAGCCTCTATTTTGATTCTCTTAAAGGTGAGTTTGTATTCATGCCATTAAGAGAATATGAAGATTAAATGCCATAGGAGTAAATGAGCTCAATGCCTATACCACTCTTGGAGGGTAGCTAGAATCCTGAGCCTCCCTGGACAGCTAGAGAGAGGGGCCACCTTTCAAATGCATGTGCTTTTGCAGTTCATTATCGAATCATATGGTACCGGCCTGGGAATATAAAGGAGGGTTTTAAATCTGCAGAGACAGGATCCCAGGGGTCCATGCTAATGCCTCACCTGTTTAACTCTTGCTCATATTCCCTTTAGGCCTTCAAGATAGACCAGGATCCTGAGTAGCAAATCCTAAGTAATAATTTCTGGTTCCTTGAATTTCATTCACCTAGTTTCAATTTCACTACTAATGTACTTTGGTTCATAATTTAAAAGGAAGGACTTATGTGCATATAGTAATTTCAAAAGGGGACTTGGTATCTATTATTCTATAGTGTCTTTCTGCCCTTGAGCTCAGAGGCCTTTGTAGATGATAAGGAAGTGTATCTTGAAGGGTATTTTTTGGCTTGTCCGGAGGGCTACCTTTCTGACTGGTCAGCTTTAGAGAATTTCTATTGTCAGACAGTGAAACTTTTGTCCAATCAGAAGCCTTAGGAAACTCTCTAGCAAGATTCTTTATGCAGATCTGTGCAGAAAGACTAAAGGTCAAATATGAGAGGGATTTCCCTTTTCAGCAGCACTCAGCCAAAGAATTGAGCTAGGAGCAAACTCTTCAGTACAGAAATGCATTAGGAATTAGGTTTCAGGGACACAGAACTATTCCTCTAACGTGTGCATCACCAAAACACAACAAGATTTTTCTGGTGTTCCCACCAGACCTTCATAAATGGGCCTTTCCTCTTTGGAACTGTGTGCAGTTCAGACAGGGTTCCCCATATGAGCAGTTAGATAATAATAACTGGATAGATTTTCCCCAGAGATGATTAACAGCATGTCAGAAATTTAGAAAAATAGGGAGTTTTAAAAAAATACGGCTTTATACATATAAAAAGTTTTTAAAATGTCTTTATTAAAATAACAGTTACATGATTCTGTGCTTGTTGGTAGGATAAAGCCCTTTTCCTATGGGTTGGTTGTGCTGTATCTTCTTTGAGTTTTGCATGGCTGAAAGTTGGCCGTGGAGTTTCTCTCTCAACAGCTCACCCTAAGAGACCTGCCTTGCCGTGCTCATCTTGGGAGACACCTTTCTGTTATTGCCCAGGCTGGGGTGCAGTGTCACGATCTCAGTTTACTGCAACCTCCGCCTCCCGGGTTAAGTGATTCTCTTGCCTCAGCCTCCCGAGTAGCTGGGATTACAGGCATCTGCCACCATGCCTAGGTAATTTTTGTATTTTTAGTAGAGATGGGGTTTCATCATGGTTCCCAGAGTGGTCTTGAACTCTTGACCTCAAATGATCTGCCTAACTTGGCCTCCCAAAGTGCTGGGATTACAGGAGTGAGCCACTGCGCCCAGCCTTGCAAGGCATCTTTAACACATTTTCTTTTTATTTATTAGTCCTTTTTTTCCCTTCAAGAAGCCAAAAAGAGGAATGGTGTATTGTCTAAAACTGGGTTTCTTGGGAAACAGACTCTGGATTGGAGCAAAGGAATATGGCTGAGGAATGTTCCTGGGATCAACACCTGTGGAACAAGAGGGAAGGAGGACCAGACAGAGAACCACAATGTAGTCACCAAGAAGACTGCATCTTGTCCTGATCCCACAGAGAGCTCTGGGCTGGGACAGCCCTGCAGAGTTGTCCTGGCTTGAGGCAAGGGACAGGAGGGCCTTCATCCAACTATGTGTGCCAGCCATCGGATGTGTACTGCCCCTGGGTTGTGGGCATGGACCTGGTAAGGCAGCTTCTCTGGGTTGACAGTAGCCCCCAGAGAGGGTCTCAGCTGACAGCCTTGTAGCTAATGCTCCCAACAGCTGGGGCAATGAGTCTCTTAGTTCTGAAAGGAGACATCTGAGTGTCACACCACGGCAGCCACACCACTCTCCTTATGTGGCTTAGCTCTTAAGATATGCAAAAACCTGATGTAGCTCTTTCCCATGGTACGCTCTGTTTCCTACCAACATATTTGTTTGGTTGATTTTGGGGATAAAGTTCCTCTATGTAGTGTGTGTGTGTGTAAGCCATATATCATATAGCTATCATATGATAACATATATATATCATATATAATATATATCATATTACAATATCTACATGATCTATTTTTATATCTACCCTAGTGTGCTATGCGGGTATGCTAGGGATTTTGTAGGTCTTTATGGGTGTCTAGAGGCAGCAAAAATACTGGAGAGAGGAAGTACTTTTGAAATAAGTTTAAAAAAAAACATGTCTGCTTTGAAAATCATCTGCCAGGTCTAGGTGTGGCCTGAAGGACCACAGAGTCCTCTGCTCTGGTTGTCCATGTGTTCGTAGTTGTATGATGACAAAGAAAGCATTTTCCCTCTGAGAGTGGTTTGTAACCACTTTGTGGAACTTGGACAGCGAAATGTGTTATTAGACCAGAGAAGCACACACCTTGCTGAGGAGTGTTGGCTCAGAAACCTTGGTCAAGGGAACTGCCAAGTTCTAGAAGGCTGTAGGGGGAAAACTGGAGACCTGCAGGCTATTCCAGGGTTGATTAGATCCTGCTGTTGAGTGACACATTTCCAAATGAAGCCATGTGTGCAGTGCCTTAAGTTTTTACAGTTCCTGACCTGACATTTTCATTATCCTATTTGGGGTTGCTATTGCTATTGCAACCCCAAATAGGTGAGGTGTTGGACTTCTTCCAATATGATTTTATGGATGAGGATATAGAGGCCTTATGAGATTAAGCCAGTTGCCCACAGTCTGTGTGGCTTAGAAGTAAGGCAATCTTACATTCTGGTTTGTTCAAAATGGTCCTCTGTTGTTTCAGTGTAATTGTTGGTTGTACCTCCTTTTTATTCACACGAGTTTCTTGGTTCAGATGATACATGATATGGCTTTTGGGCTCAGGCTTCTTGACGCTGAATCTGCCTCTCAGGCTTTCTCTAACGCCTTGCAATGGTCTTAGAAAGTTGTAGTTTCTCAACTGCATGTGGCTTCTGGGACCTGGAACAGTCTCTTCTCCACCAAGCAGGTGTTGGCTCTGCCAGGGTTCTGCCCACTGTCTTCCACAGCACCAGTTAGGAGAAACCAGAATCTATTGTATTTTCCACTAAGGGATTTTTTTTTCTGAAACATATATGATCACAAAAATCTGGTCTGAAAGAAACACAGATGTAAGACAGAGTTTTTATCAGATTAAGATTCTTTTTTTTTTTTTTTTTGTATTCTTTTTTAGACTAGGGGAACTTGGACCTGTGCTGATTTTTGTTACTGAGTTGTGCTTTCTGGTAAGTGAATTAGCAGGTTAGATTCTGCCAGTCATCTTCAACCCTCTGCCCAGTGAGATACTTGGTCTTTCCCCAGGAAATAGCAGTGTGAATACAGCTCCCAGTGAGAAGAACCTATATTACTCTTCCGGTGTGGGGCTGTTGGCACCTTCTGATAGCAGCATTAGGTGTGAGGTTGGCAGGATTACGTGTGAGGTTGGAGAGTAACTGAATAGTCAGAAATGCATTAACATCCAATGCATTCTGCATGAGGCTGCTCATGCATGCTATATCATAACACTCAAAGCCATCAACAGCTCAAAAATTCCCCCAACCCCAAATAACCCGAAGTATTATCAAACCTCCTTGGTTTGATAGTTATAAAAGCAATGATTGAGCTTGTCTTCAGAAAAAACACTTTATAATAGTTTAATCTGACTCACACTTCAAAGTAACTATTTGATTGGCTTACCATGCAAAGTCTATTCGTTGTAGGAATTATGACTCCTCTTGGACATCACCTTAAGGACATCAGGCTCATCTTAGCAGTAAGCATCAATTGCTATTTTTGTTCACAATGGTATTCCCCCCTTCCCCTATTTATGGAATAAACAAAAAAGCCTTTTGGTTCGAATTTGGTTTGGAATAATTTGAGTGGTCTTTAAGAGCCACTAATTTTCAAAAACAACCTTAAAATTATGCCATTTAACAGTTTCTCCATCACATGATTGAAAGAGGAAAGAGAGATTTATTTTTCTAAGTGACATTTTAACCTACTGGGATAAGAGGGGGAGAGAGAGAGAGAAACTGGGGTCTCTTGAATGTGTGAAAACAACAAAGTCTCTTTGAGCTTTCACTTTTTATTAAAATACACAGCTAAAATACAGAATTAGAAAGCTCCCAATTTAAAAACTAACAAATGCATCAAAAGCAAAATCCAAGGGCCAGGAAGGGCCTCCCATCATACCAGCCAGTGACCCTCCTGGCTGAGGTTCAGAAATGAACAGAAGACGCCACTCTTCTCTAAAAACAATTGGTATCATTTTGGTTTCCAAGTAACATTTTCCTGTACAGCTGCATCAGATAGAATTCTCAGTTAAATAAATGACTCACTTAAGAATTAAAAGCACTGAAAAAGGCCAAAAAAAAAAAAAAAAGAAATCCGTTAACTGTTTCTGTTCTCCCCTTGAATTTCTTGTCTGGCAGCTTTAGAACAAGAGAGTAGAGTAGTCTCAGGTTGAACTGGACACAGGTATGGGAAAGTCTCACTGGGAGATTTCTTATGTGAATTACTCAGGGCTGTGAAGATATAAAATATTTAAGTCATCACCATTTCTCCCATTCCAATTTAAGAATTTTCTGTCTTCGGTGGCACATTCAAGACTTTTTCTTTCTTTCTTTCCTCACTATCCTCCCAGGCACCTAGAATGTGTGGGTCCCTGCCCTTCCAATGTGGCCTTTTGGATCAATTCAGTTTGATGAGACCATTTTCAAGAGAGACCTTTTGATGGGGCTTAAAAACTGTAAAACTGCAAGTTCTTAACATTACTATACAACATGTGAAATAGACATTCTCACCTTATTCATGTATTTCACTTCATTCTGAACCTGTCCCGTTCTCTGGTACCAACCTTGGATTTTGGGAAGGTTTGGAGATGGAGTGTATCTAGAGGGTACCTTACTTGGTAACAAAGATTTACCTTTTCATTTTCACCCACGTGTTTTGATATGACTGATTTAAATTATTTTCCCCCAAATACCTGGCTTCAGAATAAGTCAGTTTACAGAAAAAAGAATGATATGCCCAAGAAATCATGGCATAAAAAGTTCCAAGCTGGTTGTCAGGGGTCACCCCACCTTTTGGTATGTATTTCTTTTTGGCACCCTTCTCTTGTAGTGAAGATAAGCCTTTATCCCATGTGGGATGCTGTGAAGCACATAGCAAGGACTACTGGAGTCACCCTACAACTTTTCTTGGGACAGAAAATAACTAGGAAAATTTCCTGTCATTTTCTTCTTCAGCCCAGCCACAATACATAAAAAGGAAAAATTGTAATGTTATTGGGATAAACAGAAAAAGAAGGGAATTCTGATGATCAAAACTATAGGTGTTTGTCCAAAGATTATGTAGAGGTCTTTATTAGTAAATACAATAATGTTGATAGCGTATGTGTATATCATCTGTAATCTTACTTGTTCCTAAATTCCTAGTAAGATCTGCGCAAAGCCCCCTTTCCACGTCCTGTGAAAATCCAGAGTGCTTTCCATGTTTCCTGTGGGTTCTTGGGCAGTGGGTGAGGGAATGGTGCTTATACCTCATGGGTTTTTCATATTTCAGTCTCGTATGTCTGCTGAACTTCTGTAGGTTTTTAATTATCTTCTCACTTAATGCAAGTTGTCACTCCTTCCCATGATGCTGACCCAGATGTGGAACTTAGCTTTTTCCCATGATATCCACAAAAATTACATGCATATAGATGACACAAAAAATGGAAACACATCCCATGCTCATGGATGGGAAGAATCAATATCATGAAAATGACCATACTGCTCAAAGCCATCTACCAATTCAATATAATTCATATCAATATCATTGTTCACAGAATTAGAAAAAAAATCCTAAAATTCATATGCAACCAAAAAAGAGCCCAAATAGCCAAAGCAATCCTAAGCAAAAAGAACAAACCTGAAGGTATCACATTACCAACTTCAAATCATACTACAAGGGTATAGTAACCAAAATAGCATGATACTGGTATGAAAGTGGATACATAGACCAATGGAACAGAGTAGAGAACCCGAAAATAAAGCCAAATACTTACAACCAACTGATCTTCAACAAAGCCTACAAAAATATAAATTGGGGAAAGGGCATCCTATTCCACCAGTGGTGCTGGGAAAACTGGATAACCACATTTAGAGAATAAAACTGATTCCTGTCTCTCACCATACACAATATTCAACTCAAGGTGAATTAAAACTGAAACTATAAAAATTCTGGAAGAAAATCTAGGAAAACTCTTCTAGACATTGCCTCGGCAAAGGATTTATAACTAAGACCCCCAAAGCAAATGCAACAAAAACAAAAATAAATAAATGGGACCTCATTGAACTGAAAAGCTTCTGCTCAGCAAAAGAAATAATCCTCAGAGTAAACATATAACCCACTGAGTGGAGAAAATATTTGCAAACCATGCATCTGACCAAAGACTAATATCCAGAATCTACAAGGAACTCAAACAAATCAGCAAGAAATAAAAGAAATAAAAACAAATAATCCCACTAAGAAGTGGGCAAATGACATGAATAGCATTTCTCAAAAGAAGATATACAAATGGCCAAAAAACATGAAAAAAAAGCTCAACATCACTAATCATCAGGGAAATGCAAATTAAAATCACAATGAGATATCACCTTACCCCAGCCAGAATGGCCATTATTAAAAAGTCAAAAAACAATAGATGTTAGCATGAATGTGGTTTAAAAAAGCAAATGCCTATATACTGCTGGTGGGAATGTAAATTAGTACAACCTCTATGGAAAATAGTATAGAGATTTCTCAAAGAACTAAAAGCAAATCTACAATTCTATCCACTACTGGGAATCTATCCAAAGGAAAAGAAGTCATTATATTAAAAAGGCACCTGCATGTGTATGTTTATTGCAGCACAATTTACAATACCAAAGATGTGGAACCAACCTAAGTGCCCACCAACCGATGAGTGAACAAAGAAAATGGGGAATATACATACCATGGAATACTACTTAGCACCGAAAAATATAAAGTAATATCTTTTGCAGCAATTTGGATGGAACTGGGGGCCTTTATTCCAAGTGAGGTAACTCAGGAATGAAAACCCAAATACTGTGTGTTCTCACTTATAAGTGGGAGCTAAGCTATGGGTACACAAAGGCATACAGAGTGGTATAATGAACACTGGAGACTGAGAAGTGTGAAGGCTGGAAAGGGAGTGAGGGATTTAAAAAAAAGTACATATTGGGTACAATCTACCGTAATCTGGTGACAGGTGCACTAAAATTTCAAACTTCATCACTATACGATTCATCCATGTAACCAAAAATCACTTGTGCCCCTAAACTATTGACATAACTTTAAGAAAGAAAGAAACCCAGACACTGCATGTTCTCACTTGTAAGTGGGAGCTAAGCATTGAGTACACATGGGCACAAAGTTGAGAACAATGGACACTGGGGCTTACTTGAGTGGGAGGGGTGGCAGGAGGAGGTTGAGGGTCAGAAAACTACCTATTGGGTACTATGCTCACTACCTAGGTGATAAAATCACCAAACCCCAGTGACATGCAATTTACTCATGTATCAAACCTGCACATGTACCCCATAAACCTAAAGTAAAAACTAAGAAAAGAAAAAAGTTACATGTATAAATTTTTGTGTGTAGAGAACTTCATGAAATTATGGGAGAACAGAAGTGTAGGTAGGGATTGAAGGACAACAATGTGCTTCATCTCAAAATTCAAACTGTTTCACACATAATATTCCTGAACTTAAATGTCTTTAAGTATCCAGTATTTGGGATTAAAATTGAGAAAAAATCAAATTTTGAAGTATTTAAATTATACAGACAAAAATACCTAATAAAATGAAGACCAGTGTACCTGCGCGTAATGCTGCAATGAACTCCTTTTTGTTTTTCCTTGAAACTTGTGTGATCTTATCCTCAGGGGATATACCTAAAAGCCACCTAAAAGCCAAGCAGTTGATGGCTGCTTCATCACTCCCAGAGCCCCCGGACTCATGGTACTTGCTGGTTCGTATCTCTTCCTTTTTCATTTCTCTTTCTCACTCCTTTTTATGTAAAATATCTCCTGAAACTCAAAATTATCCCTCCCCTCCCCTCCCTCCCCTCCCTCCCCTTCCTTCCTTCCTTCCTTCCTTCCTTCCTTCCTTCCTTCCTCCCTCCCTCCCTCCCTCCCGAGGAATTCAGCTCTTTCTAGCCCTCAGCCTAAGCTCAGTTCCTGATTCATCTTTGCATATGCGATTCAATTAGGACATACTGCAGCACAAAACCAAACCACATCAAACCAAACAAAAGAAAACTTTCTTTTAATAAGGCCATTCCCTTTAGAAAGCAGTTGGGATTGTAGGAGAAACTTGGTCTCTTCATTACTTTTGGGAAAGTAATCCATAGGATGATGAGTTTCTGTATCTCTTGGTCTGGGGGTCAATCTTCTGCTTGTGAGATTTTGTCTGGAAAAATAAAATGCACGATTTATTCATTCAACAGGTATTACACACATATTTATCTGGCACTGTTCTTATAAGTGTGACAGGATCACAAAGTTGAGTGGGATCTAAATACCTCTTAATCTAGTCATGGAAATAAACACATAAGCAAATACTTATAATACTTTAAAAATTTTTCCTCCGAGTGTGAAATGGAGTACTGTGGAAATATTGAAAAAGGAATGTTAAATTTAGTGAGAAGATGAGAAGTCTTCAAAAGAAGCAGCGGAAATAATAATCACAAGGTGTGGAGCCTAATAGTCTAATGTGTTTGGAATTGGCAAGGAACTGGGTTGCCAAATTTCAGAATCTTGGAAGGAAAATTGAGAAGCAGTAGCAAGTAAGGTAAATTGGTGCCAGATTTTGCGTGGTTGTATATACCAGGCTCAGCTGTTTGAATTTTAATCCATAAGCAATGGAGGAGCCACAAGAGTTTTAAAAATGAAGGCATTATTATATTTAATCTGAGTTTTTAAGAAAAGACTAACATTTGTCTATAAACTCTGACAAGTTAGGTCACTGTTGTGATGTTCCAGGGGAGAACATAGAGAAATGGAACTAATCTTGTTTGGGAGAGTTGGATGAAAAGTAATTCAGAAAATTTGGTGAGTAATGAGGATTTAGCGTAATTAAACACAATGGTCCTATCTGTGTGTGGGATGAAAGGAGGGAAGGGTGGAGGATATGAAGAATCCTAACTTGGAAGGCTAAGTAGGTCAGCATGCCATTCTCCAAGAAAGGGAGTTTGGGAAGAGGAACAAGTCTTTACTGGAAGGTTATAAATTTGGTGTAGGCAACTCTTTTAATGTTAATTGTTTATTAGGCACAGAATAAGCGTTGTCTGTCTGTGGTCAGTGGAACTATGGTTTTTAATATTTAGAAGAGGTAAGACTTCAGAGAGAGGTTTTGGGGAGGGTTTCAGTGTGGTCCAAAGTAGCAGAGAAATCTAGGAGGATAACACAGAATTCAACTCATATGAAATTGGCAATTAGGGATTGTCGCAGATAATTTTCAAAAGCAAAGCCAGTGGTGGTAAGGTAGAAAAGACCTTAGCTGAACGACTGGAAGTTAGGGTGGTAGACACTGCTAATATTATTGCAAATATCTGTTCTCCCAGTTGCTGTCAATAGATCCTTGGTTTTATTCAAAGGGCCATGAGCAGCCACGGATGACCATGTGAGACATTTGTGGTCAATTAGACATATGTAGAAGTCTGTTGGGGATTTCTGGGAAAGTTTGTGGATCTTGACAGGCCTTGCTTCTTTTCAAATTTCCTCTTTGCTCTTCCTCCTTCTTCTGTCCTAGAATACTATATGAGGCAACAAGGATGACAATGATTGTCTACACATTTAGGGTGATGAGAAAGATAGCATTGTAGAGACCTAACTGATTCTGACCTATCTGCCTCTAGAGACCTTATTTTGCAAGTCAAACAAACTGTTGAATGGCTTTAATCAGATAACCTAGGTATTCATTAGCCGGGTGTGTTTTCATAATTAGAAGCTAAATCCTCAAGTTGGTATTAAACCTGGGCATTGACAACAAAGAGTCTTGGAGACTTAAAGTTGATGGCAAGATCCACTTGCCATCCATTTATTAATTATTCTATGGACACTGACATCAAAATCTTTTGGGGTAGCTCTAAAAATGCAGATGCTAGGTTATACCTATAGACTAACTACATCAGCCTATCTGGGAATGGAGCCTGGAAATCTACTTTTAATGCACTGAAGTTTGAGAAATATAGCATAGTTTATGATTCTTCTATGCCACTTTCAGATTCATGCATGTTTGCTACACTGTAGGCAGCCTGTGAAAGTGAGTTTGTGTCCATTCCACCGGGGATGGACGGTTATGCCTATATCTGAATAAGTTAAAGAAACAATTAAAGAGCTAATTGGAAATCTAGTCATTAGAAAAGTCAGGCTTGGATGCTGACATGCTCTAGGTTGATTCTATAATATGTAACATCAATATCTAGTGCCTTTAAAATCTGTGAAGGAATGGGAGATCTCAAGGGCTACTGAATAACTGAAGGGAAAATAATTAGGGTGTGAATCTTTTCCTCTCCCTCATCATTGAGCCCACAGGCACAGGCACATGTGAAATCTCTGGGGAAAGCAGTAAGAAATATTCCCGTAGAGATAAGGAAGGGTGGGGGAACACTGGAGTTTAAATCAAAGTTGGATAGTTTGACCATCTGTTTTCAGAAATTAGTCAAATTTTCACACTACTCTATAGTTCTTGTTTGGGTCACTAGACTATTATTATATATTTCCACCAGCCCTTTTAATTTTAAATAACTTAGCAGATTTCTTTTCTTCTTATGTTAACATAGGTAACATCTAGCAAACAGTTTACATTGACTCTGTACAACAACCAAAAGAGGATAAAGTTTTGACTTGTTTATTTGTAGTTTCTTTCTTTGAACATGGAGTCTCTGAAGAGATTTTTTTTTTCAGTGTGGTATGTTGTCCAAATGGAAATATTCTGCAAAGTAATGCCTTAAGGATAAAACCAAGATAAAGAGCTGACATCATTATGTTTGACAGAGCATATACAGGACTTATTCTGAAATTGAAGTGATCAAAACTAACCTCATGAAAAAATGCAAACACTCAAAGGTTGTATGAAAATATACATAAATCAAATTTGTAAAGCAATTCTAATGACATTTTTTAAAAAGCAATTTTCCTCCAAAAAGACTCATCAGCTCCACTGTAGTCCAAAAGCTTTCTGGGTGGCAGAAACGATGATGATTAAAACCTGAGATGTGGGCAAAACTCTTTTACATCTTCAAAAATGTGAAAACAAACCTTAAGGCAAAATGCTAAAAATAGGCTCATTTTGGTGAAATGAAGCTGTTTGAATAAATAAAATTAATAGATTTTATCTAAACCATCTGTAGTGTGAAATGGGAAGTCATAAAGAAAAGTCCTTAGAGACTTCTGATCACTCTACATTAGAAAGGAGAAGGGTAGGAGATAAAAATGGGGTCTCTTTCTATCTCTCTGGGAATTAACAAAGTGATCAGCAAAGTGAAGCTGCAGGCCAACCTGCTCTGGCTGCAGGCAATCTGGCTTTTCCAGCTGTCCAGAAGTCGAAGGTAAATGCTCTGAAAACACAAGACCAGAATCATATCAGTAAACCAATAGGTTGTATAAAGTGACAGATTCTCCTGGAAGTAAGGAAAGAAAGGAGGAGAGAGAGAAAGAGAGAGAGGGACCTAAACTCCCAGAGACTTAGTACTATAAAGGACTGTCACTTCTGTTATGTTGGTCTCCTGAAACCACATCATGAAACCAGATGTTAAAAATGACCCAACTCAACAGCTAGAATGGCTTTGTAGGTATGAGTATTTTGTAATAGTACCCGGAAATTGCAGTTTCATTTAGACACATTGTTCTTTCTTTTGTTCTTGTATGAAACTCTTGCTAAGACCAGATTTGGGTTTCTGTGGGTCTACCTTGATAAAAAACAAAAAGAAAGCAAAACATGAAATACCCCAGAATTTGTTCCAAATTTGTAGAGAGATGAATTCTGAGGATTTTCCTCAGGATGGAGAAACCGGATAGTCCTTGCAAAGGCAAATCCAGTATGATAAAAGTACGGGTTGCTTTTATACAGGACAATTTCTACACGTCTGTGCATTATACCAAGACGCTAGGTTTCTGAAGGGACTTTACCCATGGACCACAAACAATGGGGATAACTTCATTGGCTTTTGGGTAGTCATAGTGGGGTCCCAAGAGTTTGTTGAGGACCCCTTGCTTAATTCATTGACTGTATCAGATTCTATCTTGGAATTGGTATACCCCTTCATCTCCCACACTTAGTTAACTCATCTGAATAATCAAACAATTACAGGCCAATGGGAGGCAACCAAGCTTATAAAAGAGCTATGAAGAGTAAGTGTGCCACATGCTGTCCTACAAAGCATGATAGGAATACATGTAAGTGATTTTTTTCCCCTGCCCCTACCCTGGCCTTTCTTTGATTCTATTTAAAGCAGTATTAAGTTTTTTGGGATTAAAGGTTGAAGGTGTAGTCTTTTAATTTGATTAGCAACAATGTGCTTTAAATCCAGTGATAGAACTCTTGCTTTGCTGTAAAGTCTGAGGTACTTTTGGAGCAAGTAAGAGGGTGTATTTCTGCACAATCTGGCACTTGGCCTAATTTCTCAGTGTGAGCAGGGCTCTGCAGAGAGAGTTCTCGCCCTAGAAAATGACCACAGTGCCATAAGCCCAGAGCTATTTTAGAACTTAGAACACTCAATGACGTATGGTCATAGATTAATTTTTAAGTAAATTCTGTCCTCTTGATTTTTCTTTGTCCACAACCTGGGCTTCAGAGCCAGGCTCAGTGGGGCTGAGGCAAACACACACCTTTCTTGTGTTCTCAATGTCTATAGTCACTTCATGTCTCTGATTGTAAGTGCTGAATTAGTGTTATTTCTCATCCCGCTACCACCCCCCATTGTAATATGTGGAAAGGACCAGAGAGAGAGCTTTAGGGTGCTGATGGCAGAAAGCGACATATTCAGGGATGAGTGCATGACTCATTTGTCTGTACCTTGGAATCTGGTTGGATTTGATCCTGATTCAAATATCAAGCATCAGAGTGCATCAACAGCAGAGACTTCAAAATGAAGTCATTTAGAAGTTAAACGTTGGTAAACACCTGCTTGAAATGTCCTTGTAGACGGCTTAGCTTCTAAGCCACCTCCCTCCTTCCCCCAACTCCATACCTCAAAGTGTAGTGGAAAGTGCCAGCAGAGAAAAGGTTAAGCGATGACAATGTCCTTTTGCATCTGCTCTGACAACTTAGTCCTGCCTGATGCAATGCAAAATGGCTGAGATTAATCCCCCCAAAAGCGGTCATACTGGAAAGGCTAATGTGACTTTCACCACGACACTGGGCCCTTTGGAGTCTGATGTTTAATTCCATTGGAATGTTATTCTTTCCATTGCTTTTCTGACTATACTTGGATTTGAAACTACCAGGTCTTATTCCAGTACAAAACTCAATCTGCCTCGTCTTTAACAGACTTCAAAACATCCAAGTCTGTTTTATTCTACAGGTTTCCACTCAACCAAAAAGCAAGGTGCATGCTTTACCAAGTAAGTGGCTTGTCCTCTTTTGGAGTTCTTGGGAGAAATCCCAGTTCCAATGCTAACGATGAATGGCCACTACTGAACTTCCCAGCATCCCACTGTGGGGTCTTTTCCCAGTTATACGGCAGATACGGCATGTGCCTGGCCTGAAGAAACAAAACATTAACTTTGGAATTCTAATGGCTTTAAACCTTTGATCATCACTTTCTAACTGTCTTTAAAACATTTTGCCTACAACAGTTGCAAGCTGTGGTTTTTTTTTGTCTGTGTGAGGTGACTAACAGTGCTACCGCTACCGCTCTCTATGTGGGGAATGTATTCATCTAGCACCCAAAACCACCTACTGGCTTCCGGCACCTCTTATCAGCTAAGCCATCAGCCCTGAGCTGACATTTCAGCATTTAGAAGCTCCCTACCCCCAACAGAAATAAGTGACAGGAGGAGAAAAAAGCTCATTTGGCAATAGTTTGCTTCTGCTGTTTGGCCTAGAGAAAGACATTCAGAGTGGTAGAAGATTGTTTAGGAACAGCTGGCGAGCACCAGGGTGTGAGGCTGATTTTCAGATATGACAGCCACTTACAGGAATGCTGCCAGATACAGCTGTTTAAAAGCCTTAATAAACAGCAAGTCAATACTAATCTTTGCCAAATTAATCTTTTCCCTGACAGCCCATCAGAGCAATTATGTTTGGGCTTATTGTAAACATACAATTGTCAAACAGGGACGCTCCAGATTTTAAAATACTGTAGTTTGGTTCATACTCTTTCTTTAGAATGGTATTTTTTGTTTTCTCTGTAGTATCGTAAGTCTTTCCATTTTATTTTCTAGTCACTGTTCTTTTCTTCTGGCCTCATGTCAGTGTGAATAAAATTTCACTTTCAAATGTCTTTGCTAGCAAGCTGTTAATAAAATGTGAAATGATTCCTGCTGGTGGGCTTCATTAATTAGGCGCAACTCTGACCGTGCTGAAATATAACAGGTCATTGTTCTCAGTTGTCTCCCATCCGTGAACAAGAACTTCATCTTCACTTCTTCTCATCTACTACATTGCAGGCTGGTGTTGGATACAAATGACAAGATGTTTGGCTAAGTATGAAATGAGAAGACAAAGTCTAATCTCTCTGTGTACATGTAGATTGCCAAGTGTGTCTAACTTGGGTTTGAAGTTACCTCTTCCTCCCGCGGCTCCCAGCCTTCCTCCTCCGTGGTTGGTGAGGTTAGGGGGGCTCCCCATCCCCTTTCTCCAAGCAATGGTCTTGTGTACAGATTTGGAGCCTTTTTTTTTTTTTTTTTTGTTAGGAAAGGTTTTCCACACTGGGAAGTGGTTCCAAATAAAAGTAGAGAAATTGCCTTTGAAAATCCTAAAAAATAGAACCAGGAAATACAGTCTTTTCCTTGCTTCACCAAGTCATACTAACACTTGGTAATTAGAAAAGAAAATTCAGTATCCTGTTCATCAATAGTTTAATTTAGAATCCATGAAACTTGTCTCCTGAATGTTCTCTCTTGTGTTTGACACCCTACACGTCTAGCACCTCTTTTCTCCCTTCTTATTTTCTTGGTGAGACTAGTGTGTATTAGATCTTTTACTTTTGTCACAAATAGAAAAGCTCTTGTTCAATTATGTAGGCCAAAAAAAATATGGCATAAGTCATTTTGAAATTCTTTCCATCTTTTTGTAACCCTAGGTTTTTAATGAAATATTTGCATCTTCACTCTTAATGCTTGCCTGTAATATCCAATTCCCATCTATACTTAAAGAGCCTTTAAATCATCAAGAACACACCATACAATTCCTGTTGAGGATAATTGGTGATGTTTTATTGATTTTTCTTTGTATCATTGCATTTTTTTTGTGCACCTACCGTGTGCTATGACATTCAAAGTTGTTTTGGAGATAAGGAAATTGTTGAATTTCAGGCAGACAAAGAGATTTGTACCATGGGGTGACTCACATGAATTCAACCATTAAGCGGAAGGGTGACTTAGATTCAGAGGTTAAACTCATGATATGAATTTTTCTCCTTGCCTTGCCACTATTTTAATATTTAATCATCAGCAAAAGAGATGAATTTTCTGTTTCTATCCTTCCTTGAAAATAACAATTATGGCTAGGCACGGTGGCTCATGCCTGTAATCCCAGCACTTTTGGGAGGCTGAGGCAGGCGGATCGCTTGAGCCCAGGAGTTTGAGACCAGCCTGGGCAACATGGCAAAACCCTGTCACTGCAAAATATAGAAAAAAATTAGCCAGGAGTGTTGGCATGCACCTGTGGTCCCAGCTACTTGGGAGGCTGAGGTGGGAGGATTGGTTGAGCCCGGGAGGTGGAGGTTGTGGTGAGCCAAGATTGTGCCACTGTATTGCAGGCTGGGTGACACAGTGAGGCCCTGTCTCCAAAAAAAAAAAAAAAAAAAAAAAAAAAAGGACAATTATGAGTGGAATACGAAAATGCAGGCCAAATCTCTATTTAACAAATCAACGTGAGGACATCTATGTTTAACCAAAACTTTCTGTTCCAGCAGATAACCTATTTACAACAAATGTTCACATGAAATTTTTCATTAAAACAAAGAAATATGAATGGCTATTGGGATTTACTGGTAATTTAAAATATTCCTTGTTTAATATAACATACCTGTCTAGGACTCATTCTAAGTGGGGTACCTTGTAAACAAACATAATTGATTATTCCTTTGAGCATTTTCTCCTAGGACTTTGTAAAGTACTTCTAATTCCATTTGAAATTACATATCAAGTTATAGTCAAAACCCAATTGTCTCCAATTTCCACACCTTTTGGTTGAACCACATGAAATTACCATTTCGTAGATAAAAGAGGCCAAATATTAGCAATTTCGTACAGTTCAATCTAATCACTTTTCCAAGGAGTGGGACAACTCTTTTGCAAAAGGCAAGAGATCTATAGAAAAGGGATTGGTTGTTGATGTGCTAATTTTAAGTCATGCATTCATAAGTTTAAGAAATATCTTAGTAATGAATCTGAGCCAGAAGATACAGTTGACCCTTGACTAACAAGGGTTTGAAGCAAGTGAGTCCACTTATGTGCAAATTTTCTTTCGTCTCTGCCACATCTGAGACAGCGAGACTAACCCCTGTTCTTCGTCCTCCTCCTCAGCCTATGCAATATGAAGAAGAGGACGAAGAAATTTAGGATAATCTACTTCCACTATTGACACTGCTCAATAACATTTATTTCTCTTCTTTATGATTTTCTTAATAACATTTTCTTTTCTCCAGCTTACTTTAGGAATACAGTATATAATACTTAAAACATACAAAATATGTGTCACTTAACTGATTATGTTATCAGTAAGGCTTCTCAACAACAGGCTATTAGTAGTTAAGTTTTGGGGGCGTCAAAAGTTGCATGGGCATTTTCGACTGCATGGGTGTGGGGAGGAGTTGGTGCCCCGACCCCTGCATTGTTTCAGGGTTGACTGTACTGCTTTGGTGGTCATGGTTTCCTATGGACTGCTTGTGGTCCATGCAGATAGGCCTCTTTGCCTTTAACACAAATAATAAAAGGAATCACAGAGACCAACTTCATCCTTGGCTATGTTCACTAATTTGACTAACTGGAAGTCATTATTTGACTCATTTTGCCTTGTCAACTCGGTCACATTTGAATGGGAATCAGGATTTTGAATTATTATTTCTTAATCATTTCTTGATTATGTTAGAGACACACCTCAACCCACTCCTACACACTCTCACAATTTTTTCTTTTCCTAATCAGCTATAATTTTGATTTTGGTGTGTTGGTGAAGAAATCTGTTGTCCCACAGTATTGCTGTTATCTCTCAGAATGACTTTATTGGTGGTCCTGGAAATCTTAGGAATGCTTCAGCAGAGAACTTGACGTGCACTCCCACTGTTCCTCTCAGTTACAAGCTCCAAGCCAGGGCCTGGGCTACTGTGCCCAGAGTGGATTCTGGCTTTCTGAAAGATGGGGATTTCCTAGGCAATAGCTCACTGTACCAGAGCCTCAGGTTGGTGAGAGGGCGTCCTCAGAGTTTCAGGAAAGAACGTTTGTGGCCATGGAAGCCATTAACCCCCACTCTGCCCGATCACTTCCACCATAAAATTTATTTGGGATTTCTCATCTGACTAGGCTTGCTCTTTAGAGACTGATGGATCACCAGATAGAATACGGTCACGCATAATAACAGTTTTATTGATGATGTGTTTTCTTTTATTTACATTTGCTTTTACTGTATTTGGTATTGAATTTCAACACTCTCTACCCTGGTCGCACAGCTGCTCTAGAAAAGCTGTAAACAACACGGCGCTGTGCTTTCCTGCACAAACCGCCTGTCAAAGTCAAAGCTGCTCATTCTCCTCCCAGTAATTACCTTCTCAGTTTAGACTTAATGCAAGTGAAATTTTTACTTTATCATAATATAATAAATAAAAGACATTAGTTAATTAGTAGTGCTGGTATATTTCTAAAATACTAAACAGACAAACAATAAACTGTGAACTTAATCACATGAGTTCTTATACAGTTTCAAGACAGGAAAATTAGAGCTCTCAGCTACAGTCATTTTAATAATCACATGGATCTGCATTATTTATTAGTTATTACATGCTCAAGTGATTCAAGGTTGTACAATGCCTAAAATCATTCCAAAGCAAGCATACCTTTTGTCTGTTTAATTCTGAGTGGATTACATAATGCATATATTTGTATTTAGTTAAATTGCTAACTTTATTTCACATATTCCAAGAAAGAGACATCAGCCATTCCCTTGATTTCCAACCAGACTTTCTTGATATGATCCCCTAAAAAGGAGTAATCTGCTAGCTTTTTTTTTCAATGTGAAAGCTATGCAAGCCCTCAGGCAGATTTTCAAGCACTTTTGGTTCCCTAGCAAATCTCTGGTACCTTAAGAATTCTCTTGGAAGACCCAGGAATTCTGGAAAGAGTAGTAGCTTGTAGAGGCACAAAAGACAGCAAGAATGTCATTTCTATCAACAGCTTTCCAATTTGGATGGCTTTCCCTTTTCTTTTGCTGTCTGGTTACTCACCTTTCATTTTTAGATGCTTCCCTTTCACTTCTTCCAGCCCCTAGTTCAATTCTTAAATGCTTTCTGGATTTTGTGAAAAGCATGCAGCTTGAGGAAGTTTGGTTTGACTTTTACTTTTTTGCGGGGAGAGGTGGGGTGGTTCAGAATTGACTAGAACCAGCTGAGAACCAAGAAGCAACCCTTTTAAGATAGAGGACCTGTCTGTTTGTTTAGTCTTGGAGCTTGTGTGACTTGGAGGGCAATTCCGTTATATTGTATGAGGAAATAAAGTTCTTAAATATAATAGTTTTTTTTTGCATCAACCAAAGAAATGCAGAAATAAGGACTGGTTACTTAAATTTGCTGCTAAATGAAAAGCAGGTTTGGCTTTATTCATGTTACTGTAAAAACTAAATAATAAAGTATTCACACCAAGCGTGAATTTTTTTTTTTTTTTGCCAGCAAAAGTTAAAACATCAAAGAAATCTCTTTCAAATACTAACAAATTTACTTACAAACACCTATATTTATTATTTCATAAATAGGCGCAACAGGTTCCATAAAAAAAGATTAAATACAGACACAGTATGAAGAAACAATAAGACAGAGCCATATGTAAAGGTTATAATTTAGCTGTTTCCAATCTGTTTCTGCATCTAATAAAATACCAGGTAAGCATTTGGCAGTTTTATACATAAAAGGACTTAAATGACATTTACTAACCATTACACAAAAAGTGATACAAAAAAGCAATTTTTCTGCAGTACAAAATAAATGTGTTTGCGCTTCCCTTAATACTAGTTTCTTTTTGTCTGATCAATGAGACAAAGCCAATTTGTTTTTAAATTAAAATCACTTGGGAATACTTTTTATTTTCAAATATTTTGAAAATATAGAACTATTAGTCAGTTGTTTTAAAAATGAAGTAAAAATATGAATGTTTGCCAATTTAACCCCTATTGTGAAATCAATAAACTGGAATGAGCCAGTTTCAATTACAATTTAGCTACAAAAACATTCACATTTTATACTCTAGGAGAGTGTAACATAGATGCTATTTACAAACTTGCTATGACTGCTACATCAAGCCATTTAAAAAGTCTTTAGTAGTTTCATATAAACACCCATTATGAAAACCAATGGAAAATCCAGGACTTTTATCCGAGACATCTACAGTTGCTAAGGCAGTTACTAGAGCGCAGCACTTCACAGCAAAAAACCAACATAAAATCTGAATGGTCCAAATTTCCTTCAGGGAAGAAGAAAAACAATGTCCATAAAGGATTAAAAAAATAATAAAGAAGCATGACTATTTCTTCCAGAGTGGGTGACCCACAAGCTCAAATGGTCCTAAGTGCTTAGCAACTTGTATTTTCTAATAAAATGGAGAACTGCCTTGACTGTACAAAGCAATCCATGGTGAAAACACTTCCCTGAATTCCTCAGTGGAAAGAAGAGGTGTTCAGACTCTCAAGTAAGGTACAGTGCTTTGTCCCTCTGCATGCCCCTGTATGAAGAGAAAAAAGACAATTCCTTGTTACAAGTCGTTCTGAGCTACAGGTGACAATGGGGGGATGGATGGCTTTGAATTATTTGCTCCAGCTTGAGTTGTTCACTGGGAAAGTGCAATTAGTTAACCTACATCTGAAGTGAGAAGTGAGCTAAAGGCATTTATTCTTGGAAGAGCTAGAAGACTGCTCAACAATTTCTGGTGTCTTCTGCCTTCACGAATGTGAAACTATCCCGGATCATGTTTTTGGAAGCAACAAAACGATCAACTAGGAATGATATCATGCTATGAGCGCTGTCTACCACCAGGTGGCGATGACCACCCGCTTACCCACTACTGCAGTAGTCGTTATTCCAGTCCACGGGCTGTGGGGGAGGATTTCTGCACCCCGAACGCACATACTCCATTGCTTGGGTGACAACTTGTGCAGCTGTAGATGTAGGATTGATAATAGTCTGATAGTCGGGTTGAAGAGTAAATCCCTGAAAGGGAAAGCAAGTCCGTAAATAAGGATCAAAATGCATTTTAAGAAGAAAAGCACCTAAATATTTATTCATTCTTTGCAGACACACTAGGCCTCTTGCTTCTGTCTCTGTCGGAAGAGCCCAGAAAATTTAAAACAAAGGTAGAAAAGAAATGTCCACAAGTCCATTCTTTTTACCTTTCCTTCATTTAATCATGTGTCAGAAAACCTTTAATTATACCCTTGAGCAGATAAATTGAATTGAGAAACAATTTCAAATATAGAGGAGCCAACTCAATCAAAACAAAGGGAGAAGAGGGCCTAAACCCCTCAAAGTTTATGTTTTCTATCAAACGTAAGGACACATTAATAGTTAATCCCCAGAATATGCAACAGAATCTTTTTTGAAGGATTCAGGCAGCAGGTGGCTGAGTGTTTTATTAGACTACACCTATTCACATATTGTTCTCAAACCCCTTTTTCTTCATTCAGTCACAAAGGGACCATCTGCTTCTTCTTTTATTTGTATTTCTCCCTCAGCTAAAAAATTTCAACCAAAGCTTTTTAACAGTTGTTGGACTAATATAGAGAAAAGAGATTCAAAACAACTTGCCATTGGAAAACACAGGGAGGGAAAAGTGTACGACAGAGCAAATATTTTTTAATTGAAAAGTCTATTAACTGGCAAACAATAATCAGACTTCAGGAAGATTCTGCTAATACACTGGCATGGTGAAGTGTTGACTTTTAATCCTAGCGAAGCTATTAAAAATTCAAGGACAGAATCTCTGAAGTATACAGCTATATCTGGTAAACAAAAAGCATTCTACACTAAGATTTATTTTTAGATTCTCTGGTGAATTCAAGAGCCACATAAGCAAGCTTTGCTGGAAATGACCAGAAAGGCAACTTAATTAATCTTATGGTTGTCTCTGAAGCAGACTCCATCCATGGTTTTAACCACTAAGAAATCAAGAGATTAAAAAACAAACCATTCTCTATTTACTTGGAGAAAGCTTTTGAAGGCATAATATTGGTGAATTTTCACTTTTAAAGAACTCAGCAGGATGATGGGAGGATTGATTTTTAACTAGGGATACCTCCTTAGACTTTTATTCATGTTTGGGTGTCCCTCGTGTAAAGACTCGAAGGCACCTATTACCAAAGATTCTAATTTCTCATTATTCAGTTTTAGGTATTAGGTTTATTTCCCATTCAAATGATAAAGACTTCCAGCCAACATCACCACTGATTCCCACACAAACTGTGGACAAAGACAAAACTCTGAATGATTGGAGACAAATCACTGAAGAATGGAGAATTCAACCAGACTGGTTACTTGATCTCACACAGACTAAAAGAAATTCACAGCTTGCTTAAGGAAAATAAGCTTGTCTATGTAGATGTGACCTGTTCCTCAAGCTGTAAATATCTTCCAAAATATTTCCCTAGTGTCTATTTCGATGCTGGGCGAAGGGCAGGAGAAAACTCTCGAGAGGAGTCTTGTCTTGGCTTCCTTTATTCAGCCTCATCACAAGGCTGCTGTAAGCATCTTGAGATCAGAGAGTGTTTCAAATACTTACTGGGTATTCTCAGGGCCTTGCCCATAATAGAGGCTCAATAAATCATGCTTTTTGTAAGTAAAGTTTATTGCAGACTGTTTGATGCTACTGTTGGAAAGGTTCAGGGTATATAAATGTTTAAATGTCAGGGATTTCCTATCTTTTTGTTGTTGATAGAGACTGGGTTTTGCTCTGTCACCCAGAATGGAGAGCAGTGGCATGATCACAGCTCACTGCAGCCTCAAACTCCTAGGCTAACCCAACCCTTATGCCTTGGCCTCCCAGGTAGCTAGAACTACAGGTGTGTGCCACTATGCCTGGCTAATTTAAATTTTTATATATATATATGTATATGTGTGTGTGTGTATATATACAATTTTTTTTTTTTTGTACAGATGGAGACTTGCAATGTTGCCCAGGCTGGTCTTGAACTCCGGGGCTCAAGCGATCCTCTTACCTTGGTCTCCCAAAGTGCTGGGATTATGGGCATGAGCCATTGCAGCCAGCTGCTATATTTTTAGTGTAAAGTTCTCCATATTGGATTTCTGTTTTGTTTTATTTTTGAGACAGGCTCTTGCTCTGTCACCCAGGCTGGAGTGCAATGGAACCAGCTTGGCTCACTGCAGTCTCCACCTCCTGGGCTCAAGTGATCCGTCCACCTTAACCTCCCAAGTAGCTGGGACTACAGGTGCTGCCACTATGCAAAAAAAATTGCTAATTTTTTTTTTGGTGTGCATGTATGTGTTGTAGAGACAGAGATTCGCCAGATTTCCCAGGTTCATTTCCAATTTCTGGGTTAAAGAGATCCTCCCACTGTGGCCTCCCAAAGTGCTGGGATTACAGGAGTGAGCCACCATGTTCGGTCTCCATATTGAATTTTTACACAGTTGACAAAATGTAACCTAAAAGGACAAAAGTCTCAAAAAAGAAGTAGTCGAGAATACATGGACTTAGTTGATGGTGTGGAAACATATGAAAAAGCAAAAACAAGCACACACACACAAAAAAACAAGCACAAATAAACAAATCCATCAACCACGCAAGAACGCGCACCCCCTTTCGCTGCCTTTCCCCACACAAAGGCAACAGAAACCGCCATTTTTTCCCCATGAATGAAAATAGTTCCTCAGGTTGTGAGAAAACATTATTAGTTTAAGATTAAATGAGTGACTTCAGTTTACAAAACCAAAATTATGTGTTAGCTACAAAGTTCAAAGATTTAAACTTCAGCTAACTTCAATGTCTGTTTTAAGAAGATCACTAATATCAAGGACCAAGAAAAATACAAGCAAAGCCTGAAGTAATATTATTTCACATTATTTTACTTTCTTTCAATTTAGAAAATGACACATACTTCTGAACACTATAAAAAGAGATGCTGAGGTCAAATGTAGCACTCAGTAAATATTGATTATTGGTGTAAATATGAAACAACATGATGATATACATTTTTTGAAAAACTGTTTGCTTAGTAGTCTAATTAAACAAGACTGAATATTTTGCATTTTAATACTCAGGAGAAAAATCGCCAACTGTTTTGTAGCATGCCTGGAATTTTAAATTTCATTTTCTGGTGCCAGATTGAAATAAAAATAGGAAACATGATAAAGATTAATTTGATGTCAGAAGGGACATTTGCTCTTTAATTAGATTTCTGCAGCCCTCGCAGTTTTGTTGTGCCACCAGAGCAAGTCCGAAAAAGCCTGCAGCACAACCAAACAGTGATCCTCATATCCACACTTTACTGGGAACTAATTTCATTTCCTGCCTGTCTGGAGAGGTATTTTCAACAGGCATCAATGTTTTTGTCTTCACAACTGATTTATTCATCAATCTCAATGTGATTTTTTTTAAACCTTTAAATTACACCCAAATCCTAAAGCAGCTGTTTATTACACAAGGAAATTGAAAATCTGTCTGTGTGATATCATACAAAGATTTTTTCTTAAGGTTATAAAGGAAGTTGACAGATATTAATGATTTTTTTCTCTTGACCTCATTCGACAATCTCATGAGCAGAAAAAAAGGAAGAAAATTGGACAAAAAAAAGCAGGTCCATGGTTTCAGTGTATAAAACATTATTCTAGAAAAAAAATGAAACTATTATTCCTGGTGGACTACACAATCATTTTTGTAGGATACATTCATTTTCAAAAGGATAATAAAATAGCTAAAGTAATACTGGAATATGAGACACTATTTTAAAAATACAGTTGCTGTTAACTTTCTTCTCTCTCTCTCTCTTTCTCTCTCTGTCTGGTGTTTGGATATGTCCACATGGCTCCCACATGAGGAAGCAAACATCTTCAAGATAAAGGTGTTTTGAATGATGAATCAGGTCGGATTTTATCCACAACTCAGGTCTGCATCTACAGGCTGAAGACTAACTGATGACTCAGATGTGGGCCCCAACAAACTGTGGCGGTGGCAATAAATGAAATGACAGCATGGAGGGGAGGTGGACTCCCTTTTTGATCCTGATTTTGGGATTATCAGTTCTCTGGGGATACCAGTCCCCATCACCTGCAGGATCCCACTCCAATTCCCTGCCCTTGACTCTGACCTTGCCCCTACCTCTCTATTTCCCTGCTTCCCACTGGCCTCCTTCCCATCTCCTAGACAGGCCATGCTCCTCCCCAGATTGGCTCTCCCAGCCTAGAGTCCCCTTTCCTGGCTGCTGCTGTCTGTGGGAACGTCCTCCACACCCTTCCCACTTTCCAGTATTTAAAGCATGCTTCCTCTTCTCATCCTTCAGGTCACTGTGCCAGCCCTTGAGAAGGGCCTTCCTTGTCCATCCCAGCTAAAGGCTCTGTCCTTCCTCCATGCACCCTGAAAGTCTGGAAGTCTATCTTCCAGTTTTATTTTTTTTCAGAAGACCTTTGTTATTTGTTTATCGTATCACCACTGCCGTCCCTCCCCTGCCAACTCCACGGGGCAGGGGTCTCATGACTTGTTCTCACTCATCACTCAATTTCCAGAGCCTAGACAGTGTCTAGCACATGCTAGGGGTTCAATTAAAATTTTTTCAAATCAATTACATTTTTAAAAACTTCCAAGGAATTGAAATTGAAATTCTACTAGCTGATCTTTAATTCATTCTAACAGTGAAACACTTTTACTGCTCATTTGTTTGTCTATTTGTTCACTACTCAACAATTATTTTGACTACTTAGCATGATCAAGGCATTGTTCAAAGAGTTCTTAGTCAATGTAGTCTTTGCAGCGATTTACTCTCCATTTTGGGTTTATGCCATTTGGGTAAATTGTAATCAGGTCTTCCCATCTCAGCAAGCATACTTTTTGGGGTACACTAACAGAACTGACTTAAAGGATGATGAATAACTTGCCCAATGTAATCTGTTCTATTTTTTCTTATACAGTTAAGATTCTATATGGAAAGACAAATCTCTTGGATTTTTATATGTGGTCTTATGTAAATCTGAAATATTTGAAAACTATTCAAGATCACAGCCATATCATCCAAGGTGTTTGTGTTAGCATAAATAGAAAAAGTAATCATCTCTGAGTGATAAATCAGAAAAAGGATCTCCTCTGCACACAGCTCCAGCCCTCAGCATGGTGAGGAAACTGAATTTTTGTTTTTTTTCCTCCAGAAAGAAACAGCCCCCAACTATAGTGCTGTAAGCAAAACATGGGTCCTTAGCCAGGCAGCACCCTCAAACAGATGTCAATCACCCAACCAAAGGTGGTGTCCTCCAAACCATTAATTCTTCATACAAACACTACTGGTGCGTTAAGATGCATGGATACCCAAGAATGTTCCTTTAATTGAAGTTGATGTCTGATGGGAAGAGTGGGAATTTGCCCCTAAGAATATAACTCGGTCATACGCCTCTTAAGACAAGGCAGGGTGGTGGGAAGTGGCTTTCTACGTACTCTTCTTCCCCAGTGAATCAACAACTGGTGTGTTGGATGCAGATAAGAAAGTTGTCATAGCTTTAGCAGTATCTTTGGCTTAGGGACCAAGAAAGACTTCAGTAAGAAGATGAATCCCTTTGTTCTCCATAACCATTTTGATTTGAGAAGTAACCAGAATTTAAAGATCCTTTGAATTCTTAGGAGATACAGGTTTTCTCATATGAAAGAGTTAAAAGTCCGCAAGAATCATTGTGAATGAGATGCAGCAAGCCTTTGGAATTCAGCCTCTGAGTTTTGAACCGACCTGGGTTTGAATTCCAGCTCTAACCTTATGAGCATATGACTTAACTCTGTCAAGCCTCAGTGTCTTCCTCTAAATGAAGATAATGCTAGTACCCGCACTGTAAGTTTTCTGAGAATTAAAGAAGAGGGGGTATATTAAAAGCATTGGGCTTGTTACTGTGAGCTCTCAAAAGTCCTGTCAATAATAATAATAGTAATAATAATAATGAATTGGGGACTACGTATATTTGATTTCTTTTTCTGCCTCTCCTTCCGCTCCATCTCCCCAGTCCAACTAAAGATTTGAATTCCACAGAGAGGTAGGACTTCAATTCTACAGGAAAGCTGTGTTTGCCTTATATCCTTATAGCTTGGAGAACAATAGAGTTCTCCAATTGGAGTATATAAGTGATACCTGCATTTAATGTGATTTGTAGTTTTTACTTTTATTTATTTTTTAAAAAATTATATTCAGTCTCCATAGAGACTATAAAAGATTGCCAGTGTCAACTATACTGCGAGTTGTCATGGCAGGGTACTGGGAGAAGCTTTCAATTGGCAATAATCACATCTCAGATAAACTTCATTGGCTACGATACTGCCACTGCGCAAAGCTGCTTTTATTTTTTAAAATAAAATTTAAAAAATAGTTTTAGGATTTCAGGATGCCTTCTGTTCAGTTTAGTTTATATTGTTTGAGCCTAATTTTCAAATTTTAAAATAATACCAAAATCCAAAAGGAATATTTGGTTTCAAAGAAAAGTTAAGCTAAAATTGCACACAAATGGTTTCAATAATCAGGGAGTGGGTAGGGAGGCTTCCAAACAGTCTGTGTTTTTCAATTTATGCAGAAGCCAGATACCTATTTTTAAATAAAACTCTGGTTAAAATGTTCAGTTCTTAGGACTTTCAGGGTTCCACCAGATTTGGTGTTGGATCTGATTTCATTTTTCAGCATTTATTGGACTCAAGAGGCATACCAGTCAAGACTTTCTCATCTCCAAACAATATTTTTTAAAAAGTTGTAGAATTCTCTATTCCAGAGAGATTCGGCAGCACTTGGTATCTTAAAATAACAAATGTACTTTATTCAAGAAACAGAAAACAAGAAGAATGATTAGAAACATGAAGCAAAATGGATATCATGGGAAAGAAACCAGTGATTATGAAAAGAAGCAACTGTCAATTGTGATGGCATAATGCCACACGAACTCACTACTTGTAAATTACATTTTGCAGAAAGCAGATATTTGTCGAATATCTTTAGTGCTCTCTTGACTTACACAGAAGGATAGAAAACACATATTCCCCATCCTGTCGTGGATAAACAACCCTCCCACCCCCCGCCACCACACTTCACAATAGGGGTGCACACTCTAAGTCCAGAGCCATTGCACTTACTTGCTGCATGGTGGGTGAGTGTAAGGCGGACTGGACCTGCATAGGGAGCTGGTTCCCAAGGGGCTGCTGCATGGTGAGCGGCTGGTGCTGCTGCATGTTGAGATGCTGGTGAAGAGGCGGGCTGATCTGGAGGGGAGGAGGAGGGGACACAGCCATGTTCGCTATAGAGACAGTCACTGGCATTTGGTTATTCGGCTTGGGGGCTATGTTCCTGGGGAGACTAGGATGCATGGCGGTTAGGTGAGGATTCATTCCTGGTTGTTGGTGATAGTGGGAACTTAGGTACAGAGCCGAGTGGGCCTGGCTGGGCCCGTGGAACACCGACGGCTTGGAATTGATCAGCTGAGGAGGTTGAGATGTCTTCACGTCAACAGGTTCACTGTAGCTCTGTTGAGGAAACAAATGAGCAGAATTGGGAGGCTGATACATGAGTGTTGATTCTAGGTATGACGCTTTGTGAATTTATTAAAGCACTTTCCCTGGAATCCATACCCGTGACTATCCTGGAGTCTCTTATCTTAGAATCCCTCCACCACTATTTGTAATGTGATTTATACAAGACAGCTTCCATCCCTTTTTACGAAATTGAAAACAATCTGCAATGACATTTTGTTCCTTTGCCTAAATGTTTAACTCGGTGACTTTTCTCATCATCCAAATGAGGGTAACAAGATGGGTTTGTGGGGGGGGACGGGGGAAGGCAGATGCCACGAATGCCCAAATGGGAAACACACGTGAAGATTACTTTCAAAGCAATTCAGTTCTGGAGTTCTTCTATAGATTATAGGTTTGGTTTTTAATTTTTCCTTTTTTATATTCTCAAAGAGACTTGGCCTAGATATTTGCACAAAGAAAACAAAGCTGGCTGATGGAAATGGATATGGGAGAACAGAGTTCTAAAATACCTTTCTGAAGTCATATAAAACTACATTAATATACTCTTCAAAGTAACTGCAGAACTTATCCTGAGTTTTAAAATGAAGTTGGTGATGAATTGTCCTCCATAATGAAGTAGATAAAAATAATCTCTCTTAGAAATTTTAGACTCCATCATAAATTAATATAATTTTGCCCTAATTTTTCCACACCTTCATATGGTCATTTCCTAATAATATTTTAATTGATTTAAAAACTGAACAGGAATTAAGTCTGTAGCAATTCCTCATGGGCCTGAACCTACCTCCTACATTTCCTGAGAGGAAGAGACTGATAAAACAACCAAAGATAGAAGGTAGAACCAACTGGAAGGAAAAAAATGATAAAATGGACTGGAGAAAAAAAAATCACTTTGTCAAAACAAGGTCTTGAGGACGCATATATGCTTTTACTCTGCAATCTCGATGTCATGCTTATTCAGCTTTCAAGTCAAAGTGAGTTTCTTGCTACTCTCCGCACTGCAGGGAGCACTGTGCCATGAGGGCTCTCGGGGTCCTTCTGCTCGGTGCACCACCAGGCAACCCACTGACAGGCCCTTAGAGAAACGGGTTCATCACGCATGACGGCATGAAACTCAAGCCGGGTAGCTTCATTATCACCAGGCAGCTTACAATACGGTTAGCAACACAACTCATTTGTTTTCAATAATGCAGTCAAGTTTCATGAAAACCACTGTAAGAATGATGCTGCGTATGTCTGCTGACTCCCAGGGGGACAGGCTGGGGTGGGTGGACGATTAGCCCCACATTCTGTCATTACAGAAAGGACACATCTGACACCTGTAAAAGTATGCCAAACCATGGAAACCTGGGGTCCTGTGAGACTCTGAATACTCCATGCACAGTGTAAAGTAAGGTATACCCAAATAATTCCAGCCCCTTTGGAGAGTCCTCTCATCCTGACATTTTCCCCTGTGTCACTGTTGATGCAGCTTTCTGAAATAGGAACAAATATTTAGACTCCCTGTCTTCGCTATTAACATGAAAAAATGTCAAAAACTGTTCATGAAAAATCTTTAAGGAAGGTTTTAGATCAAAAAAGCTTTATTAAATGTAGCTCCTAAAAGGTACTTTTAATTAAAAAAAAAAAAGTTTTAAGTAGATTTTTTTTGGCTTCCATTTAAAAATTCTTATTGTTGATGTGCAAAATAGTTAACAATTCAAGGAAAAGGTCAAATGGGTTAATCGAAGCTGTGTAAACAGTGACTACTTCCACATCAGAATAACATGTACTGCAATTGATATGCCTAAAAAATTATTCCATATATGCCAGAAAGATTATGTCTTAAGTCTGTGTGTTTAAGTAATCTGGAAAAGTGTTCGGTGTGTTTGAATTCCCTCTTTTTAGCCTATTGCAGAAAGGCTAGTTTCATATTTAGTCACAGACTGTGTTGACTTCATACCAGAAAGAAATCATATTTATAAAAATGGATACATATTGGTACATCTTTAGTTTTTGCTTTATAGTTGTTGTTTTTAATTTAAAAATAATACAAGTTACTCACATTCTCCTATGATCAAAAGTAGAAAATATGTGTAATTGTAAAAATGTTTTCATTTTTAATTTCTGTATATAACTTATTACTAGATAATGAGGTAACTTTTGGCTAAAGAAATAAAAATATCAAATTCAAAATAAACAATGAAACTAATTCTCCTGAATTCTACTATTTAAATAATAGTATGTGGTCCATCATATAGACAGATGATAGATAAGCAGACGTAGAGATGGAATAGATATACACATTTATAGAAGTCAACAGATAGCAACCTAATTTGAGATACTTTATTACCAACCTTGGAAAGCTCTCTTTTCTCATGGATAATTAAACACAAAACATTTTCTCTGTCTAGCCACTTATTTATCATTTATGTCCTCTATATCAAAGCTGCAAAGACCAGTCCCCTTCAACCTACTTTGAAAGAGTAGTCACTTTTAATCACTAGAAGAACTATTGGCAAACTCAAAGTAAATACAGTTCCAAAGATGATGATTCAGACAACACTTGAAACATAATTTTTAACATAGAGGGAGGCAGACTTTGGGGGAAGTTATATATATTTTCCCTTTATTTTCTAATCATTGAATGTGACAACAAATAATGTATCCAGCCATGTGCCTAAATGTGGCAAGTGCTCCAATGTGAGTTCTCTTCCTGTAGTCTCTTTTCACAAAGATATCCTGATTCCTCCAAAAGGGGATCTTTTTTTGATGGTAGGGACTTGAATTTCTGTAGCCCATGCATCTACCATAGTGCAAAGTACGTAAAAACATAATTATGTTTTCTAAGGCATGAATGACTACTCTTGAGCAATCCTCCAGGCAGCCACCATTGCCCTTGCTGACTTGCCCCCTTGACCAGACACACCGTTCCTCTTCTCATGGAGTGAGGAAGGATCTGAAGACTTGGAAAAGCCACAGAGTATTAGACTGACCTTCCTCATGCTCTTCTCTGCTGTCGTCAGGAGCCAAACCCTTCCTGAAGTGATGAGAAATTGCAGCTTTCCGCTCTGTCCTTTGGTTAGATACACTGCCCTTTATGCCTCACTGCTCTTGGGGGAATGGCGGCAGCAGGGCAGCTAGTTCAGTCTCACCCTTACTTTGGGAATTTGTATCTTTATATAATGGTCCACTCATTTAGATGAGGAAAAACCTGCTTCTGGCTTCGCTTTTCATTAATTATTAAGCAGACTAGTACAATAGACAATCTATTAATTACAGAGCTATTTTATTGTTCTGGAAGATAGGTAGAATAAGTTCATTTTCAGTGGCAAACTGCCATAAATTCATAATGCGATTAAATGAAAATACATAGAAATCATAATGTACTCTTACTGTCATTTTTTTCCAATTTAACTGTGAAAGCAAGGCTACAATTTTGCTAATCAATTATATCGCATATGAAGACTTCTATACCTATCATTCAGAAATTAGAACTATTTTCCCATACATACTAAGTAATGTGCATTTGTTTCCACTTTTAAACACATTAACCACTTTTATTTAGCAATGAGTGTCGTATTGGTCACCTGACAAATGTGTTTCCCAGCATGTAGACAACTGAAAATCAACCTTTGGATCCCACACTTTCACAGGAGAAATGTGTTCTTGCTGTTAGTTTCAGAGTATGTTCTCTTTCCTATGTGCTTTTAGACCACAGATTCTGGAAGATATTTTCTACAAGCCATAAAGTGGGGGTAGTGGCCAGAGAGACATTTTGAGTATTATCTGTAGCGGGTTCCTTTGACATATGCAAAATGTATAAAGGATACAACTCTATAAGCCTGAAGATACCTCTTACTAACCAAATTGTTGATTATCCAAGGTAGCTTCAATCCCATCTACTTTGTATAAAGAAGATAATACTGCATAGTGTATAATTTCCCCCATTCTGGGATGATACGTGCTATAAAAATGAAAGATTGACAAAGCTATTGTTATTTAAAATAGCAAAGTATAAACACAATACATAAAACTCAGTGGAAAGAACAATATAAGAGTTTCTGAACCAAATCAAATTAATAGTCCATCTAATTTGATTCTTGTTTTCAGCACTGACCGATACTTGATGCATTGAAAATTAAACAAAATTTATGCACCTACTCAATTGTGCATTGCTCCTTCTGGAAGAAAAATTCTTTCTGGTCCATGCAGGTGATTAACTTATACCCTGAAGCATGAGATTTTATTATCTTTAAATCACGATCTGGGTTTACAGAGCTGCAAATTTTATGTTAACAGTCATACAATGATCCATCCCATTTGCAAATTCAGACTCAGTATTTGTCTCTATAGCTCACCATGGCATGATATCTGTAAGTTTGCCTCATTTTATAAAAAGAAACTATTTTTTTTTCAAATCCACTTTCCTTTAATTGAACTAAGCATCGTGCTTCTTTACTATTGACTATGGAAACAGAGAACTTTCTTGTCTTAATTCAATATTGTCTTGTTCTGTATGTTTAAAAAAAAAGGTTTCCATTTGTCCTTTACACATTTTAGTACTTCATGAACTATTCCTTAAGGTAGAAACAAAATCTTATATTTGATGTTATGACCTTAAAGTCATGAATCTGATTGCCTTTATTTAATAAACCAGAACATAGTTATCCAAATGCCATATCCATCCAGGTTGGCAATCCTGAGAAGTTATACACTTATTTCAATAATGCTGCCTTTATTTGGGATATTTGGGAGCTTCCCTACTGGAATTCTCTTCAGAGCCTGTGGGACACTGTTTTACATATCCTCAGACAACTCTTTGTCTTTTGATGGTGAATTTGATTTTTGGAAACAGCTAATAGTCACTTGAAGCCAAGTCTGCGGGTTATATCTGGGTGATGTTTGGGGAAAAGAATGAGGTGTGAAAACAATGTAACAAGATTGATTTTCTAATGTGGCTCATAAACTTTTCCTGACTACAGTTCTAAAAGAGGAGTTTCAAAAATTTTTTGAACTCTGGGAGCAATAATAAAATGAGTTTGCAGCCTCCCAAGGTGACTACTTTGAATGCAACACTCATTTTGGGAATATAAATTCTGGTCTATGTGGTAAAATGAAACTAGTTCCATTGCTTTAAAGTTATACATTGTTTTCAGCATAATAATTTAGATCCATGTCTAGGAATTCCTGAGTCTATGGAAAAACTATATTTCCTTCAGCTTTATTTAACAGTCCAACCCCATATGACCTTCAATAGCATGTAAAATTGCTTAAGACAGGAAGTCTGAGCCTTCATAATAGCATATATCCTTGGACCTCTTTGCAGGGTTCATAAAGATAATTTCAATTAAGAAAACTATAGATGAATGCATTTTTGTTTATATCTAGATCATTTCTTATCTTTATAAAGAAATGTATCTATGAAGCAAAAATTTTCTTTTTTAAATGTCACCTTTAGAATTTATTTATATCAAAATAGCCTTCGATATAAAGACAAATTGAAAATATAATCCAGCTAAATTTTCAATGATATGCAAATCTTTCCCTTCTGCTTTGTATACCTACTAATACTAAAAATAAAATTAATAATAATACTCATAGCTTATATGTATTACGTGCTTCCAATGTTTAGGATGCTGAGTCATGCTGTTTATTTTTTAAATTTTTGAATTTAAAAAATTTTAATTTTATTGTGATAAGAACACTTAACATGAGATCTACCATCTTCACAAATTTTCAAGTGTACAATCCAGTATTGTTGACTCTAGGTCCAATGTTGTACAGCAGATCTCCAGAGCGAATTCATCTGGTTTGGGGAATGCTTTCTGCCTGTTGATTATTGACTCCCTATTTCCCCCCTCCCCCAGCCCTGGCAACCACTGTGCCGCTCTTTGATTTTATGAAATTGACTATTCTAGATAACTCCTATAAGTGGAATCATGCAGTACATGTCTTTCTGTGACTGACTTATTTAATTTAGCATAATGTCCTCAAGTGAACCATGTAATTTATATAGATTTTCTTATTTTATCCTCATGGAAACCCTAAGATGTAGGTCCTATTATCTTCTCTGTTTAACATTTGAGTAAATGGAGACTTAGAACATACAAGGAACTGCATGAAGATATGCAGTTTGGAAGTGGGAAACCTGGGATTCAAATCTAGATCCACCCACCCCAGAGACTACAGACTCCTCAGCCTGGGGACTCTCCCAGTACGATAGAGGTGGCACTTGTAGAGGTCCTAGAACAGGCTTCCCGTGATTCCATATAGAAGCACAGAGGTTGAAGTTGCCTTAGAGGCCTCCGATCCTTATTTATAACATTTGCTTCTGCTTTTCAGTTTCTCTCTATGGAAAGAAGTTGTTTATTTTAACAATTCAAGAGTTCAGCAATGTCCCCTGTTCAGATTAAATTCATCTAATTTGAAATGGAACCTATTTTCGTATTCTGTAGTCAGAGAAAATTAAGCATGAATAATCACTAACCTATGTCTAATGCCAGTGTGGACTTAAACACCCTTGAGTCTTTGTTTTCTGGGTTTCATAAGCTTGAATCCTCTCTTTTTCTGCTACTACCTTCTAACTTTTGGCCTTCCAGTCAATTTTATGACCTTTTCCAACTTCCCCCTTTAAATGACAGAGCCTAAAATTGAAGAAGGTATTCTGGAGTCTGACCAGTGCTGTGTTTGCAGCATCCTGTGTCTTATACATGTGTCCTGAAATTCTTTTGCTTGTACAGCAGGAGTGACCAGAGCTGGGCAGTTTTGTCACTGGCTCCACACGACCAGCTGAGGAACCCACCCGGCTGGAATAGCATAGCACAAAGCAGTGCTTTCCAAACATTAAGCAGGCCCAGATTCCTCTGAAGGTCTCAGCCTCTGTTGGTAGTGGGGGTAGCAGAGTGGGCAGTCGGCTGGACTCCACCCTCAATTAAGCCAGGGCAGCTTTACTCTTAGCTATTTCCTATGTAAGAGCTGGCATGGAATTTTATGGGAAGTTGTTACTTCAATAAAATGAGGTGCTAGTTTGAAAGATTAAAAACATTTGAGAATCACTGAGGGTAGAGAGAAGCCTATAAGCTCTGGAAGAAGACAGTGAGGAGTTTGAGTCCTACTCTGCTGCAGCCACTGCGGGCAAGCCATTTACTCTCTCTGCCTAGAGACTGTCTAGAAAATGGGGCTAATTCCTACTGTGCAGGTTTGCTGTGATGGGAAATAGGAACACATGTAAAATGCCTAGCACAGTATAAGGCACATAGAAGCTACTCTGTAGACGGAGGCCATGTATATTTTTGTTACTATTGGAAACAATTCAATATCCTGGTAAGAATGGGCCAGAACTTCCATTTGGAAGTTACAAAAGCTAGAATATTCGTTTCCTAGGATTAAGCACTTTATTCTGGGCAGATTTCAATGTTATTCAAGCCTGGAGTCACACTAATTAATCTGCTGGATTAGATGGTATATAGCAACTTTTTAATTTTTTATTATATTTTGAGATGGAGTGTTACTCTGTCGTCCAGGATGGAGCGCAGGTGGTACAATCTGGGCTTGCTGCAACCTCTACCTCACGGGTTCTAGTGATTCTCCTGCCTCAGCCTCCTGAGCAGCTGGGATTACAGGCACCCACTACCATGCCCAGCTAATTTTTGTATTTTTAGTGGAAACAGGGTTTCACTATGTTAGCGAGGCTGGTCTTGAACTCCTGACCTCAAGTGATCTGCCTGACTCAGTCTCCCAAAGTGCTGGGATTACAGGCATGAGCCACCGTGCCTGGCTGGTATATAGTACTTTTAAATGGAAGATGTAATCACCGAAGCATTGTCAATCCTGTGACTCAGTTTCACAGGTAGAGTCAAAGGTCATTGACTGTTCTTATTTTTTATTATGTTCTATAAGAAGCAGCTAATTTTAAAGGATCACTTCAGGCCTTTCAAGTATCATGAAACAGTCCACTCGGATCTGCTGTATACATCTTTGTCTCTCAGCACCCAGCCCTGTGTCTGACATAGAACAGGTGTCCTGCAGCCCTGCTCTGGATGCAGAGTATGGCCTGGGGGTGAAGAGGGGAGAAGGAGCAGACTGTGACTATGACATGACCACAAATTAGTGAGAGGATCTATTGGCCTAGGAATGCAAAGTCATATTTGGGGAAATGAATGCCTTGCCTAGAAAATAGGTACTAAATTATAGAGCTCTGGAGGAGTAAGTCAAAGTGGCTAGGAAGAATTTAGGAAAATGGACAAGGTGCTCTGGCTAACACAGCTTTTCATGAACAAAAATGAGCTTATCAGAGAGAATGTCAATGCTATGCCATGACTCTGAGGCACTGGCTGTCTTGGGGTGCAGAGGAGCACATTGAGAGGACTCATGAGCAGCATGGCCCAGCAGAAGACTGAGGGCAGTGCAGGTCAGTGTCAACCTTGGCCACTGGTTACCTGCAGGTGTCTTTCCTCTTCAGTGAAATGTTGATAATCAAGCCTACTTCAAGGGATAAGGCCTGAGGATTAAGGGAACTTATGCAAGTAAAATGATCTTTTAAAAACATAAGTCTCATCAGGCTATCTATCCCCTAACAGAACCCATTCTGTGGCTTCCCTTTGTACTGAGAATGAACTCACCTCCTTTCAAATGTCCTCCCAGGCCTTCAGGATTGGGCTCCTGCCCATCTTCCCAACTTCAGCTCAAACCACACTCTCTCCATTCACTCAGCTCTGGCTGCACAGACCTTTTCAATTCAAGGGAACATTTTGCCACCCCAAGTCTCTGCACTTGTTGTAACACTGCCTGGGCCAGCTCTTTCCTCTGGCTCTCTGGTTCTACAAGCTCCTGTCTTCCTTCAACCCCCAGATCCAATGTCACTTCTTTAAAGAGGTCTTTGCAGATCACCTAAGCAGAGGCCTTGCTTGATCTCCTCGAGAATACTTGGATTCTCAAATCTCAATCATGTATTAGTTTATGTTTTCACTAATGATTTCCCTTGACGAAAGAGAAAGTTCTTCAAGTCTAGGGAAAGGATTTGCCTGTTCTTCAGAGCATTCTCTGAGCCTGGCATAGTGCTTGGCACAGAGCACAAGCCCAGGAAGATTGGTCAAATGAATACATAAACGGAAGGTGGGGAAAAAATAGAGCTTGGCTGGTACATGGTGGTTCCTGGGAGTTGTAATTATGGAATATATCGTGTAGCATTTTCTGTTTGTCCCTTTAAATCTTTTAGAATAGGGCCGGGCGCGGTGGCTCACGCCTGTAATCCCAGCACTTTGGGAGGCCGAGGCGGGCGGATCACAAGGTCAGGAGATCAAGACCACGGTGAAACCCCGTCTCTACTAAAAATACAAAAAATTAGCCGGGCGCGGTTGTGGGCGCCTGTAGTCCCAGCTACTCGGGAGGCTGAGGCAGGAGAATGGCGTGAACCCGGGAGGCGGAGCTTGCAGTGAGCCGAGATCGCGCCACTGCACTCCAGCCTGGGCGACAGAGCGAGACTCTGTCTAAAAAAAAAAAAAAAAAAAAAAATCTTTTAGAATAGGGAAATAATTTATAACATAGTAAAAAAATTATAATGTAGAAAAAATATGTTTAAATACGACTGGTTATTATTTGCCTTGTCATAATTAAAATGGAACAGAATTACATTTTTATAAACATGGTTATATCCTTGGGAGGATAGGCTGGAAAATTTTCTGATGATGTCTAGAAAGTTACACTGCAAATATCCACTCACATACAACATCGGAGGGTCATTTTTTTAACCTGGAGAGGATGTTTGTAAGTTGCCTTCAATTTGTATACACACAATAGATAGTTGTACATAAATAGATATTCAACAGCTCCAGCAAAATTTCTACTGCCAAAGAGAAGAAAAATGTCAGAGTAAGCTGTAAAAAAAGTGCTGGGTTTTTTAAATGTAGAAATGGCAATTCGCAGCATTTATACAAATTGCCGTACACTGCGGGTTGCAACTCTGAAACTGAATAGTAAGAAAAGTTGCAGCTAAGAGCAAATCTGAGGACACTTGTTTTGAAAGTAAAGGCTTAGTCAGTATCACAGCATTCTGGCAATCTGCATATCATTAACTAGTGTGCTTTGTATTGGGATTGAGACTTCATGTATTGATTTTCTCCTATGTAAAGTGCTCTGACTAAAACTCTATTTAAAGTCTTCAAAAAGAATCTGATCTTGGATGAAATAAGGAGAATTAACTTTTTAAAAGCCCCGCTATGTTTCTGGTGTAATTATCTGTTAACAATATCCACATGATCATTTAATCCAATGGCTGTATGGAGCTAATATTTTACACTTGTTAGGTTATAATTTTATATACATTCTATGTAATATATGCAGAAATGTGAGTTGGTATCAGCAGAAAATATAAATAGCTTCAGAAGGAGTTAGATAATTAGAAAGTGTGAGATAATACAAAAAAAGCTAGAAATTTTAAGGTAAGTTATACCTAATAAGTTTTCTCACAGTGCAATACCTTAGAAGTAGAACATAAGACTGGATTAGACAAATAGTTTACTGAAATTTCTTATGTATTTGTACTTTGGGCTCTCTTTTCTTCTCTGCATCAGTATATTCAGTACATATTTTCCTCAATAAAACATAATTTATATAATTATTTTAGAATTACAATGAGTCTGGATATTTGTGAATGAGAAAAAACGTCTTTTCCAAGGGGAAATGGGATGAAGTCCAGAGCCCCAGACCACAGTGAGCACAGTAACAGCCCATTTGGGACTTGAGATAACAGTGTCTAATGCTTACAGACTCAGTCCATTTCTCTGAGGTTACCTTCGGAAGAATTCCATAAAGGAAACTGTATCTTTAATAACATGAAACCAATCAGAGTCAACTCTTGAGTATTTATAACAGGAAGAACTAGTGTTTAAGATATTCTAAATCACTAAATATTTTTAAGTGGTGTTTTTATTTTCAAACAAAATGATGTGATTTATAAACATTTTTGGGGCCTGCTTACCTCCTAATGCTGCTGTAATGAGTCTAGAACTTACAGTTGGCATGTCCTCAGTAAAGGCCAATGGCATGGGGGCCTGGAGGCAATTTAGGAAGGGGATATGGAGAAGTAGAAAGTTGGCTTGGGTTGAAGAACGTACTGTGACTAATCCACACAACCAACCATCCACAGGTGGACAATATTTTAGAAATGGCCCAGGGGATGCTGCTCTGGTCTTTTAGAGCTGAACGAATATTTCCATATCATATAGCTTTGTTTATAATTTACTTTTTTTCCAACAAAGAAGATTGTGCAGAATTGTTAAAGTGATCTTTTATGCCTTTAAGTGACTATCAAAATCTGCCCTGAGATAGCCACAATCCGTCACACTATCACAAAACTGCATGTTACCTTGGATACAAGGCTGGCTCTGTATGCTGCAAGTTGCTTCAGGTACTCCTTCTTCGCAGCCTCGGTTTTCTTTTTATAGACCTGCAACAACAGCAAAGAGTCTTAAATTAGAAAGTGCATCTGCTTTTGTTTTCAGAGAAGTACAATATAGAATGATAATTGCACACGCATACACAGTTATAGTTATATAATATAATAATATATAGCTCCTCAAAGATTGTGTTTTCTTACTGAAACAGATTTTTAAGAAGTATGGCAATAGACTAGGTAAGAAAAAAATTAACAACAGTAAAACTTTACACCTTTACATAAAACATATGAAAGGATTTATCTGGGTAGCTATGAGTGTAGAGGTAGTTGGCTTACAAAGATACTATTGATGAAGGTTCCCAGGGAAACCACATGTGAGTAAATAAGGCATTCATATCTATATAATGGGCAGATAACTCCACAGCGCATTCACATCCTGATATATATGTTCCATGCTAAATACAAAAACAAAGACAGAATTTAGAGATGACAAATCATGTTCAATAAGCAAATCAAAGGAAACAGAATGGAGTTTGCAGGTTCATCACGCAGTTAAGATTTGGAGCCTTGAAGTTCTATTTTCAAAGACTCAGGAAACAGTGATGGTGATTAAGGACACGTCTGGGAGAGGAATGGGAAGCCCAAGTGGCTGTGGATTGCATGCGTGCCCTGCCCTGCAGTCCACTCTGGTCGTGTCCTTTCCAAGAAAAACACTGGATGTCATGGGTCTGTGGACACCGCATTTTGAAAAGGTAAAAATGTTCTGAAATGAATTTCAGTTTACAGAAGCTTTCCATTTCTGAGAGGGAATCATGTTGAAAATAAAAGCAAAATCATCCTAAATTGAGCAAAAGTACTGAAAAATGACTTGCTTGTATGCTAAAGGTCACATCGCTAAGTTAAACAGTGAGCAGTCATTAGAGTTGAAAATGAAAGATTAGCAAAGTGAACACACATGGCTGTCTGCTACCATTAAGTTGATTCTTTCAAGGCTTTAGAGTATATTTTTGGCAATCTTTTGAAATCAGCCTTAAAGAACAAAATATTTTTCATCCTTCACTGTGTAAATGGAAATGTATTTTCATTGATACAGCTATTTTAAATGTCCCACATCTTGGATTTTACAGCAGGGAATAAGGCTTGGCTAATATTTTGTAATGCTGAGCTCAAAAACAGACACACAGATCAGTATTGAAAAGTGGCTTCGGAATTAGTCAGAGCAGTTAAATATAAATTATGTCTAAAGACCAAATATCTGCTATTTGGCAGCAGGGGTCAATTTATGGTTTCAAATGCTGACTGTGGTTTGCCGAGCCCAACACCAACTATGAAATTCGAGATGTGAGAAATATTATTTACTCATGAATATTTTAATTAAAGCAGAACATTTTACTTAAGGTAAACAAGTGACTAACCTTGTCAACAGAATTATAACAGGACTCTATGAAATGAATGTGCTAATTTTTCTCTTAAAGGGAGGGCTTCAGCCTTGACTTCCGTATTTGGCATTTTGGTTTAATAAAAGCCAAGTAAAATAAGGAATTAAGAATTAGTACAATATTATCATATAATCAGTGTGCTATCCTACTAAGTATGAAACTACAGAAACTTTAAAAATTATATTTCAGTTTTTTTTTTTAAGCAAAAAGCCAATAAATCCTTTGGTTCAAGTACAGGAGTATTCTAAATTTACTGAGCTAATTATTGGAAGTCAAATTCAAATTCTTTTTTGGAAATTCACACGTGAAAACAAACACACGCTAAAGTCGAGTAAGTGCCTTCGAACAGTGTGATCTGTGTACATCGTAAGCCTCGGTGCAGCCATGAAACACAGCTCTCCTGCTTTTCATTGATTTATTTTTTTCTTGAGAGACAGATTTCTGTTTATAGTTTTTCCTTAAACCTCTTCTCAAAGACATAATTTATAATTAATGACCTTAAACTGACAATGTTTACATTTGCTTTTAATACCTTAAAACTGTTTCAAGAGGGTTTTTCTCCTACAGAGATAGAAATCCTATTCAGGACTTTGAAGCAAACATTTAGTCAACATGTCTTTTATGGTAATGCATCTTTGTATACCCTAAGCATTTCTATCATGCTTTTATTAATATGCTACTCCAAGTGACTCCCATTCAGCTAACTAGGATATGTTTTGCTTTCAAAGGCAAACAGAATGCACTTTGGTCCATAGCGTTGTCCACAGTGGCATTTTCTAAGTTGTGGCAGATAAGACAGTATTGCCAGATGGTCTGACTGCAGTATCTAGCATTTTTCTTTCATTGGTTTCTACTGAAACAGCAACAGTGTGACTACGACGCTATCCCTTTGTTGAGCTCCTGGCAGTTAACATCACACAAAGTGTTAACTTTCCTGAAATTTGTTGCTTAACAACCAGGGAAGAAAGGTAGCTAACTCCACATGTTTCAGGCTGCATGTGTCCCCGGTTTCCCTCCAAAATCGATGTTGTTACAGGATACCTGACTAGCATGCAGAGTCCCCTGTTTTCTACAAATGGCTCCCTATTGGCTATTGATGATTGGCTATGTGGGTTCATCGCATAAGTGCCTAAATACCACTTTAGGAAAGAGTAAACTCATCATGTCACATTACATGGATTGATGGATCCACTCTTCCCTGAATAGCTGCAGATATTCAGAGGGAGAATTCAAAGGGGGGTCATTTCAGAAGGTAGATTCCTGTAATTGTGTTGAAAGGGGAGTAGCCTGGACCAGAATTAAAATCTGAGGTGGTCTCCTCAACAGTAATTAGCACCTCCATCTTTGAGAACTACCTGATGGGTCCTACTTTGTACACTCTGTATGTCTTTCCGATGTTACCTTCTAAAATTGGACAAGGATGTTGCTTGAATTCTATATCTAATGGAAACGTCTGAAGAAAGGCCTCAAATATGAATGAATGATGATACATAAAAATTCCACATGCAGGTGAAGTAGGGGAAATCCTTTAAAAAAAGATGTTTAAAAATTACCAGTAAAAAATCTCTCAAACGCATTTCAAAGCCTCTAATTATGGATGAAGAAAGTCCTCTGCTTGCAGAAAGCAAAGATGTCCCAGGACGGCATTTGGCAATGAACAACCACTGCCACGAGCAAGTGCACAGACCTTCTAACTGACAAGGATGGGTCTGATTTATGTCAAAGTTAAGTTTAGGAAAGAAATAGTCTCTCACTCTTAGGGAAAGACAAATATTTTAAAGGTATGTGATTCATACAGTAAATATTAGTATTTAGTTGAGTTACAAAATGTCTTCCAAATGGTCCACAGCTGTTTGAAATAAAGTACAAAGTTGGCCAGATGAGGATTTAAAAATCATAATACATCATTTATCATTTTCCCCCACTCATCTAAACACTTTTGAATTCATCCTGTCCTAACTGAGTTATATGCTGTGGTTTGTTATTCCAAGAAAACTACCATATCCCATCTAAGGATTGCATCTCAGTGGCTAAACTGAAACATATATAATGGCTAAACTAAAACATACATAGATAGTCATCAAATAGCAGTTCTAGAGAACCCAAATCTTGTCGCATGATCTAGTGATTCACCGAGGCATTTTTGAAATGCTCTGAATACCAGCTTGTACATATGTTTTTATAAGCTAATAATCCCTAATTGAAATCAGCAGTTCAATATCAACGATATGACAAACTCAAGCAGAAAAAAATTTCTCATACAATCTGTCATTTTCCTTTTACTTTCTGCTTCTTCCCTAAACAAACAATCCATCCAATTCATACAGAAAAGCAAAATCTTATAAATACCATTTAATTCCTTCTTCCTTCCTTCTTTTCTGCTCTGGCCCTTAGTTAATCTCTAGCCATAGTTTATTTCAACAGTGTTTACAATAATAATAAGAAAAAATGTAAAATTCTTCCCATTCTGGATTCTATCCAAAAACTAAAGGCGTTTTTCATTCTGGGTAAGTTCAAATGTAGTTTTTCCCACTACTATTTCATATTTATAGAAAATCCTTAGAAATGTATAAGGAGTAAGAATTTAACCACAATTCCTTGCAATATATTTTAGAAATTTAAAATTCTCAGCTTCTTTCAAGGCTGTTGCTATTTAGGTCAGTTAGAGCAAGTGCATCTGTATTTTACATAGAACTTAGTCCATTTAACTTAATGGTTAAATGTCCATCCTGTATAACTCGCTCAGCATTTTCTTAGGTTCCAAGGTCTTTAGAAAGTGGTATTCAGAGGATTGAAAACATTATACAATGTGACAAACCTCTTGCTATGGATTGCTTTTGAGGACTGTCTGACCCATGTAAATGGTCTCAGCAAAATTGGTTTGACCCGTTTCTGGAATGGTAAGAATCTGAACCGAGGTCCTTGCCTGAAAAAATGGCTACAAAATACATATCTGTTGATTTATTAAATGAAGGTGACTAAGGAAAGTATGATGTTTTTCAATTATGGTTACCAATCTATTGAGTGCCCAATATGTGCCTACTGTGGTGTGAGGCACCGATGTTATACAATTAAAATAAAAAAGTCATTAAAAATTATGCCTCCATTGTGTGCATTTTGTGGATCATGCACTCTCTCTAGATATTACCTCTAATTCTTTCAATAAAAATGTTGCATTGGCATAAGGCATATGGGATAATTCCCATTTTGCGATAAGAAAACAGACCAGAATGGGTAATTATTTTACCTAATATATTAGAACAGGTATATGGTAAAACCATGGTGTGAATAAAATCAGTCTGCTGTCAAATGTTCCATCTTTGTTTGCTCAATGGTTTCTCCTAGCCATGAGAACTCCTTTTGATTCTTCTCTCAAGACACACAACTGCAAGGCCTGGTCTCTTTTTTCACTGCTGAAGCCTCAGTATGCTTGGAACATAGTAGGTGCTCATGAAATATTTATTGAGCATATAATCCGTGGTCTCAGGTTTCTCCTTCTATGAATCAGCATTAGCATGTGTGCTAAGGATGAAACTGAACTGCGTGTTCTAAATTACAATGTACATCAATGGAAACAGTAGACTGATACACAGATATACAATCCACCCAAACATTTTTCCAATTATAGATAAAGCACAACAGACTTCAATGAGTATTATGTTCGAATTATTCTCCTGTCAACATCATGGAAAATTTCAAATGAAATGTCTGCTCCCATGGTGTCTGAGCATATGAATATCTGTATATGTGTAAAACAAATACTTACGCCCAGGAAGACATGCAAGAATCACATTTATGTACCAATAATTGTATGTATGGATATATATATATATGTAATAAATATATATATATAAATACCCAAATTGTACAAGTATGCTCACCATTTCTTGTAATAATTTTCATTGCTCAGTTTCAAATTCGTGTGCATATGGACTTTGCTTACATTCTCCAGTTTTTAAGTGAGCAACTGTTTTACATATCCTTCACTCCTAGTTTTTAAAAAATTGGGAAAATGCTTAATGTTTATAAGAAAACGGCCAAGATAAACACATGTGTGAATGCTATAGTGTGACAGGATTTTAGTTAACCTTAAGTATTGTCGACATAAAAATCCAAACGTTATCAGAAGATAAGGGGGAAAAAGAAACCCCGGCAGCATTATGTAGTGGGTGTCTGAGCACCAATGAGGAGGAAATGATTTGATTCTGTGGGCTCAGAGGATTTGTCAGCTGCCTCATAAGTATAATTCTGGCTCTTCATATCCCTGCTGCTTCTAATTTAGCAGGACAGGCTCATAATTGAAGCAAATTAACTATTTACACTTGCCACTTCTACCAGGGAAGAGGACACAGCAGCAGGAAAGAATGAGTAGGAAATTACATTCTTCCCACTTGTGTCAGATCTGCCCTTATATAAACACATTAACAGTAATTTCATGAGGCGTCAAACATAGGAATAAATACTGAGGAATAAAATAATGAGGTGTTGCTATTCAGCTGAACTGCTATGGCTAATATCCTTGGATATGAATTATGCATCCTGAAAGAAGGCATATGTTAACAGTATTCAAACAGTTTCCCTGCAAGTGAGATCTGCTCATTAGGTTCTGGATCTCTAGGTAAATCCACTCCCCTCTTCCACGACAGGGCTAGCATTTACAAAAATACACGCTCTGGGCACCGTGGGCTGTGGTTTCTCCTGAATACACTAAACTCTGAATAGGCTTTCCACTCCATTTTTAGCAAAACAGCATGTTTATTTAGCTCTTTGGCTGCAGCTTTAAAGCCATTTAATGTAATGTAAACAAGAACATTTTGTTTGTAATTTGCTAAATGTCTTACAGCCCGACTGTGTCTCCAATTAGGAACTTAAGGTTCATTTAGTCATTTACATCTGGTTCTGATTTAAGGTGACTTTCCTTTTTCACTTAAGAGCCGGCTTGCCGTGGCTAAAAAGGACCCAAGAACACTTTATAGCTCTTTGGACCAACCCTTTCTGCTTCAAAGTGGGACGAGCTCTTTTATTTTGTAGGGTTTTATTTGTTCTGTATTGTCACTGTGAACCCAGATCCTCCACTACAATGACCAGAATCAGAGAGTTCAGAAATAATGGAGGTAGACAGGAAATTTAGCTGGGACCTCATAATAAAGATGCTGAGGGTTGCTGAAACTCCAAGGATCCTAATACAAAGGGTGTGATATTGTTAACTTATTATTTTTCTTTCTCTGTAGGTTCCAGTCAGTGAAAGATAAGTAGCAGAGACCAACATCACAGCAATACTTATGTTTTATTTCCTTCTCCATCTGGTGCCTTTTAAACAACTTAGTATGCTTCAGAAATGGGCTCTCCATTGTCTTACGAGTCATTAGCATTTAAAACCCCCGGTTGGAATCCCAAACACAATTCTGCTCCCATTCCAGATTCAGTACCATCTTCCAAAGTATTAAAATGGGGAGATCTCTGATATGTGGAGTTTGTTCAGTGGCTTTGGTAGGAATGATTCATAAGGGAGGTTTTGTGTTCCTTGAGGATTTTTATCGCTTCTTTCAGCTTCCTTTTGATTTCTCTTCTTTGAAAGATTCTTCACAGAAACCAAAGTACATATTGTTTCTCACTCACCATGGATTCTGAAAATAAAGATCTGCCCTTCTGCAGTGGCTTCTTACTCCCGCCTATACTCCACAATGAGGAAGCATGTGATATAAACACACAGCAGCTCTATTAGTCATGTTCCCTCTGGCTGTCAAGAAAACATTCAATTGTAATCTCACTAATAGCCGTTTTTCCTTTAAATATTGTAATTTTCTGAGGCCCCCAGTAAGTCATCAATAATTTTGTCCATTTTTCCCAGTTTGTGTTTATATTTGTAGCTGTTCATAATTGTGGGCTATGATGACAACAGGATTTTGGGACAATTGTGGCACATGAAATCTTAGCCTTCCACCGGAACCAGCTGCCTACACAATGCCAACAGCATCACATGGTTGGTTCTGTAACACGCATATTTGTCCAAAATTTTGAATTTTAATAGTATGCCTCGAATCTGCTCCAGGAATGTTCTTTTAAAAATACATAGCAGTATGTGTGCTCCCCAACTTGAATATTAAATGAGAATAAAACACAATTAATTTAAGTTTGAAACGGAGATATGATTGTATGTTGGCACAATGAGTTAACATAAAGGGAGAGAACAGGTGGTAATCTACTATTATAACACTTTGGGATATTTTGCTGAAATTTTCTGGATGCCCAAATGTGCATTTCAGGCAGGCACGTTTGCTCTGCTGATGACTCTAGCAAACTGCTAGAGAAGGGCTGCCGCGAAGCAGCAGAGTGGTGGTCCAGCCGGTGCAGTGTGCTCCCTTTTGTAAGCAGTGTCTGATTTCATTAATTTGACCCTCTCCCTGCTTGGTTCTGGCACAGGCCTGCATCCAACGTGTATCCTACACCATATCTTTTGGCATAATCTGCAGCCTCACTCTCTTGATTAAGCAAGATCATCTTTTACTTGCAAATGATAGGCCACGTTGGACTTCTGTGAAGTCAAAGGAGCATACAGCATGGGGACAAATCATTTTAGAGTGACTAAAACTGTTTTGGTCATCCCAATGCCTTGTTTCGGTAACTCTTAAACAAGTGTTCAAATTTTAAAATATTTACTTTTGTAAGATAAAAAATTTATTTCTCTCAATCTTGGCATAATTGTTTAGCAAGTGGATTTTGATTGAGAAATTGCTTTATGATACCAAATGATTTATATAAGTCAACTATTATATAACTTTATCCTTTATAAAATGAATTTGCTCTCCCAAACCCTATTTTCATTGAGAGACAACCCAAAGGTAGACTCATTACAAGTTACTTACTAAACTAGGCAACATATGAAACCTGCAAGAGAGTAACATACAAAAGAGAAAGAGAAAAATATTTGCCATCATACGTATACAATTAAAAAGCCTTGCACATAATCATAATTATATCCACATTAGGGAGACCAGCCTCGATTCTGAATGCCAGAATGGGAAAATGGGAGTGACTTCTCTTTTTAACATGACAGTAGTGAATCTTATACTTTTGGGGTCTGTAAATAACTTTGATGATCAGACAAAATGAATGCAAAATATTCTACCTTAATATTCTCCTCTTCCTATATTAAAAATAAAGAGTATAATAGAATTAGTGGGAAGAAACCTGCTGCCTGATATTTACTGCCTTGAGGAACTACCTGATTTTCATCATAAGAACATTACTCTTTTCCATCAGAAACATGAGAACAGGGATTTATTTTTTAATATTGACAATGTAAAGAACCAGTCATGGGCTAGGGAAGGCCTTTGCAGACCTCCCTCTTTAAAAACCACTGCTCTTGAATATGGAAAATAATTATGAAATGTAACTGGGGTCAGATGATAGATAAGAGAAGTAAGGTGAGTGGCAGAGCAGGCGATTGATGTTTCCAGAAATGAAGTGTTTGGCAAAGTGGACACTAAAGAGGCACAAATGAGCCTTGAAACGATACTCCCAGTTCAGTCACTGAGTCTTAGGTAGGGAAGAGGGGCTGAGCCTTCACAGGGGAATCATGTGTCTTCAGATAAACAAGAATTGCTGTACCCAATCCCTAGGGAAGGGAATTGCTTTTGGGATGCTTTCTCCAGGAAATTTTGTCTCACAAAGCAACAAAGTTTATGGTACTGAATCCAGGTGCATATTCAAGAATGCACAGAGGGCTTACTGGAGCAGAGAGCGATCTACGTCTTCATACGTGGCATCATGGGTGGAGCAGGGAGGCCTTAAGGTGACATTAAGGGAACAGGGAGGGGGTTGGGATTGCTGGTTGGAATACACTTAGTTTCTCATTCAGTGAGGCTCTGCTGAATGGAGAAGTGAAGTCACTGTACAATTCGCCCTGATTGTCCAACATCAGTTGGGAACCACACCTCAGGTTTGGCAGTGTGAGAGCAAACTGACCCAAGTTAGAATAGAAACTAGCTTTAAAATTCTGCAATAATATGTTAGGTTTCAATTAGAATCTCATAATACAATGTCAACTACCCTCTTATGGTGAGTGGGCATTTTAATCGAGTGTGCAGAGAACGTTTCGGTGGTGTGTTTCCTGTTCTTAAAGAAAACTCTTGCAACACAGAGCTCCATAGGGCAGGTCTGTGTGTTTTCCTAGGACAGTACCCCTTCAGGCTGGCAATCTTGAAAAGGACGTAGGGAAATACTAGAGATTTCAGATAGCAGAAGACAGTTTTGACTTACAGAAAAGAGAGAATGGAGGGACCTGAAAGAGCAAGTTCTATGTTTCCTTAGCAACTGGTTTTGTCATTATCCCCATCATTGATTTCATAGGGTTTGTTAGGAAAAGCATTGTAAGTTGAGTGACAAGTTTTATTCATGGTAATTCTATGTACCAGGTATGTCATTGTAGATAAATCATTCAACACGATGGCGTTCTGTTTGTCTTATTGTCAGTTCTATCCTCAGTGCCTAGAACACTGCCTGGCACATACGTGCTCAACAAATATTTGTTGAATAAACAAATGAATGAATTTAATTAATATGGCCCTATTTTGTAATCTGCAAAATTTGGGTAATAATTTCCCTGTATATCTATGAGTTTTGAGTAGAACAAATCAAATAAATCATGCAAAAGTGCTTTGAAAACTATAAGACATTATACCTTATAGATATTAATATATAATATCAACACAATATATAGATCCTTATAGATGCATAAATAGGTGTGGGCTTTTCTGTATTTTATAAAATTTCTGGATATGATAAGGTAAGATTGATGTCTCTAAGAAAAAAATATGAGACTAGTTCATCATTAATGCAATTCAGAATTCTGCAGTGGCTGAAACCGCATCTACATAGTTATTTCAATCACTTATTTTAATGAGAATGCTTTTAAATTTTTCTTTGTGATGCTGAGATTTTTTTAGATGGTGACCATGGCCATCTAGTTCCTGGTTTAGAAATGTGGGATCAACATTGCTTCTTTGTTTAGATGTGCTCCATCCTCTCACTGAACCCTCACTCTCTCTGTGACTCCAGTCCTCTTTAAGACCTCTGAGCCATTTGTGCTGTGTCCGTGGTGTCTCACGTGACCTTCCGTAAGCATGGTCCTCAGTCACACCACAGCAATACATGAGAGAATGAAAAAACCAGGCATCTGGTCCCATTTAACACGGCCTAAAAATATGGTGTAAAAACATATGGGGGATTGAATAACAGCCCCCGGCAGTCTTTAGGGAATGGCTAGGGGCGGAAACCCTTGAATTTGAGGTTCATTTAGCAAAGAGCAAAGAGGGTTTTGATGACAAAATGGTAAATAGTAAGTGCTGGAGAGAGGTGTGGACAATTTCCAAAATACTTTTAGGACTTTTTTTTTCAGTCTTTATGTTCACATTGGCAACATTAAGGAATAATGTAATCCTGGCTGAGATATGTAAAAGTGCTTCTAAAAGTATCTACACTATATAAACTTTGAAACAAAGGAATCAACATGCTATTTATGGAGGAGTAATAAAGGAGTACAACATTATGTGAACATCTCAGAAAGTCTGGTTTGGATGGGGACACATTCTCAGCATCTGTTCTGGAATCTAAAGAATTTACTAGAAGCCCTGGCAAGCCATTTCTTCAGACTGCACCATCTCAGCTTATGTGGATTCCCACTCCGCTGGGAATCCCTTACCTGTTTCTGCTCTTCTCCTAAGCCATCCCACATTGAAGCCACAATTTTAGAGACTTCACCAAAGGTAGCATTTGGATTTTGGCCCTTGATGGCGGCCTGAGTATCACGAAAGAATAACGCATAGGCAGACACAGGCTTCTGGGGCTCATTGGGATCCTTCTTCTTCTTCTTTTTGGGAGTTTTTGGTTTTTTCCCCATATCGGAGGCAGGCCGCTTCTCTCCACCATTGATCTGAAAGAGAAATAAAAATAGAATTATAGGGGAACTGAGACAATTTGGGGACAAGATATATTGTTGTTTTCCTTTGAGACTTAGACACATACACTCACCCATTCACATCACTCAAACACAGGCTTTTCTAAGGGACATATTGCTTTGTTATTGTTTTTATTTTTTTCCAGATGAAACTGCATATTTCAAGTAGTCTTCATATTCATCCTACTCCCAACTTTACTTACCTAGCTTTTTTTTTTTTTTTTTTTTTTTTTTTTTTTTGAGATGGAGTCTCGCTCTGCTGCCCAGGCTGGAGTGCAGTGGCGCTATCTCGGCTCACTGCAAGCTCCGCCTCCCGGGTTCACGCCATTCTCCTGCCTCAGCCTCCCGAGTAGCTGGGACTACAGGCGCTCGCCACTACGCCCGGCTAATTTTTTTGTATTTTTAGTAGAGACGGGGTTTCACTGTGTTAGCCAGGGTGGTCTTGATCTCCTGACCTCGTGATCCGCCCGCCTCGGCCTCCCAAAGTGCTGGGATTACAGGCGTGAGCCACTGCGCCCGGCCCCACTTACGTAGCTTTTTAAAAAAGTTGGCTCTTTTTATATTATTCACTATTAAATATAATCCCTTAACATTCCTAACTTTTTCTCTTACACTGTAACTGTGTCAACAGCAGATTTCTCTTGTAGTAACACCATTGGATGAACAATCTAACTTGTTTTCTTCTAAGGAAGTTATCTCCCTCCTTCCCTCCCTCCCTCACTCCCTCCCTTCTTTCCTTCCTTCCTGATGGAGTCTTGCTCTGTCGCCAGGCTGGAGTGCAGTGGCATGATCTCAGCTAACTGCAACCTCCACCTCCTGAGTTCAAGCGATTCTCCTGCATCAGCCTCCCCAATAGCTGGGACTACAGACGCGTGCCACCACACCTGGCTAATTTTTTGTATTTTAGTGGAGATGGGTTTTCACCATGTTGGCCAGGATGGTCCTGATCTCCTGACCTGATGATCCATTTGCCTTGGCCTCCCAAAGTGCTGGGATTACAGGCATGAGCCACCGTGCCTGGCCATCCTTGTCTTTCTAATTACGGCCTTCAAACCTTGGGGGCAGCATGTCCAATAAATAAATTCAAATGGCTTTTGACTTTGCCCCTAGGTCTATGGAATGCTGCCAGGAAAACCCAGCGATGCTCATGGTTTAAAGAATGGTATGGTCTAGACCCTAGATCAGTGCTGTCCAATGGAACTTTCTCCAATGACGGAAAAGTTCTACGATTTGCACTATTCTATATGGCAGCCACTAACCATATGAAGCTAGTGAGCACTTGAAATGTGACTAGAGTTAATCAGGAGCTAAATTTTTAACTTTTCAAATTTAAATAGCTACATATGACAAATGGCTACCATATTGGAGAGTGCACCTCCAGAAATTAGATTCTAGAGCATTCTAGAACAGGTTTTTACTCAGTTTAAAAGTAGATTCTATTTTCTCCCATGTTCCTAAAGTATGAATATTTTGATAATTTCAATTGTTATTCTGATACAACTGGGATTACACATTGAACATATTTAAGATGGCTGCATTTGAATATTATCTTTGTTACTAACTAGATGTGAGAGTAATTCATCCACCTCTAAAATAAAGCATTGTGGATAGGATTTATTTCCAGCTCTAAAATTAATATGAGTCTACATGAATACAAATAGGGCTGCATCTGAAGGATTCAATTTCCACATGCCTTGCCCACTAACGAAGTGTCAAGGCAGCTTCTGTACCCTCACCTTCTATTGTGGTGGTTGTAGTTGGCTTCTCTCTGCAGATATAATGTAATATATATCTTATTTAGATAAATTGCTAGGTGGGGTATTTGTGTAAAATAACTGCCACCATTGGAGATGAAACATGATGTACAGAGAGGTCTGTGGATATGATTTCAGAGGACCTTGCTTCATGCCCTCTTTTTACTATTTTTAGCTGTTACCTTGGTTAAATTAATTTCTCCGGGCCTCTGTTTCCTCTAGTGAAAACTAGGTATGGCACCATCTTATAATGACTAAGATGGTATATATTTACATATGTGTAGCACTTTAAAAGGTATTCAAATATCAATTATGACATGGTAGAAACTTTCAAAATAATTCATTGAATGAGTGGATGGAAAATACTTTAATATTAATATGTGATACCTTATAATCAGTATGAAAGATATACCAAAAAGAGATAAGAAAAAGCTAAGTGATTTCTTTGTCTTTGTCTTTATTGAGCAATCTACTAAAAATATTATCATTCTGAAATTGTCTACTGAAGCAGATCAAAGAACCCCAGGGGGACAGGATGCTGTGAACCAAGTTGACAAGCTAATGTAGATTAACGCTAGATGATAACTTCCCTGAGATGGATCACAGAGGTGATCCTGTGAAGTCATTGGCCACCATGTAAATCTGTCAGAGACTCAGCATGTCTGGTGCTTGATACTGGACAAACTGGCATAACAATGCTGTATTAAAACACATAGGCATATATATGACCTAGAATGGTGCTTCTCAAACATGGCTGCACATTAGAGTCACCTGGTCAGCTTTTAATACCCTGATGCCCAGGTCTTACTCTACACAGTTTAAAGCAGATGCCTAGGGGTGGGAGCCTGGCCTCAGTCACACCCTCTGAACTCTACTCTTCCAACTGGCATTTCGATATCTTGAGAGACAAAACAAACAAGCAAAATTTTTCTGTGCCCAAAGCCTACCCATGGCCATATTTTTCTCCTTTTCACAACTAAACTCCTCCAAATGGTTGGCTGTGCTGGACTGATGCAGCCTCTGCAACCTACTTCAGTGTGCTTTCCTGTCACTTAGCTCTCAATTAGATCTCCACTGGCCACACTGCTGAATCCAGTGGATGCGTGTGTCTCCCCCTTACCTGATTCTCACTGTGAGGTCCCTCTCTCCCACTGGTTCCCTAACATCACCCTCTCTGAGTTCTACTCCTACCTCACTGGCCCTGATGTTTCCAGAATCATTTCAGGGTCATCTTTTTTCACCTGGCCATTAATTGGTAGCATTCCTGATTTGTTTTGCAGTAAACTCCCTTCTCTTGTGAGCGCACTTAGGTGATCTCACACGTAAGCAGGGTTTCCATTACTATTTGTGGGTGGATGGTTGTCAAGTTCATGTTTCCCCTGAGTTTTGCATACACAGAAACAACTGTTATTGACATCTCTATTTCCAAGTCTCAAAGATATTTCAAACTTAAGTCAAGCTTATTTAGTTCTGTATATTTCCATTCATAGCACGTATCAAACTTGTAATGATACAATAATGTATGTGGTTGTTAGATCTACTCCTGTCTGCGTGTAGGCACTATGAAGGCACTGGTTTTGCTCACTAGCACATATCATGGTGCTACCTGATATGTGATACATAGTAAATGCTTAACATTTGTTATAGTAGTAATAAAAATAATAATGCAAAATGATAATATTTTGTAAACATGGCCATTCTTACATTCACAATCATAAAATATTTATTTAAAAGGAGAAAAAAGGAGTCAACAAGATCCACAATGAAGAATATTAAAGATAGAGTGGTCTAGGATACAGGCTTTCAGTTATAAGATGAGTAAGTTCTGGGGATCTAACATACAGCACAATGACTATAGTGAATACTGTGTTGTATACTTGAAATTTGTTAAGAAAGTAGGTTTAAAGCATTCTCATTTAAAAAAAAGTGAGGTGATAGATAGGTTAATTAGCTTATTGTAGGTAATCATTTCACAATGTACACATATATCAAAACATCATGCTGTACACTTGAAATACATACAACTTTATTTGTCAATTATATCTCAATAAAGCTACAAAAAGAGTAATCCTCATATTTCATCAAAGATTGAGAGAAATCGGGAACAAAGTACAGAAATAAGTGAATGCTTATTCATATGGAATATTACCTAGACTTATTTTAAATTTTAATTAAAAAATTAATGATCTGACACATTGAAATCTCCATGATTACAGATTATATCAATCTTTCTGGAAAATAATCAAATGTCAATCATAGAGATAAATTTCCTATCATGCAATTTAAATGCTCTTATTAAAAGATTTCCCCACATTATTTAAATAGTTTTTGTGATGGTTAATTTTAGGTGTCAAGTTGATTGGATTAAGGAATTCCTAGAGAACTGATAAAGTATTACTTCTGGGTGTGTCTGTGAGGGTGGTTTCCAGAGGTGACTGGGGTGAGTCAGCAGACTGGGTGGGGAAGATAGACCCTCAATGTGGCCAGGCACCCTTTCATAGGCTGTGGTCCTAGATAGAACAAAAAAGACAGAAAAAAGACAACTTTCTCTCTCTCTCTCTTTCTCTGTCATACATGTGCTCTTTGTCTTTCTGCTTTCTACCATGGGATGACACAGCAAGAAGGCTCTCGCCAAGGGCCTCTTGAGCCTCTAGAATTGTAAGAAATATATCTCTGTCCTTTGTAAATTACCGACTTTCAGGTATTCTGTTACAGTGGCACAAAATGGAGTAAGAGAATTTCCTTTCTTCATTGTCCAGAATTTTGTTTGAACCACTGATCATCATGCTTACCTCCTTTTTAAGTTGGTATTTGGACAGTATGGTACAGGCTTTAGATCTACTGGATGTGTGATTCCTTGCTGTAACAGATAGGAGGACAGTCATCCTCTTGCATTTGACAACAGGCCCTACTTTTAGAGATGTCCTGAAGAAGCAGGAGAACTTGTTACTGCCAGTAAGAGGCTCAATCGTACGAAAACCACCAGTTATCATTTTGAGGCAATGGATAGCAACCCTATAGAAAACGCTAAATAATTCCACGCAGCCAATCCATTTTGTTAGTTGCCTGGAGGCTTTACCTATTTTCCTGGTTTGTCCTGGAGGGCTAGCTGAATGCAATGTTGCTTAAAGTTTTGTTTAATAGAAGCAAATATTTCATGACTTCTGCCTCCACATTTTCAAGGCTCAGGAGACATCATTTATGCATTATGGAGTGTAACTCTGGGGCTTCCATTGTATATCTGATTGAGTACCTGAGAGGCACTAGACTGTAAAGCTATGGTGTTGCCCCCATTAAAGCAGACTACCAGCCAGTCTTATCAGATTACATCATCTTTGTCTCTGCCATGCCTAAAAACAAGAGCATATTGATCTGCTTTCAGTTAATATCACACTATGCCTTCCCTTTAAATACTCATGCTAACCTTGGTTGGAATTTTCTGCCATGCAAGAAAACTGGCATCTGAGAAGACCAATCTAAAGGATACACATAAAATATTCATTACTCAAGATTCACTGCCTCTCCTTCAATAACTAAACTAGATCACCACAGTTAGATTCTTGGATCATAATATTCTGACCATTTATAAAATTGCCCTCATAGAACTGAACCATATCTAAGACAATGCCCTGACTTCCACTGAAGATTTACATAAGGGGAAAAACTATGCATGAAAGATCTCTATTTTTTATGAGATAAAATGTACTTTGGAGGGAATTGTTTATTATATTGCTCAATGTTCTTGTATCAAGGACTAGTAAGTATTCACAATATCTTTGCTCTTTAGAATAGTTTTGTTGTAGTTTGATCTCTCATGTACCCAAGTAGTTGGGTTTTGCTCTATGGAATATAAAGCTGTTTGTCTTAGGAACACTGGGCATTGCCCCCTGATCTGTGGGGATCTTATTTTTTATTTTTCGTTTTTCTTGTGTGGAAAGGATGCAGAAATGAGCTGCCATTTTAGATTCTGTGTGATGAACTGGGAATTTGTAAGGTCTACTTTTGGAAGTAGCTTCATCACATGTGTGAAAAACACATGATCACTGTTGTGTCCAAAGCCTCCTTGAAGACAGAAATGCTGCTGTAATTTGGATCCATTTTCATGTCAGTAACGGATGCACTTTGAAAGATACTTGGCTCTTATGACCACAAACTATTTGGAATAAACACAATGATGATAAATATGACTGTGGTAGAAAAATTAGCTAAATGGATTTATAATCTGTCCCTGGACCTTAATTTTGAGTATTGTCTGGATCCTGACTTCTTGCATAGATGGATGGAAACTTATAATTTTAAATCCTAACTTTCTGAAAGGCCTTGACTTTTAAAGTCTAGAGTACACTGTCTCGTAAAATTTTCTAGGATGATAGATATGCTCTCTGCCCTGTCTAAAAGGGTAGCTGCTAACCACATACGGCTCTAGGCCACTTGTAATGTGGCTAGTACAACTGAGAAATTGAATTTCTAAATTTAATTTTAATTGGTTAAATTTAAATGGAAGCAGTCACACATGACTAGCAGTTACTGGATTAGACAGTACAGTATTTTGTACAGGACACTGCTCGAGAGTACATACCGTATTTGTAAAGTTACCAGGGTTCTAAGACTAGAGAGTTAAATTTTATTCCATCATAATCTCTAGAATATGGAAGAAACCATATAATGCAAAAATGTGAATTTCTCACGATGACAAGCACATTGAAAGTAAGGAGCAAGTCCCATTAATCTTCACACCCTTCATAGCATCGGTACAGTGTTTTATATGCAATGGATCATTCTACATTTCTGCTCTGGTATTCTATAGCACCGGGCAAAGGCTTAGACTTATGAGGCAAAGAAAATTTGAAATACACATAAAAATTGTATGAAAATCATAGCAACTAAAACATGGATGAGCTGAGGCCCTAAATGTCACCCTGATTACCCACAGACTGATTTCACCATCAGTTAAAGCCCTGATGAATACATAAGTGCACAAATACCTAAATAATTATTATTCATAAATAAATATTACACATAAGCTTTACACAGATACATGGGCTTCATGTAACTTACTCGTAAGACATAGATTTATTTCTCAAATCCCTAGAGGTGCCCGAAGGTTTCTGGTAATTCACCCCTGTCATGTCTTATTGGTTAATTATAGAGACGTATTTAACTTATTTATCACAAGAAAACAATAATCTTTCACTTTAAAAAAGCATGTGCTAACAGTGTTGCTTAGATAATAGTATTTCTTAAGAAGCCAGAGCACAGGAGATAAGACTACCAAGGAAAGAGAATCACTGATATTGAAATGTCCCTGGAGAAGTTAGAAACGTCTATAAGCATATTTAAAATAAACTGCCGCGGTCCCAAAGCCTTTAATGGAGCTGGGAGAGCTGTTTAATGCACACTATCTTGCAGTAATCGCTGTAGTTTAAAATAGATTTTAATCAAGCACCATCTGCATAATAGGCTGAACAAACAACATAGAACTCCACTTATAACTCTTATCATATAAAGTAAATATTATAAACTCCTCTCCATAGAAACAGGGCATATAACAGCACTTTTTGTGATGTTTCAGTGAGTGAAAATTTTGCTACTTAAATTCATTCTCTCTTTTCTAAACTATGCCATCTAAAATCCCCTTATGAGAATAAATTCAAATAAGCATGGAAAGTAAGTCATCTAGTTACTGTGAAATCAGCAAGGCTGTAATACTTCTTTCATTTTACAATTGGGTTTATTATTATCTTTAATAACGATATGCTCTATGACTCAAAACATCAATTACAGAAAAATGCATATGAAGTGCTATACTTTTGAAATGATTCACAAGTGTGGGGCATTGTATCAGTGTCATAGTTTGTAAAGCAATTTCATTTTTAAGGATCTTTGATTCTGCCAAACATAGCTGAGTATGACTTTTGAATGAGTTCAGCAAAGGCACTCAGTGGCCTTATGTGAAATAGGAAGTTTGGGCTAATGTCCAGAAAAATCACTTTAAAGTGAGAAAAAAGGTTGGTTGTTATTTTATATACCTACTGGTTAAGTTTATCAATTTTATGAGATCCACTTGGTCTTTTCTAAATTTGCTGATGTAGGGAAATATGTTTACTTCTTATTCTTTTGGATTGAGGGCTTTTACAGGCTTACAGAGAAGGCAAGCTGTTGAGGTGGGGTCCCGCTGAATAAAATGCCAGGCGGCTATGTTAAGTCTCATTTTGTTTTTATTCCATGAATGAATAAAGTATGCTCAGTCATCTAGGGTATGTCTATATCCTGGCAAAATTATTACTTGAATAAATTTCAGGAAAGATGATTTGGAATCAGGTACTAACTGTCTGACTAAATTTTATCATTTTCTCCTGAACTAGTTTATTAGGCTCAGCCTTAACAAATAGGATACTTTTATTTTAAATAAATAAGAGGCATACATTAGTTTAATTGCTGTGGTCTAATAAATTCTTTAAAAGTATCATACACATTATACTATATAAAGTGAACAGTTACAATATAAATACAGTTCAATGATGAAAATACCAGACTTCCAAGTCCCAGTTTTAAGTATTCTGTCCCACTGCTAGTTAGATAAAGTGACGTGACATTTGGTTCTAACACTGTTTGATTTCACTTAATATTTGTAGAAACCTGTCTGTTCCTCATTTCTACTTTATTCCAGGAGTCTTCTTGTCTTCAGAGCAGTGGTAAATAAAAACTCCTACTCTCAAGGCTTATTTAATTGCTGCTCTAGTGATTTATCCTATTTGCTTTGAGAAAAAAACCTCCTGCTTCTGTCTAGTGTGGCAGAGCACATGCATTGATGAACTAGCAAATTAGTCACAAACTCTTAAAGGCAAAAACTAAGCGAACTCAGAGAAGACGCAGCGTATTAAAGGCAACTCTCATATTGAAGATACTGTTGAACCTCATGTGAATTTGAGTTAAGAGTGCAATAGACAGAAGACAAACACCATGCCTGGCCAAAAGCAAGATGTTTAATGGGAGAGGTCCTGTTAAAATCAAGAGGTAAAAGAATTAGACCGTCAGTGCAAGGGTGAAGTAACATTCCCTTGTATGTGACCTACTGGAACATGCAAGAATGGCTGCTCTGGAACTTTGATACAAATGAAGAGTGGAACAAAATCTCTTGTGTTCATTCACAAACAAAAGCCAGCATTTGTAAGATTTGTAGCCTGAACATACACTTTGTGGGTGGTCTAAAAAATTCAGGCCAAGTGTGGTTCTTAATTGTAATGGTTCAAAATATGTGGCAGAAACAAATATAAATCATCCCCGGAGAAATCACTTTTAAACAAGCTCTAAAAGAATTCTTACAAAGTTCTAATACATATTAATTCTCATTTCAAAAGTACGAAAAGCAAAATGAAACAAGCTGTTAAAACCAACATATTCAGACTTCAGAATACTTCATGTATTCAAATTAGCAAAATAAGGTATAAAACAAATATGTTTAACATGCTTAAAAGAATAAAAGAGATTAAATACATGGGTAAAGAGCAGGCAACTAAAAAAAGAAGTCCAAACTCATTTGAGAAGGAACCAAATGAAACTAAAAATATAAAATATTTGAGATTAAAACTGCAATAGACCATTTCAGATTAGGTATAGCTGAAAAGAGAATTATGAACTGGAAAATATGTTAATCAGAATGTAATACAGAGGGGCAAGGAAATAGAAAATATGAAAAAGTTGTGGAAAGGAGAAAGTCTAATATTCATCCCCTCAGAATAACAGCATAAGAAGGGAGCAAGAATGGGATAGAGGCAGTATCTGAAAAAAATAAGGAACGAAAATTTCCCCAAAATTGCTGACAGACAGAAATGATTACAATCAGAATGCATGCAAAGAAACCCACACATATCACCGTGAAGCTGCAGGACACCAAAGACAAGGGAAGATCTCAAAAGCAGTCAGAGAGTAAAGTCAGGTTACTTTCAAAGGAAAGACAGTAAGACAGTAAATCCTCAAAAGCAATAGTGAAAACAAGGATTCAGTGGAATAATATAATATCTTCAAAATGCTGAAAGAAAATAACTGTCAATCTAGAATTCTATACCCAGCAAATGTGTTTTTTAAGGTAAGCATGTTACCTGCAGACCTTCATGAAAGAACATTTTAAAGGCATAAAGAAAAAGATGTCAGGTGAAAGAAATATATAGGTGAATAAATCCAAAGGAAAAATAACTTCATAAAATAATTAAAATAGCGTTTCATGAAGTTTATTCAGCTACAGAATTCAATTAAACTATAGTTAGAATGAACAACAATAACAGCCCCCAGTAAAAACTGAACAGAAGGTGTATGGAGTTAAAGTAATCTAAGAAAGAAGGTAAAGATATTGGTAAATTTTAGACTTTTATATAGTTGTATTCCAGGGACAGCTACTGAAAGAAGAGAAAGAATATAAAATCTCTAATCTCAAAATGGGAAATAATGTAATGAGAAAAATAAGAGCAATCTTAAAGAAGATGAGGAAAAAAAGAAACATAACATATTTGCGGCATAAACAGAAAGCAACATACTTAGAAAAATAAGCCATTTTCATATTTATATTAATGTAAATGTAGTAAAGGTTTCATTTTAAAGTAAAAGCTCATTTAACTACATGACATTTATAAGAGACAGTCAGATAAAACATGGATATTTTCAACACAAAAGCAGAAAGTAAAAGGATAGAAAAATATATAATGTGATTCTTAACCCATAATTTCCTTAAAGAGAAAACTGTGCCAAAAATATACGTGTAATGCCAGATACTTTTTGTGTCTTAAAGTATCTCTTATGTTACAAATACGGGATTACAGGCTTAGAATTGCAAGCTGCCTAAGTTTGTGTTTCTTTGATGCTTTACTGTGTCTCATTTATGACTTAAGGCTGTCAACACAGTTTCCTAGCAATCAAAATCACGGGTAGTGTTTATAAGGTGATAATTTATTTTACTGATGTATTTACAATATTCCTCTCTGTCAAAACAGACTTATTTCATTTAATTGTTCAATTAGATGAGCTGGAATCAATATGTAATTGCTTAAAGACAGCACAAAGTGTTAAGAGGAAAGCTTTAAAAGCTTTTTCTGGTGTGGAACTAAATATTCTTTTTTAGTTCACTTGTTAGAAATGATTTAAATGATCTTTTTGACTTAACGCTATTTCACATTTAACTGGAGCTGTTGCACTACAACTTTCCACCTAAATCCTACTCATATGTAAAGGGAAAAATCCAGTTTAATCCTTAACTGTAATGAAGAATGCTTTAACATTTTCATCAGAAGATTTTTCTAGCTTAAATAAATATAATAATATAACTCAAATAAATGAATAGGAGGATTTGAATTGGAGACAACATGAAGAACAGTGTATAGAATTGGAATGAAGGGTGACTTTTCTTGAGATGGAAAATACACTTAAACTTCACATGACTTTGTGTCAATGTTTGTGCAGATAGAAAAGTCATTTTAATGGATGCAGTCTTAGAAATCAATCCCTAAACTTTCATGCATCGATAATTCAATAATCTATCATTATAGAATATGAATTTTACTATGCAATGCTGACACAGTCCACTAATGAAGAATTATAAATTATTTCAAGATGTGGATATTGAGATTGGAGAGGACACCCACTGGCAAAGTTTCATATCAGTATGGAAACATGTAAATTCATGCTTTAGCAAAATTATAAAATATGGACCTAACAGGTTAATAGCAAATGGCAGAACCCATGAATGTTAATGAATTTCAGATTTCTACCTACTCTTCTACTCATACAAGTGGAAGACTGTGAAAAATGTTATTGTAATTAGGAATAATGCAGTATACAATTTACTGTCAGAGGATGTTACTAATTTTGCATTTAATTTCCTGAAATGTCAGGAATGAATACTGATAAAGACACAATCCAGATACACAAATTGATCTTTACTATGAGAGTACATTAATTTTTCCCCTTACAATAAAGTACATATCATCTGTGTTTAGCAAATTGATTTGAATTATTCATGCATAATCAACATCTAAATCACTGTCCACAAACAAATTATTGGTGTTCACATTTGGGTTCAGGTACTCATTGGCCATTAGGTGTAATCTAACAGCCAATGAGTACCTGGAGCCATTGGAATAACCTGTATTTTCTGAAGAAAATTATTGCCCTGGAAATGGTCAGCTAAAGGCAAGGCTTTCAGTAGCCCAGTCAATTATTTATGAATATCAATTAGACTCCTCCTGCCATTTCACCTAACTCATGAGAGGCTGACTCACTGACAACAGGGAGAGATGGTAAGGATGGAGGGACTGGCTTGGGCAGTGTTAGGTTCTGCAGCTGTTCTAAAACATACTTGGGATTTGTTTCAGTCAGGTATGGTAAGACAGAAGACAAGGAAATGATGATTGTGAGGAAGAAGTTTCCACTCATAGATCCCTGAAAAGAGGAGGCACAGCACAGCATAGCACACAGGGCCACATAGGGAACTACCCAGGTTGGTCAGGAGACAGAAAGAGGGAGAAGACAGAGCATGCCCCGAACCTTTACTGGGGATTTTGTGGGCAGGAATGGGCAAAGCAGGCTGGCATGCTGAGTAAGCCTAGGACTGGATAGTTTGAATAACTTTGGTGGGCTATGGGCTATAAGGAGTGATCCCTAATTGTCTGACACTTGGCCTAGGGGTGATGTAGGGCAGAGGGAACACTGGCTTGGTATGTGAGAATTTTTAAAGGAGATGTTTGGGATGCAGCTGTGGATTGTTGGCATGTATACAGAAAGGGGGCTAGCAGGAGTGTCGTTTGCAATTTCTAAAAATTAGCTAGCTCTGAATTTCCAGGATTAGGGCTCCAAATGCCAGAACATCAAGAATACAAAAAATAGGAAAATATAGTCAATGCAGCTATCTTATCTTTGTCATCAGGCTAAATAAATTGATGAATCACTATTTATCTGGACTGAAAAAAGTTAGCACAGTTACTAGAAAGTTAACCATGTATATCAGGATTGCACAGTGCTGCTTTTGGTAGCATATTTATAGTTTAATTTTCCAAAAACAAAATTCTCACAATGGTAAAAAGAAAAAAAGGTGGCTGACACAAAACCCATCTTTTTATTCAGATAACTTAAAAGAATGACTCTGCTGGCGACAGACACACAAATAACCATACTGGCAAGGAGTTAACAAAAGATATGCAATGAATCAACCAGGAATGGAGTCATCTAGTATCCCTGGCACTTACTTTCCACATCCTCAATTTGAAATGGTTGGGTCAGGTGGCCACAAAGGTTTCATCTAACATCATCACCAAACATCTCCTCTCTCTCTCTCTCTCTCTCTCTCTCTCTCTCTCTCTCTCTCTCTCACACACACACACACACACACACACACACACACCCTTCATTGTACCCCAGTATACTGCCTTCTTAAAACGGTACATTGACTATACAGTCCCGAACTTTTGTAGGCGCAAACAACTTTTATGCTTAACACATCTATATTTAAAGGATTTCTCAGGGACTTTAAAGTGTAATTGGACAAGAAGATGGTTTAATCCAGTTTGTTTGTAACCTCATGCTTCATTAACAAAGCAGGTGTCTCCCACCAATGTTTCACTTGGACGATATAAACTTGTACCCAGCACAGGTCAAAGAAGGTACCTAAGAATGGTCTCCTATAGGTCCTAAAAATAACTTATTCATACCTTAGAGGTATCATCGCCTTCATCTTCATGCACTGAACTGGATGGTGAAGGAGTTGCAGACTTGCTTCCAGGCGGAGATGGTGAGTTGTGGGGAACATTGCTTCCTCCCATATTCAAACCAAGTTGAGCACTTAGCTGTGACTGGTTAATGGTAGTCAGCTGGCCATGTGGCATCATTCCTGGCTGCTGCCTGATGTCTGCAGGCTGGCCCCTTGGTCTCATGGCTGCCATCTGAGGATGGGAACTGTATTGAGCTCCTTCTGGGTTTCGTATATCTGGCATCTACAATAAATAAATAAATAAATAGGAAAGGAGTAATTTTCAAAACATGTTTTGGGCAAAAAAGTAATAATTCTTTAGATTTCCAGATGTTCTGCTGAGTCACATACACATTTATTTTATCGGGGTAAAATAATCCTAAAAGTATGTATCACCCTAGAGGATAGCATAAGACTACCAAAAGAATAGAATTTGAGAATTCAGTTAGCTATGATCATACTTCATTACTTGAGATGTGATTAATTGGATTTACAGTCTTTCTATGCTAGTGAAATATAGAAATATATTATTTATATATGTATTTGTATATTATATCATGATCATATTTATATAATGTAAATTTCAAGATGCTGATACTCATTAGAGTGTCTGTCAAAATTATTCAATTATTAGTGATTACAACATTCACAGCAATTCGTTAAACCCTGTTTGTTTTATCTTGATCATTTAAGAAAGGCTTTGGGAGTTAATAAGGGTACTCTTGCACTCAGTTTAAAGTTTTACAGGGTATTACTAGCCAAAATGATCTCCTAGCTACCAGATTCAAAACATAGATAGGCTGGTATTAACCAATTGATTGACTATTGAAATGACTACACAGTCAGACTTGAAAGTAAAGCTCTAAAATTGCAAGGTCAACATATTAATCCATTATGCTATCTGAGTCACTGGTTTTTAGCCTTAATGAGACTCACTCTTGTAATTCAAGCAATGAATTTTGTCTCTGCAAGGATTAGAATTAAAAGCATTGGAGGATGAAGCTCTTAAGGTATCTAGAGGTCAAATGTGTTGTATAAGAGGAGTATGGAGAATTTCACTTAACATTTCTCTGGCATTTTCAAACTTAAAATAATGGAGAATATTTCATGGTGCTTATAGGAGCAGCTCAGTTTTTTCATCCCAAGGCGGGTTGAGGAATTCAGGCAGGTAGAGAACACACAAAACAAGAGAGAAAAACAAGAAGACTGTGGGGAAAAAAGATCTATGGTTAAAGTTACACGTTGGAAGTGAAAAAGTAATAATGTTATCTTATTCTGTTTCATTAGAAAAGAAAATCCCACAAAGTGTCAGATGTTTGGCAATGACCTGTCTGCAAATGTTGTTGTGACATGAAAATATTGTGAAGGCAAATTAAGTAACCTAGTCATAGGTTCTTGTTTTTGTTTTTATGATAATAAAATCATTTTCTACCATTTTCCCTCTAGTCATTTTACCAATCTAGTTAGATTCACCTAAAACTAAAATTGAGGCTGTCCAGAGTCCCCATATGTGCCCTGTGTTCTTCTCTGGTACACATTTATTGCCTCCACCATGAGGTCTCTTATTAGTCAATTTCACTCCTTTAGATCCTTTCCAACTTTGGTTACTTCTCAGTCTTCAGGCACAGTTCAAGGTATCCTAGACCTCCAGCTGGCCTCATGATTTGTACCTGCCTTTTCTAAGTCTGAACCAACATTTTTTCCATTATCCAAACTGTATTCCTCCAATCCTTCCAAAGTAGTTCAGGATTCTCCCTTCTGTGATGTCCCTCATAAAGCAGCTTTTACTATTCAATGGTACATGCGAGAGCTGCAAAGGCTCTTGGTGACACTGTCGGTCTATGGAAGAGGAACACTGGGAGGGGGTGATGATAGGTGATGATAGTGCAAGCTTGTTGAATGTTTGTGGAATAAGGATATACATAATTATAAATGAATAAATGAAGGAGTAAAACCCAAAGAGATCAAATGACTTGACCAAAACCAAAGATAAAACCCACCTCTCCTAATTCCAGTCTTTGATACTTCCCACTGTATTAAGCAGCTGATTCAACATTTTACATATTCCATAAAAAAGATTACAGTTAAAGATAATTAAAAATACCTTTTCAAATGTTGTCTACCCAAATCAATCATGGTTTTATCTAGCCCATTCATGTTGCCTTCAGTCACATTTACTAAAATGGTTGTTGCCTCTTCTTAGATGTACATGTAACTTCTACAATCTGATCTTCTTTATGAAGTAATACTAGCTTTCACGGATATCCTTAAAGTTGTGCCAAGGACAGAGAGTACCATGAAAATTAGGACTGACTTTTGAAACTACACAGAAGAGACAGTGTATACTAAATTTCTTTTCAGGCCTACTCTCAAAAGTCCTCAAGTCCTATATGTTTTTAGACCTTTAGCATGTAGAACAGCTCCCATTATGGGCACAGAGTAATGGATATCCGTAAGTGGACACTATCCTACAACGGGCAGTCTTCTTTCCCAACCCGGCACCAAATAAAGCACTACTGTGCATATTCCAACTTATATGTTTTATAGCCTTGTAAATGAAAAGCATTTACTAGCAAAATCATACTTCAACTAAATGATCTTTCTAAAAGTATGTAACTAATTGCTATCTTTATTTCTCCTTCACATAAATCCCAAGTTACAAAACACGTACGGTCTGTAACATATCTGTTTTGAGCCCATTTCTTCTCATCCTTTCAGAAATCTTGTGGTTTTAATATATCAGAGAGGATGGTTTCTAAATTAATTTTCATATGGAGTTCCAGATTTATGACTACAACTAAAAGTGTTCCAAAAGCTTGAAGCAATCTTCACTTTATCACACCTTCTCTCCTCTACTGTCTTGCAATCTTCGAAGATGTTTTCTCATGTTAATTTGTGTAGTGGGTAGATCTCTGGGCACTAAAATCTGCATTCCCACCCTTGCACTGGAAGGAGAAGAAGGTGGGTGTGGCTATGGAAGAGTCAAGTATCAATTTGGGAAAGGAAGGTGAAGTACTCAAGAGGGTACTTCTCGTTCCACAGTCTCACCATTAGTTCAACGTATCCTGTCACCAGTGGTGTTAGGTCAGGCAGACAGCTTGAATACCAACTCAAAGCACACTTTTCCTGTGTGGAGCATGGCAAGCACAAATGAAGGAGCATATCTGTATCTTCAGTCCTCAGATGCACTTACAAACAGTGGGATCTTAACATCCACGGCAACATTTCTGAATTAGGAGGAGTATTTCCATTTACCTTATTTTCCTGAAAGGCATTTCAGTATTAATCACTGCCTAACGTATAATATGGGGAAAATTAAACTCGATAAAGTTTGATTACTGAAAATATGAATAATTAGTTAGATCATGCAAATAAGCTAATGTTTTGATTATTGGTTTCCTGCTGTAAAGGTATTGATTGACTACAGCTACATCATGTCAAATACAAACCCTGAAGTAGCAGAATATTATTTCCTGTTAATCACCAATATTTTAAATATATTTTGAACAATTCACTTAAGTCATGCTGAATTGCAACGGTTGTTCTGATTCTTCTCAACTCCTTCACTGCCTTCTCTTTTTTCTATAACACCCCACCTCTAAGTGATTCCTTAACATGTTATTCTGAGTCACATTTCTTTCACCCAGATAAAATTTGCCACGGTTTTATTAATGGGAAATGTTCTAAACTAAAATGTACAATTCTGACCCAAATTCCAAGCCTAATTCTGCAACTGCTTGTGAGACATTACTACTTGAACATCACTCTTGCTAGAAATGTGAACAAAGTTTTCTTTCTCAAACCTATTTTTTTTTCTGTCTGACCAATATCTGCTGATGACACCTTCATCTTCCTTGTCACCTCTACTCAAAATGTTGCCGTCATTTTTGACTCTTTCCTTTTCTACCAAACTCTTGTGAGTTCTGTTGGGTTTACCCTAAAACATCAATTATTTCCATCTGCCCTTCTACCCATTTCCACACCCATTCATCTATCTAGGCCTTCATTACCTTTTCACTTGCAATAGCTGCTTAACTAAAATCAGTCTCTTTACATCTACCCCAAAGAGTGGTACAAAATTAATCTTCATGAGCCATGGGCTCAACAATTCTCTAATGACATCTGTCCCCCAAATTAAATCCAAACTCTTCAGCATGACACGAAACCTTCCAAATGAAACTCACACCCTATAACCATCCCTCATCTACTCTATTGTTCAGTCAAACCCAATTAATTGCTTCTTTTTTACCTAAATCTCTCTCCCTTAATCATGTGTCTTTGTTTACGCTGCTCTGTCATTATTCAATTACCATTTTCCGAGAATTTGCTGTCTAAAGTTGTTAAAAAGAGGGGAAAAACCCCCATAGTTTGCTCAGTGATTTGTGGTTTGCCCAGTACTTTTACTTATTGATCCTTATAACTTCCCTTTGAGGGAGCCATGTAGGAAGAGCTGCTTTGCACAAGCCCACAGAGAGGTTAAATGATCTCAGATCTTTCTATTAGCAAAGACTGAAGTAAAAATGAAATATACTTTTTTTTACATACTTGTACTTTTCCCACAATTCCATGATGCCTTTACCATCTTCATATATCCAAACCCTAAATACATGTTAAAGTCAAGTTCAAAAGTCAGCTTACCTATAAAGTTCCAAGAACCTTCTGATTCTGAACTGCCAAAGCATTTTGTTTATACTTTCTTTATGTGATACCACTTTAAAATTTATTTCTCTAATGTGTATTGTATCTACCTTCTAGATAGTAATCTCCTTGATTAGTTCATGACTAATGCATTTTTCAATCCCTCTTGAGATATCTTTTAGTTAAATGGTATTCTAAATATTCAAAAATATTTGCTGTGTCAGTGTGTAACTAAGGGAATGAATTCATCAGTATAAACTGACTTTAACCAGTCTGATGATTTTTCTTTTTTCCTGGGAACTTCTTAGTCACAAGATGAAAAGATTTGATTAATGTCCATTTCCCTTAGTGGCAGAAACCTCAAGCTACCCTCCTGCACTCATTTTCCTTTTGTGCTGAAAAATGGGCCCCTCTAGCTGGCTCAAGGAGGACATTTGTAGCTTCCTTTGCAGCTATGCGTGGCCCTGTGACAATAAAATGTAAGTGGAATCCTTGTGTGGTGCTTGCAAGAAGTCTCGTTGAAGGGAGAGGCTCACCTTCCTTTGCTTTTTTCTAGTTCCTGCTGGCAAAAACGTGGAGGTGATGGAGAGAGCTAGGGAAAATGTCTTGGACCAAGACATGGCACCATAAGGACGCTGAAGGCACAAGAAAGGAGCCTGAGGGTGTGATTATTCTGGAACCTGGACAACCTACTTACAGTGGGAGTGAAAGGGAAGTAAATGTCTGTCACTGTAGAATCACTGCCATTTGGGGTTTTCTGTTATAGGCAGCCCAACATAATCCTAACTGATACACCCTAGGAGGTTGCGGTGAGCTGAGATTGCGCCATTGCACTCCAGCCTAGGCAACAGGAGCAAAAAACTCCATCTCAAAAAAAAAAAAAAAAAAGCTGGGAGAGAATTTATTTTGTTCACCATTATAGCCCTAGTATCTAGAACAGATCTTGGCATGTAGTAGGAACTCAATACATATTTCTTGAGTTACACTGAATAGTTGTTTAGGTCTGGTACAATTAGGATTGATGATGCCAGTTTCACAGAAGCAGTTGTCATAAATCCTTGATCTTTTGGGAACTTCATTTGCTAAATTCTAGGGCTCAAATGTCTCAAAGGTAATTTCTCACGTGTGTGTTTCTCATTTTGTTTATTTTCAAGCCTAATGAACTTCATATTTTCTTGGCAAAATGTCCTGCATGTCACTGGCATTTTAGTGTTGAGTGGCTCTTAATATTTATCTCACCATTTGCAAAACTATGTCCATTTGAAAATGGGTGCTAGATTTCACTTTTTTGGAAATCAGATCTGTTTCCTAAAAATGCTATTGATGACCAATGTCAATTAAAATAATGAAGGGGTATTATAATGATGAAGAGGAAATTTCAATTTTTCCAATTAATGCAAAACAAAAGTTCCATTAAAATCAATTAGGAAGCCAAAGCAGAAGTCATGTATTGTCCCACATGACCTGCCTTGATGCTAAGGCCATGTTCCTTTCTCCCCTTGCCTGGTTACCTAGAGCTGAAGAGTGCCATGTTGAGGACAGAGCTCAAGGTGGAAACATGAGGCACAATAATAGCTACATATTTCAGCATATGTTTTCACTTTATTTCCTTTGATTTTCTTTCTTTCTTTTTTTTCTTCTTTGACATGGACTCTTACTCTGTTGCACAGGCTGGAGTGCAATTGCACAACATTGGCTCACTGCAACCTCCGCCTCCCAGGCTCAAGCGATTCTCCTGCCTCAGCCTCTTGAGTAGTTGGGATTACAGGCACGTGCCACCACACCTAGCTAATTGTTGTATTTTTTAGTAAAGACGCGGTTTCACCATGTTGGTCAGGCTGGTCTCGAACTCTTGACCTCAGGTGATCCACCCACCTTGGCTTCCCAAAGTGTTGGGATTACAGGTGTGAGCCACCATGACTGGTCCCTTGGATTTTCTTTGAAAAGGAAAAGAAGAAAAAAAAAACCTTGTTGCTCATCTCAGGTTATTATTTTTAAAAAATGAGTAAGATTTTGGTGTAACTGGAATAGGGAAAAAAAAATCCTTGGAATAACATTAGTCATGTTAGTGATGAAACGGTGTTAAAATCACATACTTAAATGGCACCAGAATGACGGAGGGCCTGCCTTTCAGTGTTTAAAACTCTGTGTGCTTCACAATCCTTCCAGAGTCTGTATTCCTCCTTCAAATATCTGCATCCTTCCCCATCCAACATGCCAGCCTTGAAAGCTATCATTATCTCTGCCTCTAGCAGACAATCTATATCAAAACAGTTGTACACATAAAACTGCACCACCGCCTCGGCTGGCTCTGCTCTGATCCAGCTGTTAGAGTGAACAGCAGTTGGTGCACAGAGCGCTGGAACATGGGTAGCCCTGAGGCCTTATTTGCTAATGTGGCTCACCAGCTGCTGCTTTCTGTGGTCTTTGCAGGCAAGGCCTGGAAGGCTGCCAGTTGCAGCAGGAGCAGGAGAACGTGAGGAATCTCTGAAGCCCGTCCATTTACCCCTGTCTGTCAGCATTTGACATCCTGAGCTGTGTGGAGTGCTTTCCCCAGGGCAATAAGGAGATCCTGCTGGCTTTAGCTGTGACAAGTGCTTCCTCTTGGTTCCTTTTATACACACTATCAAACACACACGGTTCTTAGCACCTAAAGAAAAACTTCTGAGCCTTGCTCTTGGTTGTCCATGCAGGCCTGCATGATTAATTAGGGCAGGAAGGCAAAGCGGTTTCATTTTTCTTAGGAATAATGCACTCTAGGAGTCTATGAGAAGAATGTAAATGTTGATATTATTTAAGTCCCCAATTTGATTACATATTTTTGCCAGGGATTCAATTAATATGTAAATGTATACACCAGAATAAATGTGTGGGGAAATTTAATAATCAAAATTTATTTATTATTTTCCTAAATGCATTTCCAAGAGAGAGCTTAATTATTTGTTGTCCAAACACATTAAATAAATCGTTTTTACGTGACCTTCTTGTGATCTATTTATTATTTAGAAATGTGTACTTTAAATAAACTTTATGTTAAGATTTTTGCTATTAGACTTCAATTAGTTGCACTGAACACTGATAATTAACAATGAAAGAGGGAAAATTTGGAAAAATACACATGAACAGAACTTGCTATATTTTTAAAGATTGAGAAAAGTGAGGTTCAAAAGAAAGGTTGGACATTTTTATAAAAATGTATTTTTATCCTCAGTATTTTAATTTAGAATAACGTGATTTCAACTCTGCATTTCCATAAACAAAACTATTTTTGTATTTAATATTTGGAATCTTTCCTTTTCTTTCAAAAGACAATAGCAACAAGTAGGGTTCAGCTTTCTTTACAGTATGCTACAACAGAATGCTTGCAGTTTAGTAAGGGTAATTAGTCATTATGAAACAATTGATCACAGGAAAGTAAGAACCCTGAGCATAATTTATTAGATAGTTGCCAAATGGACAGCCATAGCACTCTCTAGAATCACCATCTTCAGGGAAGATTAAAACTGCCTCAGAAACCAGTGCTCACACTGCCCGACTTCTACATTACCTGACCATCATACTCCTTCACACTGTGGTCTCCCCATTGTGGCTTCTTCCACGAATGGGCCCCTTATTACTCAAGGAATTTGGTGAGTTCAGAGGAAAATATCACTGATGAGTCTTAAAAGTGATGGCTAAAAATCACACTGGCTAAACACCACGTCACCAGTTTTGGTGTTTGCTTGTTTGTACATCCTCTCCCAGGGATGAACCAAAGATCAGATATTGAAGAGCAGCAAGGGACAGAGAGAAAGTGGACCCTGAACCTCTTAACGCCCTTAGTGCCCTTACCTGGCCTCCTCTGCAGAACCCCACTTCAATTGCTGCCACATCCAGCAGATCCAGAAAGAAATGTCTTAATTGCCCTAGTGTATGCATCTGGATTTATATTTATAAACAACTGGAAAAGCAATTTTACTCCATTTAATTTGATTTTTTCCCTTTCCCTAGAGGAGAGGGAGGCTGTGTGCTATTGTGGAGGCAGCCCTGTTCATGACACCTAGCTGCCACTGTTTCTAATGAGCTGTCTTACTTTCAACTTCTTTAACCCCCATTTTTCACCTCGTAAAAAGAGGATAATTTTTCACCAACAAATATTTATTGAGTGCCTGCTATGTGCCAGGCACTGTCTTAGGTACCTAGTCTACAGTGGTGACCATGTAGTCGGAAATCGTGCCCTGATGCAGCTCACTTCCTAGTGGAAGAGGCAGACAACACGATAAATATTCTAGGACAGTGATATATTTTAAGGAGACAAATAGGAGAGGAGCATACTGACCTTAAATGCTTCCTTAAAACATGACTGTGAGGATTAACTAACATAAGGACTATGAATGTGTTTTATCACAAATGAATTCATTTTTGTGATTGCTGCTCGTGCTGATGGCTCTCTTTGGTTATTATCCTTGAGTTGCTTTCCCTGACCAGTCTGGTCCCTGGTAAGCCACTGACATAATAATGACCAAACATTCTGGCAGCCAAAAGCTTGTATCTATGGGGACCTTCCCTGGGATAAGCAGGGCAGCTTATAGTCACAGAGCACAGGGTTTCACTGAGAGAAAGTCAACAGCACAGATAAAGGTTGAACTTATAACCTGGGTTTTAATAGCTCCCTGATCAAGGATAATAGGCTAACTGGTAGATACAAAGTTCAAAAACATTTTAATGTATAAAAAGGTATTCCAGTTCAGAGGACAGCATTCTTTTCCATCAACTATGTACATATAATCTCTCCTTTGGATCACAACTTCGGCCGGGAGGTTATGGGGTATAGCGTTGCCTTTTAACTGCACAGTTGGAAAGATGTTTTTTACTCAGATTGAGCCACCTTGTTTCTGATTGCTTCATGCCAATGCCATTTTTCTCCTGCTGTGAATCTTAAACTATCAACGTCAATATTACCAAGTTTGACACACCATGCTTCAGTGAGCCCTGAAAAGGGCTTCCCTGCCCAGCAAAAATAAAGGAAATGTGCAAATGGGCAACGGGCAAAGTTTACTTTTATTTGACAAGGAGCATCTCTCATAATTGCAGATAATGGCAGGACATGAGAGGCTCTTGGACTACAGGGTCCGTCCTGTCTAAAAGAGCTCTGGGGATCATGTGGTCCACCCTCTGGTTCCCAAAACATCTGAATTAGCAGTTCCTACAAATTACATGCCTGGTAAGGGGAGTTTATGAATGTGCTCTAGGTCTACCTATGATTAGAATCAATGAAGCCTTTTATTTGTATTTGTATGGATCATGACTTTCGCATCTGTGCTACAACGTGTAGGCAGTGTTTTGTTCACAAGGGGCTATGATTTTATACTAAAAGTGCATCAAACATGCTAATGTTTGCTCACGTCTCCTTTGTTTTGATGTGCCCAGAGAAGGTACTGAATAATGTGCTTTATTTCTGAAACACTTTCAAAGGATTTTGTGCATTGAAATAAAAAGAATGGATTGGAAGTGTAGGTTAAGTAATAAGACAATTGGTACGTACTGGGAGACATGCCATCTGGGAGTAGCGGATCACTTACTAGAACTCCCTCCGTGTATTCATAGCAGCATGAGTTAGCAAGAATGCTGCTTCACACCATATTTAAACCTGGGAATTTAAGTTGCTTTCTCATATTTTTCCACTGGAATGTTAATGGGATGCTTGCAAAAAATGGAGATGTCAAGTGGGATATTGACTTCCTAACATCAGTTCAGAACACTGATATTTGACTTCATTTAGAGGCACTTAAATCATTAGATACACACGACATTCAGCTTAAAAATACATCTTAAGAAGCAAAATTAAAACCTTATATTCTACTTGAGCCAGACAGCTTCCCTGTGCAGAATATTTGTATGCCCCAACTTATTGGAGACTTGAAGAAAAGTACAATTTTTACATTAGTATTTTATTATGGAAATCATCCAATAATCCATTCAAATCATACATTATAAAACATTAAAATAGCATGAAACCAAGATAGGAAAAGGCTGGAAATCCTCTCCTTTTGAGCATGGTATTAATAACTTGGAAAAATCATTCTAGGAAAATTACAATGTCTTTCAGCTATTTTAAAGTGTCTGACTCTGTAAGTGACCTTAAGCTCCTTTAAAACAATTACAAGATTCAAATATTTGTCTGCCAATATTTTATAGCATGTTAGATAATGGGATAGATGTAGTTATATCCAGTCTCTATATTTCTAGGTATACCTGATTTAGTTAATATTAACATCACTCACTCATTTATGGTTTTATAAACTTTGAGTCACATAAGGTCAAGGTCTCAAAACTAATCATAAAAACTACTGACTGCTATTCATGCTGATATAATAACGCTTTCTTTAAAACAACAGCCAATAAATTTCATTATAAAAAGTTATTAAAAGGGTTAAAAACCTATTAAATGTCAAAGAATTTGCCTGACTCAAACTTCTAATAAAGAAGGAGAATAGGCTTTCTTTCTGAATTATTTAAATCTTTACTGACTGTGCACTGAACCATGAAATTAGAAAAGTGTTATTAGAAGTATTCTCTGGTTTTTATAAAAGTTAGAGCCCAGAATGTATCAAGCCATAGTCTTTAACTAGACTAGTTAAAGCAGTAGGTCTTTAATCCTAAATACATGGCTTCTGCTGATATAAAGATCATAATTAAAACTCTATCCTGTAACTTGGTGATAATAAAGTTATTATTACAGAGGCACACATGTTCATTTAGAATATATGAACTACATGTTCTAATTTTAATTTGAACAAATATCTTCCATTTTGGGGGGATAGTTCCATGTCCACTAACATAGACCCTCTCAGCCAATAATTAGGTTTTAATAGTGACTGATTTTAAGGCACTAATGTTAATAATTTGAATTATCTATCATTTACTGGTTTAACACCTACCAAATATACATTGAAATTAGATCATTATGGTCTAAAGTGTTAAAAAAATCATAATCCTGCATGATTATAGCCCTGTGTGACAAGTGACATAAATAAATTTAGGTATTATTGAAAAATAGGAAATACATCTTTCACATTTTAAATCTCTATTTCTCCAAGTGACTACACTTAGCACAACTAATTTGAACTGGTCTCTCTCTCACAAGCAGGTAACTGTCCTCATATCAGTTTCCTCAACTGCCCATTCTTAGCCTTTGGTAACTGTGGTTTTAAGTTCTCTTATTAAAAATATCAAATACTGACAGGTCCCACCTAATATACTAAGCACAGTGCTAAGAAGTTTCCATGAATTGCCCTATTTAGGACTCACAGTAACCAGGTGAAACTGTTACAGTCACCACTGCCATGGTACCCACGAGGGACGCAAAGGAACAGAGAGGACATTCTCCAGTTATTCAGTAAGTGGGTCAGCTGCAATTTGTCACAGGGTGCCTGATCTCAAAGCCTGTATCATAAACATGAAACTGTACTATTGACCCAGTGTATGATCTGATGTTTTTAGCTGTTCTTTAAACAAAAGATGTTTGGAAGGGCTTACAGGGGAGGATGCAGCTAGAACCTAGAATGACTGAATTTAATGTACTAATTCCTTTTGCAAGAAATTCAATTAATTTCTTTTCTTTCTTTTTTTTCTTTTCTTTTTTTTTTTTTTAACTGAACATTTACTCTGTGCCTCCCTCTGTGAGAGGTCCTAGGAGAAACAAAGACAGATGAGACTATCTCTGTACTCAAATATCTCACAGCCTGGAACACATACTATAATACAAGTCAAAGGGAATTCATTGCTATAACCAAAAATGCACTGCTATAGAATTGCAGAGAATAATGCTGCAACAAAGAGTCTGTCTGTATTGCATTAAAGTTGCAGTGAGTATCACTTAGAATTAAGAATCTTTTTAACATCAGAAGATACATGAAAAATGAAAATGAGTAGAATTTAACTCTGGAGGCAATATAATTGACACTAGACACATCGTCTAATTGTTTGACAGTCAGTATATCTGCTATATTTTCATAAAACTAATGATACAGCTAAGATAGTGTGAAAGAAAATTGAACAAAAATAAAAAAATCATGTGGCCTTCCTTCTAATTATGAGTTTAAACCTCAAAAATTCAATGTACAATCAAATTATACTTTAAAAAATGTGACTAAAAGCTATCTGACAGTTTGACTTCTGTTTGGGAATTAGCAATGTGATTCCTAAGTGTATTGTCCTGTAAGTCTTAGGATGACTAGACTTAGTCTGTAGTTTCAAGACTATATGTCAGAATATATTCTGAAGTATAAAGTTGTTTTAACTGAAGGAAATCGAAAAACAAAAATAAAAAATATATTGCCATTTGATACTATATTAGCAGAGAGACCATTTCATTAGTCCAAATATGGGCCTAATGTTTCAAAAATTACTTGGGTTTTTTCATTGGGTCCTAAAAAACATTTATGGGCATAGCAACAGTAGCCATTTTTATCTAGAGCTTTACAATGTTCATTTCATTAGCTAAAAATGTTGCCACATAAATTATGCTTTCACAGAGTGACTGACAAACATTTTGATCAAAACCTTTCTTTATATTGTTTCACTTGTCAATCAGTGCCTTTCACTTGTTAGTAAAGTATGTTTTCTAGAAGGGAAGAATGAAAGCAAAACACTCTGTAAGAGAAATTGGAGAGTGCACAAGTCTTACTGTGGGCCCAGACGGGGATCATGGCTTAATTATGTGAAAGCTTAATAACTCTCTGAGACAAAACTGAAAGGGAAAAGGAGCTTGGAACAAATTCGTTGTGAGGCATGAGCACTGAGTAGACATCGTTTGCTTAAAAAAATAGTTTCCTTTCACTTTAACAGTGAAAGACTAAATGGATGCTTGCTGGGGTTATGAGAGCTGGTATCAGAAGCTTGTATGAGAAAAGAAGAACTTTCCCTACATTCAGTTTCAGATGATGACAACTTTTCCTACTTAACCATTAAGTGACATCTCTTCCATGCATCTCACTGAGGAAGGTGGTGGATGGGCGAGACACTGGGGAGATGTTGACCCTAAGACACAGCAAAGCCTGCGGAACAATTTCTAGGCCATTGTAAGCTTTTAAAATTGTGTACAAGGGGTTTAACTACAGGAGGGTAATGAATACATATGTTGATTATAATGACTCTGGTGTGGTCCTTGCTATTATATATAGGAAGCCTGTCTCAGAATAAGAATTCAATTAAGTTTGCAGTTAACTCTGAATATTCATGCCAACAATCACGATAACATAATTTTGGTAAAATGTCCAAATATTCTGAGAAATCAGTATTTTTAAAAATTTAATTTTGTATCCTCGTACTTTTTTTTTTAGTTTTAATTCTTGCTGAAAACTGTTCTAGAATGCCTTTGCCTGCTTTTCCGTCCCTGTTAAACACCTGATTCTAAATAAAATCTTGAAAGATTTCAAGAGAATACATTTTCCCCTCAATAGTAATTGTGAAGTTTTGTGGCTATGGAATATGGAACAGACTAAAGTAATTGTATGCTGCTCTGTGGACATGCCTTTCTTAAATACATTTTTGGTCTTTATGTGTTAAAAACAAAAATAAAAGAAAAAGAAAATAATAGCCAGCTAATTGAGAATATTGTTTGGATGGAGTCCTGTTAGTAGAGATTTTAATCTGCCAGGGGAATTTTTTAAAATTAGAAGTAATATTTATTTTATCATTTTACTATCGTTTTTCATAATTATGGTAATGACAGTGCCTTTTTTTTTTTTTCTGAGACAGAGTCTCACTCTGTCATCTAGGCTAGAGTGCAGTGGCGCGATCCTGGCTCACTGCAACCTCCACCACCTGGGTTCAAGTGATTCTCCTGCCTCAGCCTCTGGAACAGCTGGGATTACAGGCACCTGACACCACACCTGGCTAATTTTTGTATTTTTAGTAGAGACAGGTTTTACCATGTTGGCCAGGCTGGTCTCAAACTCCTGACCTCAGCTGATCCACTTGCCTCGGCCTCCCAAAGTGTTGGGATTACAGGCATGAGCCACTGCGCCTGACTGATAGTGACATGTTTTTAACAACAAGAAAGTACAACTGTGGCCTAAATCTATATACTAACAGAACCACTTAATCAATAAATTTCTGTATTGTAAAAGAGTTGACTTGCACTTAGTTATACAGGGATTGCTGAATGAGAAGGTACACTGACTGACTTACTTATCAAGCAGTGGTTCAATAACCTCCAACAAGGTCAGAGTGCCAGACACTAAAAAGGATACATTATTTTAGGATTTACATAATTACCAGACTGATAAGTCCCACACATTTTAATGCCGCAGGAATAAAATTAGCAGCATTATTTATTACAAAACTTTAATTGCAACAAAGTAACTGATAGAAACAGCTGCTAGGTAATAATTTACCTCTGGACACAAACTTATGCTTTCTATCCTTTACTTAACCAATGCCTCCAGGCAATCTTAACTTAAGTAAATTTTTCCAATATGATGCCCAGTCTCCTGACCATTTAGCATAGAATTATAATCTTACTAATTGCACATTTATATATTGATATTTGCAACTCTGCTGTCCCCTAATTTCCTGGTGATAGAGTAATTCAAATACTCATGTCAAATTGAGTAACTTTTAAAAGAATGTTACGTATGTGCGCTATGGTGAGGCACGATATTTCTTACAAGTTATGAGAAATGCACTTTGCTTATGGGTAAAGTGTGGTTTAATGACATGGAAATAAGATCAGAGTTCCTCTGTATTGTATTTACTTACAATTTTGTGTCTAAGACATATTTAATATCCTAGCATAATTTAACACAACATAACAGCTCCAATAAATAGGAAAAAATCTCAATTATATTGATCAACTGAGGGAAAAGTGAGAAACTTGCACCATTAAAGTTTAGAGCCTACTGTAAGAGAACAAGAAAGAGTATCTACCCAGGAGTTTTTAAATTTAAAACCCACTGATCATTTTTCTGCACCCACATTTACAAAAGCTAATAGAATTTTCCAGGAGCAATTTATTTTCTGAAGACAAAAAACACTCTTGGCAAAGACAGAAGTCAGAACCTTCTGGAATAGTACATTATATTTTATTTCCGCTTTCATAGGCCAGGGGTATTTTAGTTAAATACTAAAAACACTTATATTTTGATGTTTTTCTTTTTTAATAAAAAAGGGAGATAGCTTTTACTTGGCTTATGTTCCTTGCCTTCAACCCCAAACGCTGCTTGTCTGCTCATGATACATGGCATATAGGCAGGTGTTGTCCCCATTCTGGGGGTGGGGATTGAAGGGGACTAAAGGGCTGGGTCTAGATGAATAAGGCTCTACCTTTCAGTCTCCCTCAAGGGCAGCCTCCTCTGAGAGGCTTTCCTGGACAAGTCTATTAAACGTAGATCCATCCTTCCTAACCCAAGCATCTTTTTCACAGCATAACCACAATCTAACATTATCTAGGGTAAGATGCTGCAAACTCTAACATGCACATGAATCTTTCAGGAATCCTCTTAAAGTGTAATTTTGATTCAGAAGTTCTGAGGAGGGGCCTGAGAATCTGCATTTCTAACATTCCAAAGTGGTGTCAATGCGGCTGGTGCATGAACCCAAGTTTGAGCAGCAGGGCACGAATTCACACAAACTAATTGGCTCTCCTGACCAGAATCTAAATTCTGAGGGCAGAGTTTTTTGGCTGACTTGTTTACTGCTCTGTTGTCAGTGCCCAATTCAGGCACATTGAAGAACCAGGCTCAGAGAAAATTAGGATGTAGGCACTGAATTGCAGAACCATCAGTTAAAGCTTCTTAATCTCCCAAGACAGTTTTGTCTTGTTTTGTATTTGATATGGTTTAGCTGTGTCCCCACTCAAATCTCATGTTGAACTGTAGCTCCCATAATTCCCATGTGTCATGGGAGGGACCTGGTGGGACATAACTGAATCATGCAGGCAGGTCTTTTCTGTGTTCTTGTGATAGTGAATAAGTCTCACGAGGTCTGATGGTTTTATAAAAGGCAGTTCCCCTGCACATGCTCCCTTGCCTGCCACCAGGTAAGACATGCAATTGCTCCTCCTTCGCTTTCTGCCACGATTGTGAGGCCTCCCCTGCCTTGTGGAACTGTGAGCTCATTAAACCTCTTTTTTCTTTATAAATTACCCAGTCTCAGGTATGTCTTTATTAGCAGCATGCAAGCAGACTAATAGAATACTGTTGTGAATCTTTTGCTAGTCCACATGATAGAGAACCAATAAAAAACAATGTGGTACTTTGATCTGGCTTTTCTGTGTGGTGGACTAATGAGAAAGTTACCTCTTGCAAGTCCTGGGCTATTATTAATTAAGAAAGAATATGAAATAGAGGGACTTCCACCTACCAAACATGGCAGAGTTTATCAGCAAATGTGGGAATCAAACCACGCCTCTTGGTCCTTAAAAGTTTTCAAAATCTGTGGCAAAACTTTCCTAAAGTACTTAAAAAATAGATAGTTAAAATTTCTCAACATATGAAGAACTTAAGAAAGAGCTACATGAAAATAAAAGTACAACAATAAAATTTGTGGGATGCAGCCAAATCAGTGCTTAGAGGAAAATTTATACCATTAAATATATAAGAAAAGAAGATCCAAAAATCAATAACCTAAGCTTCTACCATAGAAAACCAGAGAAACAGCAATTTAAGCCTAAACCAAACAGAAGAAAAGAAAAAATAAAAATAAAAATTAGACAAGGGTTCAATGAAATCAACAACAGGAAAAGAATAGGAAAAAAAAAAAAAAAAAAATCAACAAAGCCAAAAGCTGGTTCTTTGAGAAATCAGTAAAATTGATAGACCTCTAGACAGGCTAGTCAACAAAAAAGAAGACACAAATTACCAATGTCAGAAATGAAAGAGGAGCCATTTATTCTGATTTTGAGGACATTAAAAAGCTAATAATCCTGGCCAACATGATGAAACCCCGTCTCTACCAAAATACAAAAAATTAGCCGGGCATGGTGGTGCGCGCCTGTAGTCCCAGCTACTTAGGAGGCTAAGGCAAGGGAATCACGTGAACTCGGGAGGCGGAGGCTGCTGTGAGCCAAGATCGTGCCACTGCACTCCAGTCTGGCAACAGCACAAGACTCCATCTCAAAAAAAAAGAAAAAGAGAAAAAAAAAAGTGTTAATAAAAGTATAATATGAATAAGTCTATATTTACAAATTTGACAAGTCAAATGAAATGGAACAATTCCTTAAAATTCAACAACTACTGAAACTCATACAAACAGAAACTGACATCCCAAATAATCCTTTACCTGCTAAATAAATTGAATCAATAATTAACAATCTTCCAAAAAAAAAATCACTAGGCCCAGAAAGTTACCAATAAACATTTAAGGAAAAAATTATACCAATTCTCCACAATATTTTCCAGGAATTAGAAACAGATGAAAGACTTCACAACTCATGCTATGATAACAGTAATATTAAAACCAGACAAACATACAAGAAAGGAAAAATAAAGACTGTTAACTCTCATAAACACAAATACAAAACTCCTCAACAAAACATTTACAAATCAAATCTAAAACTCTGCACCACAACCAGGATTTATGTTAGATATACAAGGTTAGTTCAACATTAGAAAATCTATCAATGTATTACAACACATCGACAGTCCAATAATCAATGTATTCTAACACATCAACCGGCTAATAAACAAAAGTTATATGATCATATCCATAGATGCGGAAAAAACATGTGACAAAATATAACACCATGAGTGGGGGGGGGGAAAAAAAAAAAACCCTTAGCAAACTAGGGGTGGAAAAGAACTTCCTCAATTTGATTTTTAAAAATCTTTAAATCCTATGGTTGATATCATACTTAATGGTGGGAAAGTGAAAGCTTTCCTGCTAAGATCAGAAACAAATCAAGGATGTCCTCTTTCGCTACTGTTATTCAACATTGTACTGAAAGTTCTACCTAATGCAATAAGACAATACAAGAAAATAAAGGGTTGAACAGACAGCAAGAAATAAAACTGACTCTATTCATAAGTGACATTATTGTCTATGTAGAAAATCCTAAAGAATAAAAAAAAATCTCCTGGAAATAATAAGTGAATATAGATAGTTTCCTGTATACCAGGAGTAAAAATTTGGTATTTGAAAATTTAAAAATACCAGTTACAACAGCACTCCAAAAATGAAAGACATAAAATGAACAAACAAGTACAGGACTTACACACTGAAAACTACACAATATTGATGGAGAAAACCAAGATAGGCTAAATATAAATAAATACCTTGTGTTCATGGAATAAAAGGGTCAATATTGTTAAGATGTCAGTTCTTAACTTAATCGATAGAGTCCATGCAATCTCAATGGAATATCGGCAAGCTATTTCACTGATACTGAAAAAATGGTTTTGAAATTTATATGGAAAGGCAAACAACCCAGTACAGCCAACACAATACTAAAGAACAAAGTTGAGGGACACATGCTGATAGACTTCAAGACTTACTATAAGACTTGCAATAATGAAGACACCATGGTATTGGCAAATGAATAGAAACATAGATCAATGGAACAGAATAGAGGGCCCAGGAATAGATCCACACAGATATAGTCACTTATCTTTGGAAAAGGAGCAATGGCAATTCAATGGAAAAGACAGTCTTTTAAAAAAACTGGTGCTGGAAAATTGGAATCCATAGGCTTCCACCCCAGGCCCCAAAAGAAAAGAAAGAAAAATAAAAAAGTAAAGTAGGATCTTTCATTCAATATTAAATAGTCTTAACATACAATTAGCCATCATGTTTCAGGGAATTTACTCTACTGATTTGAAAATGTATGTCCATACTAAAACCTGCACACAACTGTTTATAGCAGATTTATTCATAATCAGTAAAAAAAAGTCCTTCAATAGGTAAATGGATGAACCAAGTGTGGTACATCCATACAATAAAACATTACTGAGCCACCAAGCCATGAAAAGACATGGGTGAACTTTAAAATGCATACTGCAAAGTGAAAGAAGCCAGTTTTTTTTTTTTTATAAAAAAAGCTACATTCCATTTGCTTCCAATTATATCCAGACAGTAAACATTGGTTGTCATACATCAGGAAGGGGAGATGGTTGAATATGGAAAGCAAAGGGGGCTTTTTAAGGGTGGTATTATTCTGTACAATACTGTAATAGTGCATATAAGAAAGTAGGCATTTATCAAAACCTTTAGAACTTAACCTCATACAAAGTAAACCTTAATATATACAAATTTAAAAAGCTATTTAGGATATTGGGGGAATCTCAGGATGAAAAGTATGTGACAAAAGAAGCTTAATGTATTGCAAATATATGAAACAACCTCATTGAAAAGGAGCAGGATAAGAAGATGCTGACTTAAGTAACGTTGGAAATGAGAGGAGTCCATAAGACTAAAGGCAAAAGAATTGTACATAAGCACTGTACCCTAGTTGATAAAGCTGTTTCCGAAGGGGGCATGGGTTTACTTACAAATTGGTTACCACTATTCCATGGCACATGGTGGAATGGAACCTGAATTAAATGGATAGTGGATGTGGGGGCCAAGTTTCTCACTATTGTGGTGGGTTACAGCAAGAGAAGGAGGCTATGTGGCAACAGATTGGAGTTGAACACAATCAGCATGAATTCTTGTTTAGCTTAATGTAGATACATGTTTACATATAGAAATATTTATAGATATGTGTTATATATACAGGTCAATATTCATACATGTATCTCCCTAATCTGCCAGTTAGGAGATCCATGAAGCAATAAAAGCCCAGTAGCTATGAGCATACCTAGCCATCTTAGTTTCTAATACAATTCTCCAATAAAAAGAAATAAGGCTCCTTAGAAAAATGGCTTGCTCTAGAACAGGAGCAGAAAATATACAAGATAAGTCTGAAGTATTTTTTTTTTTAGTGGAAGATAGAACATCTCCAAAATACAAAACCAAACAATATACACACACACACAGAGTGGTGTTGCCAGAAAAATACACACAAGAGCCACCTAAAATAGTCCCATTGGCCAATGCTAGAACAATTTGAGCAAAATAGTAAGTATAATAGTTCTGAATCATAACACAAAGTATAAAAATAAATACCCATGAGCACATTCAGATTAAAGGAAAGGATTGAATAAGTAAATACATATGAGGGAGAACATACAAGTCTCCAATGCCAAAGAATTTCAAATAATTTATGTAGTTATACACCTTCAGAAAGGGGAAGCACAACTCCTCATTCCTTAAATGTGGGCTGAATATAATGATTTTATTTCAAAGAGTATAGTCTGGAAAGGGAGGAAAATAAAAGAGTAACATTACATCAATGAAACCTGACAAATACTACCTCAAGCAGGTGATCAAGGTCAACATCAACAGTGATAAGTCATACTGATAATGTGAACCCTTGAAATGATGTGATGAGAATGGCACTTTACCTCTATCATTTTCCTCCCAAGAGTACATTACCTAAGTATCATCATCAGAAAACCATCAGACACATGCCAATTGAGGGACAAACCTGAGGGTCTCAAAACTGCTGAGGTCATCAAAAACAAGGCAAGTCTGAGAAACTGCCTCAACTGAGAAGAGTCTACTAAGACATGAGGACTAAATGCAATGTGGAAACCTGGGTGGAATTCTGGAACAGAAAAGGGATATCAGGGAAAAGCTGAGGAAATACAAATAAAGTATGACTTTAGATAATAAGAAGGTACCAATATTGATTCATTAATTGTGACACATGTATCATACTAATGTAAGATGTTAAAAATAGGGGAATCTTAGTCTGGGGTACTAATACAACTCTGTAGTATCTTCCCAATATATTTTTTTAAATCTAAAACTTCTCTAAAATACAAAGTTTATTTTTAAAAATTGCTCCAGTTTTACTCCCAATAGTCAAGCTGTATGCTAACTAAGAGTCAGGTATATTAGTTCCCCAACTAATGTTGTTGCCCATTTTACTTGTTAATGCAATTATAATATTCATTCAAATAGTGTATAAACTGATTAAACCTGCATGCATACAAACAGAATGCTTTCTTTATAAATTAAGTCTAATGCTTTGGAAAGACTGACTAAAGATATGCTGCATAAAAACTTGCTGCTTAATTACAACATGATGATACTGTAAAATATTATGAAAAATATTGTAAAAATCCATAAAGACTCCTCTTTCACATTGCCTCATAAGAGTCTTTAACTTCTTACATCCCTTTAAACACATCTAAAGGGAAAATTTTCATAGACAAAGTTTCATTTCTGTTGTCCATACTACAAAGACTACAGGAGCTGGAAACATGGACCCAAACAGTAAGTTGGTGCCTTGGTCCTGCTCCAAAAAGATTGGATGTTTATATGCTCAACTATCTTTTTAAACAAGGAACTACTGCATCTTAATGCTTCAACTACATTCTAAAAATGTTAATTGTAAGTAGAAAGAAGTTATCTGTATACCACAATCTCACTTGTGTCAATCAAAGTGCAGCCAAGAATGTTAACAGGGGATGCTTTTCCCTCCCTAAGGGCTTATTGTGCTGGCATCTGATGGGATCTTTCAAAAGGAAGGCACTAAACTTACATTAAACATCTGTGGAAGATGGTTAGTAGAATATCTGACTACTTTCAGTCTTTGCTCATGAGGGAGACTCCATTTAGCTGTCCAGTAGCCAGAGATTCCATGAATATTGGATATTTCTCCTCCATAATCTATTTAAGGGCAGAGACCAGAGATTTCCTGAGTGACTTGTCACTTCTTGAAAGGAATACACACCCTGAAGGCCAGGAAGCTTTTTTGTTTTGTAAACCATGATAGATGAGGGTCTATTGTTGGCCAAGCATGACAAGGAGCTGGGTCCTATCATTAATCATACTGAAGGCAAAGAAACTTCCAGAGTATTCCTTTTACCTAGTGAGTCTACTATAGGGGACTTTAATCCATCTGTGCCTGGCATCCTTTCTATCAGGTTTCTAAGTGCTGGAAGTTTGCTAACAGGCCCATCCATATTTTTACTCTCTCTGCCCCCTGCCCTTTGGTAGGTTAAAAAACAAAAAAACAAAAAAAGAAACTTTTGGTATTAAAATTTCAGGAAGGAAAGTTTTTAGTTTAGTAATACAGGAGTGCCTATTCAGAATGATGGAATTTTTATTTTGTTTTAGGGAAGGAAAGAGTGAGAGATGTTTTGAGTGTGTGTGGGTAGACAGTGGTAAGAATATATGTGTTCCCAGGGACATTTTGGCTTCCTAAGACTTTGTGAGCACTAAGGTAACGTTGGCTTCTGGATTCGCCTACTTGAAGCATTTCAGAGCCAAGATTAGAAAATCAGAGCCAAGGACAAGAATCATGTACTATTTATTCTTGAGAAAGGAAAGTCTACTTGTACTGGACTCAATTCCAAAAAATCTCAATAGAGGTTGCAAACAGCAAAATGAAGGCAAAATTAATTTTAATCCGCCTTAAATTAAAGCACAGATATGAGGTCATGAAAAACTTTTAGGAGTAGAAAGCAACGTTGCATTGCAAATATATGAAACAACCTCATTGAAAGGAGCAGGATAATAAGATGCCGACTTAAGTAACTTTGGAAATGAGAGGAGTCCATAAGACTAAAGGCAAAAGAATTGTACATAAGCAAAACATAATGCAAAAACATGTAGGGTGTCTAACACCAAAAGGCTGGGAATTCCCGTTATTGCTGAGAACTTAGTGGACTGTGTCTTTATCTTATCCACCATGTACGCTGTATCTAAACCAGGGGTGTCCAATCTTTTGGTTTCCCCAGGCCACATTGGAAGAAGAATTGTCTTGGGCCACACATAAAATACAATGACACTAATGATAGCTGATGAGCTAAAATACTGCCAAGAATCTCAAGTTTTAAGAAAGTTCACAAATTTGTGTTGGGCCACATTCAAAGCTGTCCTGGGCCACATGTGGTCTGTGGGCCATGGGTTGGAGAAGCTTGATCTAAACACTCAAGAGGAAGATTCCTGCATTTCCCTTGTTCTAGGAGTCAGCAAGGCCATAGAAGACTTCTGAGTACAGCTCACAGTTCACAGAGTCTTTCATTGGTATGTTTGGACATAAGTACAAGACCTCTCTGGTGGTGACATCTGTCTCTGCTTCTGCTTCACATGTGGGATGAGGCCAACTAAGGAGATTTTTATTAGGGATTACTTTTATTTTACTTTATTTTATTGTAAAAATAAAAGTAGTGGTTTCTAACATGATTGGCAAAAATTACGAGATTCTGCTGAGTCAAATAACTTATCTTCCTTAGAAACTCCTTTTAAGTCACTCAAAGATCTTGAAGTTAAAGGTATTACATGTATTGTCTATTGAGGGAGAAATGTACTAGTATATAGTAACTCAATAATTAACTTTTTGCATTTTCTCTGTCATTAAGTTTCTCAAAGATGATTTTCTGAGTTCAGGGATTTTTTTTCAGGGCAGGCTCCATAACACCCTAGACTCAGAAAAGTAACTCCCTCTTAGAATAGTAAAACAATCCCAAAAGTAGAGCATAGTAAGTTTAAAAGGCTATAATTTACAATCTCATGGCTATGCATTAGAATAATTTAAACCAAAGTTCTGGTTCAGTATCTTTGAAATTTTGGTGATATTCCTTGGCAATTGGTTTTATATGTAGTGGAAGAAAAAGAAGTGAGCAGAGGGTATGGCTCACGCTGGCAAAAGTTCTAGAAAGGTCAGATGAGCTGGATTCAACTTTATGTTAGCCACAATTGGCAATCACAAATAGTCTTCAAGCTTCAGTTTTTGCTCTTTAAAAATACGAGGATGTGACCAGATGATGCCTAAGGTCTGACCATTCCAGGACTATATCTTCAGGGTATGTGTACTGTATGAATTATGAAAGAAGGAATAAACAGCATATAAGAAAGTATAACCAAGGTTGTAATTGTTGCTTAAGAAAGACTGATCTGGGCCTCAAATCCTAGATTACTTTTCTTTGTATGCTTAACCTAGAATATTTAATAAAGTTTCCAAGAATGCCTTAATTTTCTACCAGTTATTAATATTTGACTAATAAACTAAGTATAGAGATAGATATTTCAGAAACATAAGCATGGCCACGAAATACATGTTAGTGTACAATCTTGGTTTTTGTTTTTAAGAAAAGATTCTGATAGATGATGTATTAAGGGGAACCTACGTATTATCAAATGGAAATACAGATATTTGCTCAGCAATACATGATAGAAACTGTATACACTTTTTTTTTATTATCTTGAATTTTATCATCGGAATTGGGTTAATTCAGGCTGATATTGGGTACAGGTACACAGAATAAAATGTGTTATGATTTGATGTGGGCTACATGAGCTCCCCAAACTCCAAGTACCTTGGATGGAATGCACTATTTTACACATTCATTAATTTGAATCAGCATATCCCTCTTTTAAAATGGTGGGGGGGTGGGGGGAAAGACAATTGTAAATATATAAAGTCAGCCCAAATCCTTCACATCTTGGTTTGAATTACTTTAATCTGATTGTTTTCCTCAGAAAGTTTATGTGATCAGTTTCACTGAGCGAATGTTCTTTGAAGGAGAGTCAAAGAGGACATAGGGAATTGTCCTGTGGAGGCTGAAAAGATACAGATGCCTAGCTATGTGTAGCTAGCGGGTAGCATAAAGGGTCTGGGTGTTCAAGGAGCAAAAAAGGACAACATTTGAAAGACTGGAATAAAAAACTTCTGTTTGAGAACTTTCATTCCACAACTATTCGTGGAGTGCCTATTACATGCCAAGCACTCTGCTGGTGGAAGGAAATAGTTACAATTTTGCCTAGCCAGTTTCATTTTTCTCCTAGAAATGCAAATAAACAGGGACAATACACTTTCAGACATTCTGAGAATGTTCTAAATTCCAATTAGTAACATCCCTTCAGTATATTATATTTTGAACTTTTAGGAAGAGGCACATTAATAATTTAGCTTTGAAGTGAACTAAAGTGAAATGATGTAGAATTAAAAGCATCACAAAGGCTGCTAAAATATTTATGGAGTCTGTATTTTGACTAAAGGATTGCATTTACAGAATGATTTATGTCCTAGTTCCTGAGATCTCCGTTTACAAAGGGAGCCAAAGCTAGAACCAAATTTCACAATTGTGGTTTTCATTACGAAAAGATTTTCCATGTGTCTTCCTTTTAATTAATGATTACAGTGATGCATCTAGATGGTCTATTGCAGCATTACGTATGATTTTTAAATGATTTTCCTATAAACATGAAGGTCTTCATTTGGTTTTTATGTATTTAAAATAGCTATGGAACAGTGACATGCACTTTACCATAATAAACACATCAGACAAGAAAATAAAAGCATCAATGTTGCTAGTTATAGTAGCACCAGAGGGAATGTGTGGTCCAGCACAAAATTGTGCTTCCTCAATTCTGAATTGGCACGCTTTACTTAGAATAAATGTATTCACCTTCTCAATCTTGTGAAATAGAGACTCAACAAGCCTTCTTAATAACCCTCCAACCTTGCCTGCTGTTTGCACACACGGTTAGTGGAATCACAGAACTGCACATAATCCAATAAAGCTCACACCACCAAAGATATATGTAATCAGGGATCTGAAAGAACATCCTCTAGGTGATATGCAGTCTCTTTTAACTTGTACTTCACAAAACAAACAGTCTCTTCAGGCAGAAAGAAAATACATGTCTGTCATCCAAAGCAAATATGCAGTCGTGCAGTGTACTAAAATGTGCAGGCCTTTCAAACACTTTCTAATCCCAGCAACAACCTGTTTCATTGCAGAAGTAGATGAATATTTGGAGAAAGCCTACATATTGAAAAAAAAAAAAAAAGCCTCAGGAAAACTTTCCAATTGATTTTGCTTACTCTTAATCATTTGTTCTGATTGCTCAGGGTAATGAGGATGACAGAGGGTTGCTCTAGGCTACCCTGACTGGGGAGCACAATGACAGAATGAAACACAGATACGCCAGGTAACCAAAGGTTCCCAGCCACCACGCTGCACACAATCTCTCTCTGAGATTTCAGAATTCCGATCTGATCCTCATCACTAGTAGTGCCATCAGCTTTTTATCCCTGATGTTTATCCCATCTTGAATCACAATTCTTTCCCCATTTTTATAGGAAGGTGGAAAGAGGCAATGACTCAAAGTTAGGTGGTATTTGGGGGGCGGGGGGTGGGAAAAAAAGAGAGAATCTAAAAACTCCTTTGCTCTCCCTAGTTTCAAACCAACATCAAAAGAACAGGGAGTAGGACAGATGGCCAACTCCAAGCAATGTTCTTTAGGTAAATAAGCTTCTATGGCATACTTTCTTAAAATTCCAAACAAAATTTTTTGCAGGCCAAAGAAACTTCAGAATTTTAGGTCTATCATCTTTCTTCTCAACCATCTTTAAAACTAGTGAGGTTTACTCATTGTTCTTTTTAAATTTGCTTTGAAATAATTCCTCAATCTTTAGGTGACTGTTGAGATTAAACAATGCCATTTGAAAATAGAGAAATCATCGGTCAAGCTCTATTTTACAGCATCAACACTTGAGCAATGTATTGTTGGTGGAACACACTCAGCTTCATTTGTCTTTCGTAAGAATTCTATTTTTCTGGACCTTTTTGGTAATGTTCCCCAGGATTTTTGTAGTTTCTAGCTCTCTTACAGATAAAAAGGAAAGAAACCTCTGTAAAGGCATTTTTTGAGAATATATTATTTGCCAGCAGACAGATCATCATGTAAGAATTGGGTTTGATTAGGCCAGGCACAGTGGCTCACGCCTGTAATCCCAGCACTTTGGGAGGCCGAGGCGGGCGGATCACTTGAAGTCAGGAGTTTGAGACCAACCTGGCCAACATGGTGAAACCCCGTCTCTACTAAAAATACAAAAATTAGCCAGGCGTGGTGGCGCAAACCCGTAGTCCCAGCTACTCTGTAGGCTGAGGTAGGAGAATCGCTTGAACCCGGGAGGTGGAGGTTGCAGTGAGCCGAGATCACGCCACTGCACTTCAGCCTGGGCGACAGAGCAAGACTTCATCTCAAAAAAACAAAACAAAACAAAACAAAAATAACAAAAAGATCTCAACAACAACAACAACAACAAAACTTGTGTTTGAGTAAAGGAAACAGAAGGAAAATGAATAAAATCTCATTTCCATTAAGACCTACGTTCATGTGTAAAGGCCTCCAATTAGAATTCTATAGAACTGATAATGCTTTGATATTCGGTACAGAAACCATACTAGACTACTGGCATGATAGCTAAGAATTTCTGTGTTTCTATGGCAATCTATTTTAGATAGTTTTACCATGATGGCTAAAATGAAATGTCAATTAGTGCATATAATTTAGAAATTACACTCAAGTCTTGCAGAATTTTAAGTAAAAGTCAGATGTTCTCCCAACAGAATAAAAATTAATTTTCTCCAAAGAAGCATTACCACATTTCAAGAAAACCTCCTTAATTCCTACTTAAGGCCCAAAAGAAATCACCTAATTTGTGACTTGGAGATTGTGAAGTAACATATTTTTAGTTATAGTTATTACGTCAAACAAACACACTTCATTATAAATGAAAAAAAAAATGCCAAGAGCGCTGAACCATGTAATCTAGCCATCTAATAAATTCTTTACTGTGGCTGACTAGTCCTTTGGGAAATGCCACAGTACGTTCCCTGCAAAAAATCAAGAGACTGGCTTGTACCAAACAAAGCATTCCTTAAAAACAAATCTAAATGAAACAGAAGCAAACCATGGTTTTGTAGTTGACTAAATTCCAAAACAAACAAGGCTCTATTGGATGCATCTATGACAAACTTCAGAATACATACTTTAATTATTTGGTCCCCAAGAATTAAAAAAAATATTTTTTATAGTGCCACCCACACGTAATATATCCTTGTACTGGTACAACCCATTTTCAATACTTCTCTTTTTCCTCTCTTTCTCGTAAAAAAAAAAAAAGGCACTGAATAAAGGATTATTATGTTTTATTATCTTTACTGTCTTTTTCAAATGGTTCATATCTATTTTGAAATATTCGAAAGGAAAGGCTTCCTAGATCCCTTAGGAAATTCACTTCTGAAGAAACCCAGAGCAGCTTTCATAGCTACTGATCTAGAATGAGGGATTATTCCTGGGACAAGGGACAACTGTAAGAGAGATACAAGAAGCCCTGAGGATGGAGAAAAGTCAGCAGTGTGAAAGTCGGTCCTATCTGCCTGGATGTCAGTGTCCGGGGATGAAGGGGCAGTAGGTAATGGCATTGCAGAGTGAAGCCATGACTAAAGGGGAAAAGGATGGCTGGTTATTTAACATCCTTGAGCTTGAGTTCCTAAAATGTAAGGTGGGACATCCATAAAACCCATCCCTTCAGAGCTGTGAGAGTTAAATAATATATGCAAAATATCTGGTGTATATTAAGATCTTAACAAATGGTGACTATTATTATTATAGCCATTAGCTGGAAAGAATTTTAACGAACTTAAGACTTTATTTCTACATCTGGAGGGAATAATCATGAGAGACCAGAGTGGCGGGCAGCTGAGTATCCTCTTAGGGGATATTGGATAGATGGATAGATTATTAAAGAATAGGAAATGCCGGCATTCTCTCTCTTTCTGCTAGAATAAGACCCTGAAAGCTAAACATGCTAAAGCAAAATGTGAGAGATAGAGCTCTGTATGGGCCTGGGATGATGAAGTTGCTCACAGGAAAATGGTGAGCTGAGAAAGGACTTATGTATACCTAAGATTGTCTTTGAAGCTTGTAAATAATATTGCTGTGCTGTCCAGCTAAGTTATTTATGGCTTAACATCGCATTACTTGAGAAGAAGCAATTGGATTTATTGGGCTTACTGAAAGTAGGGTTTTAACTTTTTATCAATTTGGTTGTATATATGGAAGGTATCCTTGAATAGCTATACTAAGATGTGAATAATGTACTAGCTAGCCTCTGAAGAAAACAGATCATCAATTAATTTACTTACTTAACAAATAATGACTGCAGGCCACCTATATAGGAGGCAGTGTCCTGGTATCTGGGGTTGGGGAAGAGGCCTCCCACAAGGGCCTCCCCTGTGTGGGAGGAGGTGGGGGGTGAGTGGGATTGAGGTATAAAGATTCAGAACATGGATCCACAAACTTTAGGATTTCACTGACCACAAAGTATTTTCAAAGTAATGAAAATGACAAAGATTTACCAACTTTTAACTTTGTTAAATGAGGGCACTGCAAATCTGATTACTATCTCATTATCACCATTTCATAAAAGCAAAGACATTTTAACACTCATGAAATTAGGAGACTATCTTCGAATAAAGTATTATCCTCCAAACACAATAAAGTTTGCTTTAAAAAAGCATTTTGTGTATTTTTCTCATTTTTGTGAGGTGCAGTAAGAACTTAGGGATTAACTAGCCCCCATCCTTGCATGGGCACATGTGAACCATTAAGACTGAGAGGCTAAGGCCGGGTGCCGTGGCTCATGTCTGTAATCCCAGCACTTCATGAGGCTAAGGTAGGTGGATCCATCTGAGGTCAGGAGTTCAAGACCAGCCTGGGTAACATGGCAAAACCCCTCTCTACTAAAAGTACCAAGTTAGTGGGGTGTGGTGGCATGTGCCTGTAGTCCCAGCTACTCATGATGCTGAGGCACAAGAATCATTTGAACCTGGGAGGCGGATGTTGCAGTGAGCCGAGATCACACCACTGCACTCCAGTCTGGGAGACAGAGTAAGACTCCATCTCAAAAAAAAAAAAAAAAAAAAAAAAAAAAAAAAAAAAAAAGACTTAGAGGCGAAGAGCTTAAAGTCTACTTTAGGAAAGGTAACATGCACACCAAGCCACAGTATCAGGAGCATACTAAGGGTATTGTCATTATCATGAAATATGATTATATGTCATCTCAAACTACCCTGAAAGATGGATAGGGAAGGCATAATATTCACTTTTCCTTAGAGGAGGAAACCAGTACTCAAAGAGGTACAGTAACTTGCCATATGTAATTTACCTTTGCAGTAACTTTACTACTGCAGTTGCCTTTGCTGTAACTTGCCTCATGTCATTAACTTGCCCCATGTAAGTAACTTGTTCATGTAATTGTGCAATTGTAACTAAAACTAAGCTCTCCCACTTCAGTAGCCATTTCAGGAAACCACAGTGCATGTCTGGTGAACCATGACTGTTAGGGAAAATAAACACTTTCATTTTCCAGTTGTTATGTCACCCTAATGGCATTGCTTGACGCTATTAGGATGGCATAAGAATGTAACAAGAAGATCATCCTAACATCCTAACATATACTCCTTGTTTGAATTCTTGGTTTTCCTTGAGTGTGCTAGCACATTCTGTACCTGGCTTCACAATGACTTTATCTTTCACTGGACAGGCAGTTACTGTCATACCAAACAACAATAGAAAAACAGATAATTTCATTTGATGTTTGAGAAGCATTTCTTAGTGGTCCAAATTTGGTCATATCTTCCTTAGCTGTTACTGCAATTTCATAGTAGCTCTGGTTTACTTAAGAGAACTTGACAAAATGAGTTCCACTGAAGTTAGCCCCTGCTTTGCTCTGCAATTGTCTAAGCTTTTAAGGGTATCTTGTCCTTGAAGTCAGATGAATTTCATTAGAAATTGACCCATTTTCTTTGAGAACACAGTCAATGTCACTATAATCTTGAAAAAATGATAAAAAGGTAAGTTCAAGTTCAACACAAAGAAGACCTTTTAACAATAGGCAAACTGGAATGGTTTGCTATGCAAAGAAGTCAACTACCATCACTGAAAGTATTACAGCACAGGCTTGACAAATACATGAGGGAGATGTTGTAGGACATATGAGCGCATTGGGAAAAGAGTTAACTGGATGATGTCACTGTCAACTCTAAGATTCTTCAAACTGTCTCATGCAAGCTTCACTGACAGATAGGATCTAGAATTCATTAGACACATATCCACCCAGATTGGAGATTCCACTCTGTAAGGTATAGAAGAGCAATGTCTTCCTTGCAAATACTCATTTCCGAATAAAGGCAAACCATAGATTTCTGTGACACACACACGTACACAACCCACCTGCTTTCTACTTTTTTTTGGTTAATTCTATTTTCTCAGTGATATGTGTCCTAATCACTTTCTCAGCAATGTCATTAGACATCTCCGATGTGGAGTCAGGCACAGAGCTAGGCTCTGGGTTTACAATGACAAAGTTTCAGTTCCCATCTGAAGTCCCCACATTCTGCTCAACACATGACTCTCCATCATCAGGCTCACTGTCACCAGCAGGCTATGAGCCTCAGACAGGAGGTCTTGCCTTAAACTCTCTGGCCTCAGTTTCCTTACCAGTAAAATAAAGGACTTTGATTGAACAATCTTACAGATCAAACATTTTTAAATGATCTATTTTATCATTCCATTATATGGCCTACTAAAACTTTAGAAAATTATACATTCAAATCAACTTATTTCACTATTTTTAGTGTGGCCAATAATCCAAATGCTTAGTTTAGGGAGTTTTATACTACAATGAAACTTTATGTTACTTCTCTTCTTAAAATCATTTTCTACATTGACAAACAATTACCCTTCCAAAAATTTCTCCAAAGTTTTGATTCATAGTGTGACAGCCTTGTAGGATAAAACTATCATTTTAAAATCTAATTTTAATCACTTACCAAAAACATCACATTTGAGTATCTGGGTAAGTGGACAAAGTATGGAAGGCACGATTTCTATGAACATTGTTCATTTGTATTTTTTTTAATATAAAAGCACCACTAAATATATAGAAATTGTAACAATGAGAAACAGTCCACAAATTGAAACCTCAAAGAAGACATATGATTGACTTGAAAAATAATTGGTATCTTTCCACTTAATCTACATTAATGTAAACAATAAATCTTCTCTTAAACAAAGACTGTGTGAATCTTCATTTATCTTTTATGACAAGAGTGCAAAGGTTGTGGTTTAATGAATGGAAAGAAGCAACAAGGTCAGTTTTAAAAGCCTCACAGGTCAAATGTCTGACACTGAACATTAAAAAAGAAAAAAGCCCTAACATGGTAATTTCTGTTTTCATCAAACCACCAGGGGCCAGCTGAGGCTTCAAGCAGAAAGAAAGAAAACACCATAATTTTGTAACATAGAGACAAGCAATTGGAATGACAATATCCTTTTAGGATGTATTCACCAGCATTTTAATAGGTTTGAATTAGGTAGATTTTTAAACAATTTTGAAGCTTTAAGCTTTGTAAGCTGACAACAATCCCTGGCATTGATAAAGGGATGAAGCGCAGCATATACTTTTATTTTACATATGCATTGATTTTTCCGCCAAATGGAAGACCTCTGTCATCTAAGAAGGTTATTCATAGATCCAAAGAGCTGATCAGGGTCATTAATAACAATAGTAAACTGATCATCATTCCAATGGAACCTGACAAGTTTCTTTTCAAAGTGGATACTAATGTATTGATGCCTGTGAAGTTCATTACAGCAGTAATAAATCATTAGTCTCTGCAAAATGATTTATAAGTTGGTTGAAATGCATTACATTAGACTGTCAAAGAGCTTTGCAGGTATAAGAAGGCTCTGGTGCTTCTACCCAAATTGTGCTGGCTTAGAGTAATGAAACACCACACAAAAACAGCAAATCCCACTACAACTACGGTTGTCTCTTGCTTAAAATCCAAGTTTTAATTCAGGATAGACTTAATCCTTCCTTGAATTACTACTGTCTTTATAAAGGCTTTAACCATTCTTTTTAACTTTGTTTATTCCATAAAGATTCATCGTGACCCTTACTTAAATTTCTTTTAGCTTTACCAAATAATGCTGAGAACTTTTATAGTCACAATTACTTCCTTAATATTATTTGCATGTACAATAATATGCACTGTAAATACATTTCCAAGGATTTACCTTTCTGAGCTAACACTGGAATGAAGTGATTCAAAGCTGAACATGGGTTGAAAAGTTTGTTTTCGAACATGTGTAACAATGTCTTTAATGTTCCCAGAATGTTTAGGATGTTTAACAAAAGAGTTACCTGTATTTGCAGGTACTATTTGTCTTCCAGAAAAGGAGGAGGAATAAGCTAAAAGGTTAAAACAGTATTAACCTTTTACAGAAGATAGCACTTTCTGAAAATAAGGATAGTTCAACATTACAACAGATTAATGGGTTATAGATGATACATATTTGTTTAATTTGGGTGTGGGCAACGAAAAAAATTACATTCTCTATCATTCTTCTATTGGGAAACACGACAAAAGCAGTAATCTCATAATTACTAGTACCTTATTTTAAATAAATCACCTTAATGTACACTTTAAAAAAATTTCTTTGGTAGTTTTCTTTCATTACAGTAGTCAGATTGGAACCTATTGCTACTTCTGGCTGAAAAACTGAGAGAGGTGTGCTCACTTCCAAACAGTCTCTTTTCTGGATAGCTTTAAACTATGTATAAAATATTACCTCTAGATATGTGTTACCTTACTCTGGTCACATTGACTTCTTCTTACCAAATGAGCTTGTTCTGATGGTAATAATAATTTATTGGGTATCTAAAGAGTTCTGCTATGTTAGTAATAAAAGAAAGCCAATATGCCCTGCCAATACCAAATATTACCAAAAACCAGTTTTCAATTGAGATTTACTTATTGCCTGTTCTTGGCTAATGTTTCTCTGTCTTTTGGCTTCATGACAAAGACCACATAAGTCCATGGTTAACAAGGGCTATTCTGCACTGAAGTGCTACAGGTTAGTCTGGCGTGTTTGCTGTGTTGATTTTCAGAGGTTAATTGCTATACCTCAATCCCTGATGTTTGTGCTTCAGTGAAGACTTACAATATTGGCTGTCTAATAATCTGGCTATTATTTCACTAATGTACACATAATATATCCTGAAACTTCAATGAAGGGGATTTTCTAGAGTAGGGAATTCACAAGAACATGGGTTTTATTGAGATATTAAACCATGACTCCATCCACAATATACTCTTGACATTGGATCCCTGAAGATAATTGCATGTTGAAGTTTCAGTGTTTTCACACACGTGTACATCTGCCCCAATTTATCCCTAATGATTGTCCCAAAGCACATTCTATCAGCTGATTGCTATTATGAATCTAAAAGAGTACAATAGGCTCTGAGAGGTTTCAGGAGACAGCAGTCTTTTTATCTGGCCATGTTTCTGTCCGGATATGCTCAAATGGACTCAAATAGCCTTCACTGAGAAGAATGCGGAATCCCTAGCCTACCACCCTCATACATGCTAAATTCTTAACACTCTTACTCATGAAAGTATCACATATTAAGGAAAGCTACAATAGACATGAGCACTATAAAGTTTAATTTCAAACTGCAACTAACTCTAATTATTTTATCAAATAGTTTCCCAAATTTTCTGCTACAAATGATAGCAATTGAAAGTGTTGACATCACAGCTACATCAGAAGGGAAACTGGATGCCTTCCTTGCTGAGACATAACCAGGGCTACATGTGACCATGTGTATGTGTCTGAAGCGGACTGCTTCCTAAACGAAAAATAGCAAATCAAGATCAATGGCAAAGAGATTATAGATTCTACCTGTGGTCAGATAAAAATGCACACAGTTGACAGTTAAAATAATTATTTTTGATGCTTAAATGACAAGACAATAAAAATATATTCTTCAAACAAATGTTAGCAGTGACAATTAAACATGAAAAGCTTAATTTCTTTATACTAAGTTTCTATTTGAATTACCCTATTGTTTGCAGGTTTACAATGGATACTCTTAAGTTTTCCAATTACACAAGAAAATCATCTGCAAATAAGGACAGCTTTACTTTGTTTTTTTCCTGACTACAATTTACCTTTTATGTTTATTTTTATTTTATGTTTTATTTTATGTTTATGTTTATGTTTATTTTATTTTATTGGCTAGTACTTTCAATGTGTTAAAGGTAGTTGTTATAGGAACATCCTTATCTCATATTTTACTATGAGAATTATTAGGAAACATTAGGCTTCCTCTGTAAACGTAAGACTAAATTTTATGCTCGGATAAATATATTTCATTACATTAAGAAAGTATCCTTTGAATTCTATTTTATTAAATTTTAAAAACAAAAAATGAGTGTGGAATTTTGTCAGGTACTGATATGTATTTATCATGTAATTTATGTGAAATCAACACATTTTCTAATATTAAGCTACTGTTGCATGTTTGGAATAAATCTTTCTTATTCAGGATGAATTCTTACTTCTAATTTCTGTTTTTTCATATTTTATTTAGATTTTTGTATTGGTATTTATTAGTAAGCCTGTTCTTTAGTTTTATTTTTGTGTGTAATTTCTGTCAATTTTTAGTATCAATATTATACTCACTTCATATAAGAAAAGTTAGTTTTACTTTTTCCTCTGATGTTTTCAAACAGTTTTTGAGAGTTTTAAATATTTGCTGAAATTCTCCTTTAAAGCCATTTATACATGCTGCTGTTTTTATTGGGGAGAGGGACAACTTTGACAACTTTTTCATTTTCTTTCTATCTTTTCTCAGTTCAATTATTTTCTAAATTATATTTTTATAGAATTTTCAAACTTATTTACAAGGAATTGAGAAAAGTAGTCTCTTATGATTCCATTAATCCTCTACATAATTGTGTTTATTTTATATATTCTGTGCTTTGTTCTTCTTCAACCAATCTATTTCATTGTATTTTCAAAGAACTAGATTTTAATTTTATTTCTCAGTTCTACTGTTTTTCTGTTCTTAACTTGTTATTTTCTGCTCTTTAAGGTCTTTCTTTTGCCTTTCTTAAGTTTATTTTGTTGCTGTTTTTCTAATTTACCTAACTCTTAAACTTTTTTATTTGGTTTTTATACATTTTATATACTTAATCAATGTAAGTACTTAAGGCTAGGAATATTCTTACAAACACAGCATTAGCTGCACAGTTAGGTGTTGTTTAACAATGAGAATACATTCTGAGAATTGTGTTCTTAGGTGATTTTGTCACTGTGTAAACACCATATAATGCACTTACACAAAGCTAGATGGGATAGCCTACTAAAGGCCCAGGCTATATAGTGTAGCCTATTGCTCCTTGTCTACAAACCTGTACAGCATGCGACTGAACTGAATATTGTAGGCAACTGTTACACCATGGGGTTTGTGTATCTACACATAGAAAAGGTACAATAAAAATGTGGTATTATAATCTTATGGGTCCACCATCATATATGTGATCCACTGTTGACTGAAATGTCATACAGTTCATGACTGTATTTTATACATTCTGATATGCCACATTTCATTTTCCTATTTCTCAAAGTGTCCAACCAGATAGAAAATATAATAGAATACCCCATTTATAATAGCAAAATGAAATATACCTAGTAGTAAGTAGTTAGTAATTAATTTTTTTTTTTTTTTTTGAGGCGGAGTCACGCCCTGTCGCCCAGGCTGGAGTGCAGTGGCGCGATCTCGGCTCCCTGCAAGCTCCGCCTCCCGGGTTCACACCATTCTCCTGCCTCAGCCTCCTGAGCAGCTGAGACTACAGGCGCCCGCTACCACGCCTGGCTAATTTTTTTGCATTTTTAGTAGAGACGGCGTTTCACCGTGTTAGCCAGGATGGTCTCCATCTCCTGACCTCGTGATCCACCCGCCTTGGCCTCCCAAAGTGCTGGGATTACAAGCGTGAGCCACCGTGCCCGGCCGCTAGTGATAAATTTAACAATAAATGTGTAAGATATGTAAGAAAACTTACTTAAAACACTACTGAAGGTCACAAAAGAAGATCTGAAGAAATGTAGATACATACCATGCACTTGAAGAAAAGAACAGTATCATTAAGATGTCAATTTCCTATAGGTTAGTTTAGAAATACAAAGTAATATCTATAGAATACTACCAAAATCTTTTTGTTTTTATTTGTTTCATAGGGTTGGGCAAGTTGTTCTAAAGTACAAATGTAAAAATCAACAGAAATATGCAGGGAGAGAAATGAAAAACAATTAGCACTAATAGATGCTGAAATTTACTAAAACACTTGAAAAAATCACAACAGCAGAATATTAGTAGGGGAATAAAAAGACTACAGAATAGAAAATCTGGAAATAGGCTCAACTGTACATTTGAATTTTCTACATAATAGAAATAAATCATCATCCACTGGATCCAAATCAATGAACTAAGGAGGGATTACTCAATGCATATCATTGATTTATTAGGTGAGTCAAGTAAAAAAAATCAAATTGTATCCATACCTCCTCCCTAACAGCAGAATAATTTCTAAGAGACAGTTCACTCAAGCAAAAGAAAATATGAATGGCTCTTAAATATATAAAAAATAATACCCAGATCTTTTTCACCTATCAGACTGGGCAAAATCCAAGTTTGATAAGGCTACAGGTACTCCCATAATCTAGAGAATAAAAATGTAAATTTGTATAAAACATACAGAGTACAATCTGGCATATCTATTAAAATTACAAAACTTTTACCCAGAAGTTCCACTGCTGCACTTACACTCACATAAGATATTTATACAGGGCTCTTCATTGCAGCATTTACAATAGCAAAAAAAAACCATCCTGAAAACAAAATACCCTTCAACAGTAGACTAGTTAATTGAATTGTGAAGAATACACACTAGGCAATGATAAAAAAACAATAAAGCAGCTATCATGAGAAAGAGCTCCAGGTGAGAAAAGAAAGGAGTGGAGTAGTGTGTCATCTTTTGTAAAAGAAAAAGTGAGGGTTGGGGAGGATGGAATAAAAATCTGTAAGCTCTGGAGGGAGAGAGAAGAAATCAAGTCTGTGGCTACCTCTTGTGGTGGTGGGGGTGAAAATGGGAAGCTGGAAGGTAAGAATGGGATACTTTGCAGTTTTGAACAATGCGAATGTTTTACTAAGTTAAATAATTAAATTTAGAAAGAAACAAAACAGAAATTTTAAAATGACATTTATACTATAAAATGTATGTCAGCAATCGATGGACCTCCTGTAAGTGTCTTCAAAAAAGATTTGACTTCCTAGGAGGGAGCTTATCTAATGGAAGCCATGATTTAAGAAGTGAATTTCTGTGTCTAAGAGATTTGTCACAACAAAATTTCAATGCTGAGATATCTTGTAATCACCTTAATATTGCTAAATTTTTATTTCAAAATTAAGAAAAAGTGCATTATTAGTTGCCAAGAGTTGAAAATTCGAACTATGACTAAAGTGATCTCTTAACATTATAAAAACAAAGTTTCCAATTTAAAAACCTTAGAGGCTATATATGTTATGACATATGACTCACACTTTCCCAGATGGATATGTATTATTCATAAAGGTTGGGTGTAAAAATAGAAAAATATTTTTAAAAATTATTTTGGTGGGAAATCAGAAAAGTGAGGTGTAATCATTTGCACATTTCACAAAATATTTTATGTCCATAATTCTGATAATCATATATTTTGCTCTTATTAACCAAATATATTTGACAATACATCAATTGTGCAGTAAATGGGAATTATGTACAAAATATAGTTGGTAGTCTACACTGGGAGAAATTCAAAGAGGAATCCAATGTAGTTATCATATTCACAGGACTTAAGACGTGCATCAACAATTAAAAGCAGAATGTGGTAGAGTCGTGGGAGGGATACACGTTACAAGAGCACAGTGGCAGGAGATAAACTGTGTCCACTTGAGAGCATCTTGAACTGAACCTGAAGGGTCAGTAGAATGTTAGAAAGCAGAAATCAGGAAAGTAGAAAATTCCAAGTCAAATTAATTTCAGATGGGTAGGAAAGCATAGAAAGCGCTCATACAATGGCAAAGTATTTAGTTTATTGGATATATAAGGAACAAGTTGAGAAATAACAAGAATGAAGCCTGAATAAGGTGGGCAATAGGTGACATTGGACGGTACAGAGGAAAGGGCCACTGTGTCATATAACTCCGGGGGCTATGAGAGTAAGGTCTCAGGCATTGGTAGGTAGAACTGTGGATGCATAGATAACGTTAGGAGGAGATACTTGGGGTAATGAAGAAATTATTAAATTAGAGGTGCTAGCAGAAAACTCTGGAGGGGATGGATGCTCACCAAGCATTTGAAGTCATGGAAATGGAGGTTGAAAATGAGAGTAGTGTGGGTGACATAGATGTGTCAGTCCCCTAAATGGGGTGATGGAAACTCTGGGGCTGGTTGAGATCCTGGGGATGCAGAACCTTCGGTGGTGTTCACACTTAAGACTGGCAGGTGAGGTGGGGCCAGTGAGATGTCACAGAGCCAGAATCACAGCCAAGTCCAACAGGATCTTAGAGCTCAGTATGTTCATTACGTAAACACACTGATCTCTGAGGTGCTCCCTTCCTCTCTCTCTTCCCTGCATTTTCTATATGAGCAAATGGATGGTATCTAGGGATTCGAAGAAGGAAAAGGACAGGTCACCTTTGAAGTATGGGGTGACAAAGAGAGGAAAGATGGAGCAAACACTTGAGACACTAGCAATCTTTAGGAACAGTACTGAGTTGTATTTTAAGGAAATAAAAGACCTAAACACATTTTTAGATAGAAGGAATTCAGCCCAAAGCAAGAGACAAAATATTTAAAATACAGAGACATATTAGAAGGTCAAGTACACATTTAGACATGCTAATCTAAATAGGAAAAAGAAAAACAGGAATAAAAGAAAATAAAGAGCAGGGCAGGAGTTTTCTTCCACAGAAGCCAAAGGGAAGGACTAGTCAGAGGACCAAGATATCATCCTGTGTGCTTTATATGTTCAGCCCTATGTGATGTCTAATTTTAAGACAATCAAGGCAAGGAGATTTGTAGAAACTCCAAACTCATCTGACTAGCACAAAGGGTGAACAGTGGTGGTGTGGGGAGGGAGGTAGCCACCCTCCCCTTGTAATCACGCCACCCGACTGCCTATGTAGGGAAGGGGAACAGGTGAAAACAGAGACCCTTCAGGATGTGAAAAAGGAAAGTTGAAAGAGTTTCTGTTAGATAACTCTGATTTCTTCATGAAATGGAAGTTAAGCTCCCTTGTTGAACTGAGAAGCTGGGCGCTTAGAGAGGAGACTGGAGAGCTTGAATTTGAACATGATTTTAAATTTAGGAAGCAACTCTGCTTTCTCATGTGAGATTCATTCTAGATGCAGTGTGGCTGTTTCTGCTTTAGCAGGCTTTGCTGTGGCAGAGCCTGGGCGCTGTGTTTCTAGCAAACAGTGTCTCACTGAGAAGTATGACATTCTAGTGTTTTTATTTACACATTTTGGTCAGCTGCTTGCATCACCCGGTTTCTACTACCTAGTACATTTTCTAAACCATTCATATTCATAGCATGCTACAGATGAAATTAGACAATGAGACTGATGTTGTGTGAGAGGGGGAAAAAAACTCTGCCATTCCTGGGTGGAAACCATTTCTGAAGAGCTTAATCATCAAGCTCTTCAGCAATTTCAACAATTGACTGTTGTTATAATTGCTCCACTTTCTACATATCACAGACATACTATGCTTACAGCCATTGTTGTCTAACATTTTGGTTCTCAGCATTTCTTTATTTTATGCCATGCCTTAATGCAAAAACAATGATGGATTCTATTTCAGGATGTACAAAGTTTTAAAGGAGGCAGATGTGAGGAGAGAAAGAAGGAGAGAGAGAGGCCAAATCATTCATGTAGGGACATTTTTTTTTTCTCCACTTACAATAAAATTGCCTTTCCTGGTGGCTTTAGTCTGTTGAGTTTTTCCAGTAGGTACTGTAACAGTTGAACAAACATAAACCTGAACTGCCCTGATTTTCGATTAAAATCAATTTGGATTATAGTTGTATGAAGGATCTTACCAATATTGTTTCTAAAATAGATAAAGGAGGAATGCATGTGGCTTTGGGTTCCCTCAAAAGTGTCAGAAGGCCACAAGAACTCTGCCCGTGCAGGATTTCAAGTACTGACTTAATTGAGAGATATGTAAAATCACACATACTGGTTAAATTTGAGTCACACGCAGCCTGCGCATGTCAGTTTCTAGGTTAAAGGTATGGACTGTATTGTTCGCACGAGGTGGCCTTTGGGGACGTACTCTATTAGGAATCAGCACCTCACTGTTTCTAGCCTCATTTCTCCATTAATTTTGTATGACTTTGGGCAAGTCACTTCATCTATCTGCTCCCCCAATTTACTTAACTGGAGCTCCCTATTGCTCAAGAGAGTTGGAGAAGCAATTGTGAAGATTACACATTAAAATAACAAAGATGTAGGCAACAATATTATAAAATGTCACAGAACCATGTAATTACCAAGTCTTAGAAGTAACTAGAAGCAGATGAATTTGTTGGTCCAACACCATATGTTTCAGGTCACATAAAAGTGTAAGAGCAAATAAATTGTCTTTATATTACTCTACTATATTGGTTTATTGTGCTCCAATTGCCATTTAACTCAGCAATCTCTAACTGCTTTGTGTCTACAGTAATTTTGTAAAGTTATAATTTTGCATGGGAATCATGATTTGCCCTTCAAATTGCTCCAGATTATACTCATAAACTCCCCCCACAAAACACAGACGTACATACTCCTGTAATTCTGGGGAAAAGTGGAGTTCTCAACAACTTTATTCATATCATTGAATGGCAAGAAGATAGTATCTCTTTCTTTTCTACAAAGACATTACCTTTCTATAATAATCTTCTGAAATTATTACCCACATGGAAATATTACCTATTTCCAGATGGTATTCACTACTGCAGTGGTCCCCGAGTAACACGCACATTATCTAGTGATAGTGTTTTCAAAGTCTTGTCAAAACTGAAAATACAGTTTTGAAATCTACAGCACATAACTCCTCAGTGCATGTTTATGTAAATCATGTCATTAGTTTGTTATAAGTTCAGTGCGATTATTATTTTTTTGGCGGAGTAATGTAGCAGCTCTCTAATAAAACACATCAGTACCTCTTCTTGGATGTGGAGTTCCTAAAGTGTTTCCTAAGACTTAAGTTGACTTTTCATAGAAGAAAGTAACAGAAGCTTTCAAAACTTCACCCTCAAGATACAACTGAGCATTGGACTGGACTTTAAAACTGTTTAAGGTGAAATGTGAAAGCTAAAAAGAAGATTGAAGTGTAAATGCATGAAGAGGTGAATTCAAAGTACGTTTGCTTCTTAGTGAGCAGGTGAAAATGAGAGCTTCCCTCAGTAGTAGATAGGAAGGCATTCACTTCCATCTATGAACTAGATGTGCTATTTTTATGTAAGTTAAAAATAAGGATTACTTTTTAGCTGAATATAAGAACCATTTCCAAGTAAAATGAATTGCCCTTTAGCTGATTGGAAACTCGATTCCCTAAAATGCCTCTGTTGTTTTTAACTGTGTTCAAAATCATATCCAATTGCACTCGTGTGCTTTGAAATAATAGTACAAGGGCCTTAATTCAATGTTTCTCTGAAAGCTGAAAAGTTGTCATGCCAAGCGACCATGGGTCAGATTGGGATTCAGGAAATCTTTGCTGATTGCACACCCTGCTATGGCAATCTGTGCAAGTACTGCACAAACATTGTGGTATTTAGTTCTCAAAATGGCTCCGTGGGAAATGTTTTATTGTTTTCCACTTTGCAGATGAATTAATAAAGGATCTTTGAAATTAATTGTCATCTATGGTTAGTAAGAAGTTGAGTTGAACTTTAAACATAGATGTTCTGGCTTCATGTGTGGGGCTTGCCCTCTATTTATTGATATTGATGTTAAAAGAATAGGAGAAAGAGCTAGATTAATAATAGTTTTGATATAATGATATATTCTTAAAAGATTCATTGATATGAGCTTGTTTGCTATTCAGTTATCTTTCCTAATATGTGCATTATTTACAATTCTGGTTATTTTGGAGTTCTGGTGCCAGGTGCAGTGGCTCACGCCTGTAATCTCAGCACTTTGGGAGGCCGAGGTGGGTGAATCACTTGAGGTCAGCAGTTCAAGACCAGCCTGGCCAATACGGTAAAACTCCATCTCTACCAAAAATATTAAAAAATCAGCTGGGCCTGGTGGCCAGCGCCTGTAATTCCAACTACTCGGGAGGTTGAGGCAGGCGAATCACTTGAACCCTGGAGGTGGAGGTTACAGCGAGCCGAGATCGCGCCACTGCACTCCAGCCTGGGAGACAGAGTGAGACTCTATCTCAAAAAATAAATAGGCTGGCGTGGTGGCTCATGCCTGCAATCCCAGCACTTTGGGAGGCCGAGGTGGGCAGATCACGAGGTCAGGAGTTTGAGACCAGCCTGGCCAATATGGGGAAACCCTGTCTCTACTAAAAATACAAAAATTAGCCAGGCGTGGTGGCAGGGGCCTGTAATCCCAGTCACTTGGGAGGCTGAGGCAGGAGAATCGCTTGAACCCTGGAGGGGGAGGTTGCAGTGAGCGGGGATCACACCACTGCACTCCAGCCTGGGGTACAGAGCAAGAATCTGTCTCCAAAATAAATAGATAGATTAGATAGATAGATAGATAGATAGATAGATAGATAGATAGATAGACTTTTGATTGCTTGAAGTCTTATTAAATTCTAATTGAGTAAACTTTCTTCTATTTTTAAAGTAGAGTTAGTCTTTGGAAAACTTTAAAAAAGGTTCAGAGAGTCTATCTGTATAAATAAAAAGATTATATAGTAGTTCTTTATGCATATAGTTATATATAAGCAAACATAAATATAAGAGATAAAACATTTATTATCCTACTTATTTTTGTATAAATAGTATATTAAAAGGAATACAAAAATCAAACATAAACAAAGCTGTACAGAAGAACAGGAAAAACTCTGGAGGTCTCAGTTCTGTGATATGCTAGTGATTCAGTGAATTCACTGGATACGAAGCCTAGCAGTTAAAGCATTTGGTTCTTTGTGTGTTGACTTTAAACCAGAATCTGATAGGACTGAATTTTGTCTGACCTTCAAAATTATGTGGATCTGCTTCCCTCTGCTGTGTCGCCGTCATAGGCTTCTGTTCTGAAATTATTCTATGCTGGAAGATGCTACAACTCCATTTTTCTCTGCATAACATAGCAAATTGTTTTGTTTGGAACTACTCTGGAAAGAAACAAGAGAGGCAGACTGGGTTTTAATTTTTGTTTTATTTAATCCCCTTGAGCCTCAGTTTCTCTGTCTACAAAAATGGAGGTTATAGCTCCTACCTCGGGAGGGGATGCTGTGAAGATTAAATACTGTACTGCATCTACAAAGCTTCTAGCGCAGAGCCCAGTCCATAGCAGATGACTTGTAAGTAATTAAAGAGGGATTTGTTTCACATCTAGATTCTTTCAAAGGACTTGAAGGAGTAGTTAATATATATTGGACTTTTAGTTCTCTCCTTTTTATTCCTTTTTTCGGTATTAGTAAGATTCAAGTGTTCACATAACTTTGATTCACCCAATTGCATTGCTTCCTACATTTGGCTATGTCAAAAAGTGGGATAAAATCTTCCAATCATGACACAGGCAGACGAGTCAGGCCACGGCCTGCTCACATGGAGGCTCAAGTGACACAGCCCTGGCTGCATCAGGATGCAGACAATACGGCAAGAGAGGACAACACACTCACACCCAACATAAGAGGGGGATGGCTCTGCCTCTGAGCCCCTGGAAATAGGTAATGAATGTGTCATTCCTTGAGCTGGCCATCAGAATATACCATATTAGCACAACATTAAAATAAATACTGGCTGGGCGCGGTGGCTCACGCCTGTAATCCCGGTACTTTGGGAGGCCAAAGAGGGCAGATCACGAGGTCAGGAGATTGAGACCCTCCTGGACAATATGGTGAAGCACTGTCTGTACTAAAAATACAAAAATTAGCTGGGCATGGTGGCGCGTGCCTATAATCCCAGCCATTGGGGAGGCTGAAGCAGGAGAATCGCTTGAACCAGGGAGTCGGAGTTAGCAGTGAGCTGAGATAGTGCCACTGCACTCCAGGCTGGTGACAGAGTGAGACTCCATTTCAAAAAAAAAAAAAAAAAATATCCTTTTCACCTTAGGGGAGGAAATGCCATTTCAGTACTTTAGTCTATCCAAGGTGCTGGGTTTAGTCCTATTACCCTGCATGGACCACACAGTAGACAAGACACCCAACACTCTTCTGCTTCATACACAAAGAAGCGCTGAGATTTATTATTGTAACGTATTCCTACATTAGGAATAAGACATATGCGTTCTGTCTCAAGTAGTATAAAGGCATATAAGACATTTTTTTAGTCTTTCATGTGTCAGATTGTTACATTTTTCTTCCTAGACTATAGCTCTGAGTGTAATTCTTAAAATATTAATCCTGGAGATAATAATAAAAATATTTCTAATTTTATTTGCCTTCTAGTATCACCATTGATGGTTTGAAATAAAAGGGCATTTATAACTTGGATTATAAAATATCTTCCTAGAAATGGAAAGTTCTATAAGCAAATTTACCTATATAAAAATGCCCTCTTTTCACAGATCACGATCATCATTTTCTCCAATTACCATTCATATCCTACTCTATGAACATTTTTATTTCATTTAAAAGTGAAATTCAATGTTCCCATCCTACAACTTTTCTATCTGGATGGCAGAATTTGATAATTTGGATGTAGAATTCCTGGATACTACAAAATAAATTAACATGTCAGAAAATCAAAACCCTGTGAAGATAGTGTTTTTAGGACACATTCAGGAGGGCATAATCCATGCGTCGTAAGTTCACGTCAACCACAGGCATGATAGGAAACCATTGTAAGGAGAAATTTATCGCCCAAAATCAAACTGTAACATCAACTAAAACTCAGTAATGTGTTCTCTGCTTCTTTTTGACCTTCTGTTGTTGCTTATTTGAAGATCCTGGCAACTGTCAGTGATGGAATATTCATGAGGCTACAGTCATTCCAAGACTAAAATGTTAGATTCTGCCACTTTTTCATAGATGGCTGTAGAAGTGGGATTTCATTTAAATGGAAGTCTTTTTTTTTTTTTCTTTAACACATCCTACGTACATGAGTCAGTAACAATTGTGGATGAACCGTGAATGTAATTTTCATGAATGATAAATCCTGTTTGCCCTCTTACCTTGGATATTTCTACAATTTTTTAAAAATTCTACTAGTGACTTGGCAGTCCATCAAAAGATTGGCTAGTTCTTGATGGTGTCTATGGAAAAAACATTTTTAAATTGAAGTTTTTCATGTTAAAAGAAAACATGTACCTTGAATTTAATACTGATTACCTACAATCACATGATAAACTAATAATTGGGTTCTAAACTATAGCAATATCATAACATTTTGAGAATAAATTTGATACAAGCATGAAAATATTTTCAGGCACCTTTCTCCATTAAAAATCCTTTATCTGAAGCACATGGTAAACACATACAGGATGTATCTCATAATTCTATGCAAATATCAGAAAGAGTTTTCAATTTGGCTCCCTCAATAGCCACATAGGATTATTATGAGTATAACAGTTTTATGTTCAAGTGGGATTCTGCAGCATTAAACTCATTGTTAATCAAATCAGTCAAGCTCTCTCTGGAATTTCAATTTACACCTTTGCAAAATATTAACAGTGATTAATGTTTGATTTATTCATATGTTTGATTATTCATACATAGCTTTAAGAAGGGCTCTCACCCCTAAAAGCTGTCTTCTTTTATCTCTCGTTGTGTTCAAAAACTATACATTTTAGTCCCAATAAGTTATAATTAACTTTAGTAATATAACTGCTAATGCAGTAAAGATCAAAGCAAAATTTGTTCTACAAAACATCCGGTTTGGGGAAGCAACTCATACTGTTTCTCAGTTTGAGGAAGTTGTGATCTGGTAGCAGAGCATCATGCCAAAAAGCTTCAGGAACTATAAGCAGTGGGCCCAAGAGCAGGGTTTTTGGCACAGGGGATACAGGAAGCATTTGGGCCCAAACCAGTGAATGACAGAGTATTTGTGCTCACACTTTTGCTTGAGTCCAAGTTGTCCGTTTTCTTCCCAACCCCGTTTCTTCTCAGATGAAGAGAGTTGCATGCTTCCTTTGCAATGGAAACTGTAGGGGTGAATCCTACAAGGACACTGACTAAGATTCAGAGAAGGTCAACCCCTTCTGTGTCTTGACCTTGGGAAATCAGTTGTATCTCCAAGGCTCCATGTTGCAAATTGATTATTTCTATTCAGATTCTATTCTTACGTGTTAAGTATCTATTAAATGGAGGTGCTTTTACAAATGTAATCTTGTAGTTTACTCTCTGAGGTAGGCAATATCATTCCTTGCAAAGGAAATCAAGGCTCTGAGAGGTCCAGTACCTTGGCTGAAGAGGCATAATCAGGGTGCAGCCCTGCCCTGGTTCTTGTTACCAGGGCGCTTTCCAATAAACTCTGTTTTCTTTAATGGTAGCTCCTAGTCCTACTTATAAGATAGAGTGGTTGTAAAAATCTAAGATGATCATGTACATGAAAGTTCTTTGTAAGTGGTAAACAGCTCTAAGGTACAGACTAACATAATCATTTCTCAGCTATACTTTCCTGCTTTCTACTAACTCGCTAGCAATTGTATAAACGTCTTATTCTTTAGCAGGGAAAATTAGCCCTTGCAGACAACTATTTTAGGAAAAGTGCTAATAATCAATAGAGATAGAAACTCTCATTTTTCAATTCTTGGCCAAAATCTGTGCTTTAGACACCAGTCTTTTTAAAAGATATAAATTCTCTCTCTTTTGATAAGTGCTTTGAGACTTGCTCAAGCAAAACGATATTGGAGTCTCTCACACAATTGTGATAGAGTGCTCACATGAGAACTTCTCCACTTTGAAATGAGAAAGCTGGGTCAACTACGGAATTAACAAAGACGGAAATGCAGGTAGATTATTCCTGGTCCAAAATATTGGTGACCAGAAGTGTTTCAAATTTCTGACATTTTTTTTTTTTTTTTTTGGAAATTTGGAATATTTACATTATACTTACCAGGTTTGGCAACCCTAATCAGAAAAGCTGGAATCCAAAATGCTCTGAAATCTTAAACTTTTTGAGTGCTGAAACAACGCTCAAAGGAAATGCTCCTGGAACATTTCGGATTCTGGATTTTCAGATTAGGGTTATTCAACCTGAGCCACTATCCTAATTTTAGTTTAAGAAATAATATGAGAAAAGCTAAATATCCATAGTGAAGTGAGGATCTGAGGCTATCAGTTGGAAAATTCACACTCCAGGGAAAACACTATGAGTGAGTGTTATTAGCTGAAATTACAAAACTGTTTGCCTATGTTGATCTGTTTCAACAAATATATTTTCAATGCTGTTTTTTTAGTTGGACTCTAAGATAGTGCCAAGATTATCATTTCGAGAGATGGTCCTTTTGTTGCTATCTATATGAGTAATTATTCTGTATGAAGTTCTTCCATTTGCAGTGATCAAAAACATTCCCATTTGACCCTTCCTCTTTGAACTAACTTGTCCTGGCCCAGGCTTGAACTGAATATTTACTTGCGAACAAAGAAGTATCTCCTACTCACCCAGTGGAATACAACTGGCCCAACATAACTATTTTTTTTCAATCAGAGCATATGTTATTTTGAAAATGAATCATTCATAATCAAAATATTATACAAAATGACTTTTTAAAATGTATGCCTAGCATTTATATAAAACAATCTCTATACATACAAGTAGATGAATACATATAATACCTTATTTTGTACAGCAAGATAAAAACATATATATGAAACATTCTAGACAGCTATATAATAATATCGAAGTGTAGAAGATGAGTAGCCAAAAAAATCATAAATGAATACATCAACTACCATTTTAATCATTTCTACTTTGAGCTGTTTTTAACTGATTTTTCAAGGGTTGGTTGTTTAGTTTCTATGAACCTACACAGAAGATCTGATTTACTTTAAATTGAAAAAATGCTCATACAATATAACAATTTCAAAAATGTACTTTTAGTAGCTGGTGACACCATCTATTCATGTCATCTGAGTGTATTTCTTGGGGCAAGGGACCTGCAAGGCAAGACTATATAGGCCATAATTTAATCACTGCAAATAAAGAAAGTCTAGGAATGACAGTGAAATATATGTATTTCTCCAAATGGGCAGCATACTAAGATGAAGATGTTTAGAAGAATAAAATTAAGATAAAATAAAGATCATGTATAGTTGGTAGAGGTTTTTTGGTAAACATTGAGACCTTCATTGAAATGAATTTTTACAAATAGAGTAAGATTTTTAAAATCCATTCTTCTCTTGCATTGTCAACAGAAAGCTTCTATAGTTCATATAACTAAAAAGAATCCACTATTTTAACCCTTTACGTTGGACAGCATCAGTCAAATTTTGAATTTTATCTAAGGTCATTCTTAATTAGAAACCAGTAACAGAGTAGTTTATCAAATATTTTATTTCTTCCTTCAAAAATCAACATAGGATTGTTTGGTGACTTTGCTTTGAATAAAGTGTCTTTTATTACTTATTTTAGTACAACACATTAAAATCAAATATCTCCTGTAGCAAAACGATTCAAGTCCCTGGAACTCAAATAATTTTCTAATAAAAAATGCATGAGACAAATAAATGCACTTTATGTTCCACAAGAAAAGGCAGTTTCAACAGGCTAATGCTCAGAGAAAATTCATTTTATCAACCAGCCATTTCATTCTTTGGTGCTGTTACAAGCTCCTTCCAGTTGCTAGGCAACCATAATTCATAGTACCTTTTAATGGATACTCTGCTACTGCTGAGAACATTAAGGTGAAGAGAATAAATGCCTTGGGTGAATCTTGAAATCTTTCATTATGCATGTCATTCTATTTCTGTAATGCTATATTGCTGAAATGTTTCTGTGGCAGGAAACTGAGTTGTAGTAATTGCATATTCCACTCATATATGTTTTGTAAGCAGAGCAGCACGTACTTGTCTAAAATGAGTTATTTCAAACATGATTGAAATTGGACTTCTCTACTTCTAAAGGTAGTAAATAAATCTAAAGAAAGAAAGAATAGGTTTAGAGTAAAATGTCTTGAAATTTCCAGTAAGAATGAAGAAATCTTACAGCACAAATCAAAAGTAATCAAGCTGGTTCAAGTTTGATCAGGATGGTTTATAAATATGTGGTACATACAAGTTGAAATGTAAAAATACAATAGAGAGAATACATTGCAAGCTTTAAAGTAGCCTGGACAGACTTTACAAAAAGGTATAGGTATACTAGTGACATTCGTGTGTTCAAGTTTTATAGAATAAGATTGGGAATGCACCATGGATATCTTCCACATTGTTGTCCAATGGGAAAGGTACTGTATATTAACATATTATTATCATTTATTGTATAGCACACTATTTCTGGTTTAATTTAAGCATTATTTTCATTTTCTTGATTCTGGTAACATATCTCCATATTTTATAAATATTTCTGTATTTATCTCATTGCATTAAAACATAAATCTGTGATTTCAAACTAGGGAAACCATCATTACAAATATGCTTTTCTTCCCCCTTTTTCCTTAACTTGGTGTATATATTCCTTTCAATGCAAAAGTTATAGCCTTTTTCTGATAGAAATCACATTTAACTCTTGCATTTACTTACTGGTCACCATCAATTTCTGAAGTGAAGAAGAAGAACAATGCCTCTATCTTTGTGCATGAATGAAAAAAGAACAATTCAATCCATCATCTACATGGTGATCCAAGTCAGCAGTTCTAAATTGGTGCCAGTTACAGGACAGGGGGTCCTATAGGAGAATTATTTGGCTCACACAGAGCTATCAAAATCTCTGGAAATTGAGTGCTGGCAAGGGAAGCACCTCGTTTGAGACTCAAATCCAGGCTCAGAAAGTAATGTCAAATCTGGAGGCATCTCAAAATCTAGAACTTGGGTACTGCCTAGTTTGCATTTGGCACCATGGAACTTTTATGATAAAGATGCATCTTATAAGTTTTCTGGAAAAATGAGTTAGTTGATCATGTTATTTTGCCAAAAATGGGATATAAATCTTTCTGTTTCTGGTCACCTGGATTATTTAAATTCATGTTTCTTTCAAATGCTGATTGAACTACATCTGCCACTTCATAATGATATGTTGTTCTCTGTTTCTTTCTCATTCCACCCTATGCCTTAAAAAATGCTGAATATCCTTTGTGAGTATTTGAAAATCTAGCAATTTTTTTCATGAACTCCTATGAATTCTACTCAGTATCTACTTGTTTAGAAAAATGCCAGTTCTACCAGTTCTTGGTAAATGTCATCCCTATTACAAAGCCTTAGAATGACTTTGTACTACCCTCTGCTCTCTCTCTAAATCCTGGCTGGCGGCCCAGCCTGAATCATGAAAATGAGAATAGTTGTCCTAAATAAAAACAATACTCTTTACCATTAAAAAAGTCTTCGAACGGAGCACAACCTTTTTGAAGAAGTACTAACTGAGCAAATAGGATTCATTTGGTCCATTTCAAGCACTGATCACAGAAATTAAGAACTGCAGGATTAACACAGACCCTGGAGAGATCGACATGATTTTGTAAGAACTAGTGGTGTTGAACACAGTTAAGCAAATGTTCTAAGATGGGTGTTAAGGGAGTTTATGATATTACAAATGTGTAGTGGACTCTGTTGTTTTAGGTTGGTTGTTAAAATTGAGGGCCTTGATCATATGCCATCATTAAAAATCCCAGGGTAAATGTAGCTTTTGCAGAAGGAGGCGGGTTAGTCTAAAGCTTCTGGACAAATTCCAACTGTGTAATTGTATCCTATTTAAATTCCCTGTGTAGTTTCAACTGGATAAGGTATTTTTTCCCTTGTAATCCAAAATTCAGATATAGTTTTTCTCTGCACTGCTAAACAGCTGCTGCATTTTTGCCCCCAATGGTATTTAGAATTGGATTCAGTTGGGTGTTCCATCAATTCCAGGAATATTCATCTTTGCTTTCCAAGTTTAATAAGGGATCTTTTTGAATATTGGCCAATATTTACACTACTAAAAGTCTCACTGAATTGAGGGTACATGGTAAATATAGAATTTTTGAACAGGAGGTGACCTCAGGGATCCCCCTAGTCTTGCATCTTTCCTTTGAGGGAGAAAATTGAATTGCTAATGAGTTAACATATATCCAGGGCTTATTATGTGGGCTTAGAGATATTTAATTAATGAATGGCCCAAAGTTACAGAAATATATAATATCAGATCCGGAACTCTTAACCCTGCACCCCAGCCTGATCTCCCAGGGTTCTTTCCACTGTGCTATTGTGTGCCATATACGCATTTCTAATAAAATGGATTATCTTATTCCTGGTAGAGGTTAGATGAGCAAACAGTATTAAAATGAACCATATAAGTAATACCAAAACCTTACTTTAGCAATTAAGAAAGATTAGATGTTTAGAAAATGAGGCTCAGATCATGTTTTTTAAAAAGATTCATGGTATGTTCCAATGAGAAAAATGTTCAAATACACTGATTTGAATGGTTTTGCTAAGAAAGATACTAAAATTCTGGTCCCACAGAATGCCTCAGAGTGGAATAAAAATTTAAAAAATGCTTCTACGTTGTTAAATGTGTGACTTTTTTCTATATTTGTTTAATAAGCATCTTTCCTGCTTGTCTGTAAACACCGTGATTGTAGACGACGTATTTTTGTTGTTGTTGTTTATGGCTTCTATGTGATGCTAAAGCACAGAACCTAGTTTCCAGTGGGGGTACAATAAATATTTGCTGTTAGATTATTTAAGGGCTTTCCACATTACAAGGGAGGCACTTTCACGTTTATTATTTTATTCGACTTCCACAGCCTATGGGGATTCGAGAGCCATTTCCACCTGTGGTTGAGCTCTGGGAATCTCTGGAAAATGACATTCACTGGTGTTCTATTGACCCAAGATGACAAGCTCTACCCTGTATTCCGGAACGGCTCAGAGATAATAGCTAGACTCCAGCAATCACTTTTATTTATTTATTTTTTTATGCTTAAGCAGTAGCAGCAGGGGCCTCACTATGGTAATGACCCCATTCTCTACTTTTTATTTTCCCACATGGCATTAGCTGGTAATGAATCATAATCAAAGCTTTAACAAGCTCACTATGACTTCCACATGCCTGCCGCATAGTAGGAACTCAAAATATATTTACTGAATGGATGAATGAAAATAAAATAGCCAAATCTGAATGTACGGGGAGAACACACTGCAGAGGGAATAGAACACAGCTCAGGGAATGCATCTGGTCCCCATTCTTGTTTGTCCATGAATTGGCTGTATAACCATTTAACCTTCCAGTACTGAGGCTTCTTCCCTGTCTGTAGAATGGCACAATCTGTAGAATGGTGCAATCTTGTCTCACTGCAACTTCTGCCTCCCAGGTTCAAGTGATTCTCCTGCCTCAGCCTCCTGAGTAGCTGGGACTGCAGGCACACGCCACCACGCCCAGCTAATTTTAGTATTTTTAGTAGAGACGGGGTTTTACCATGTTGGTCAGAATGGTCTCGATCTCTTGACCTCATGATCCCCCCTCCTCGGCCTCCAAAAGTGTTGGAATTATGGGCATGAACCACTGCGCCCGGCCCAACATATCTATATTACACAAAAGTAGATCATTGGCCCTTGAATAATATGAAATTATTTTATTTCACTCAAACAGAGGGACAATTATATTCATTAACCAAATGACTACTTACCTAAAATTTTTCTCCTTGAAAGATCCCATTTCCTTTGACAGGCAATGTTTACCGCTTGAACATTTTCTAACTTGAATGGTGTCCTTTGGAAAAAAATCTTTAATAATAGTTTCCTAGAGAAGTCTGCTTTGTTTTGGAAATGGAAAATACTTCCAACACTTATGCTGTCAGAGAGTGACCATGGTCATTACCAGTAAACTGTCTCTGGCTGGATAAGATGTACAGGTAGGGAATTTTGGGTCAAAACTAAGCTGAAAAGTCCTCCCATAGGCTTTGCTGAATTTACTTTTTGTGCTGTAAATCAATTCAACTTCTCCTTATGCTCTGTATTGGGATAGATTTTCAGTAATTGTACAGTCCGAATTCACAATGTGTGCCATGCTTGCATTATTCCTTTATACTGATGGAAGTGTAGAGTTACAATTTGGATTTCATTTTCCATTATGTTGCATTATCCAATCATTCGATTTTGATCCTATGGCAATGTTTAGTCACATTTCTGAATGTTCTTTATGAAGATCGGCGATGCATTGTCACAATCGTGCCAAAGACTCTGAGTAAGAACAGTAAAGCGTCTCATAATTTCACCCTGCCAGCATTGTGAGACCACTTTCCTTTTAATTACTGTCAAATTCAATTTCACACCTTTTCATTCTTTGTTTAAGGATGTACTTTTCTAGGAATATAAAATATTAACTGATATTTACACTTTGCAAAAGCTTCCTATTAATCTTCCCCTGAAACAAATTCAACTATAAGTTCAATATTAATTTGAAGTTGATGGGGATGACTATTACATAAACAGAGAAAAATGAATTTCCTGTCAAGTAAACATGCTTTTCGCAAACATTCTGTTTGGTCCAGCACGTCTACTGTAAGGGCCACAATTCAAGAATGTTCAAAACCGGTATCTTAGTTGTACAAGAAGAAAAAGACAGTGGCAGCTCAATATCATTTATCAAAGTAAGAAGAAAAAATAAAAAAAATAAAAAGAGACCCATCCAGTGGAAGGTCACAGCCAATAACATTTCTGCAAATAGAAAAGGGATGCTGAAGCATCAGATGTAAATTGCTGTTTGCTGAAGAATTTTAATGGAGTTCTACGTCACATTATAAAATGTTTAATTGTAACCCCATTTTAATAACACCATCTGATTAAATGAAAAGACGCCTTGCTGATCGCAATTACAATCTGTCAAACTGCATATTTATTTACAGTTTGGTTTTTTAAAACCATAAGATAAAAAAAGAAAACTCTATTCAGCTTGTCAGGAAACTATAATTATTGTGTATCCTTCTGTCAGTTTCTGCATAAAACTTTTGGTCCTAAAATGGATCTAATTATATCTACATCAACATTTTTATAAACGCTACATTTTTTTTCCTCCATCTCAGTGAAATCTTTGTCGTTAACTAGGAAAAACATATTCTCTTTTAAAAAGACATTAGCCAGGCTTGTTTGCTTTCTTTCCTTCAAGATGTTATAAAATAAAACATCCCTTTCAAAATATAAAAATATTTGCTTAGGTCCCTCTCTCTCCTGGCATGAGATTATGAATAAAACCAACAGTTTTTGGCTGTTCTGGCAACACTGTTTCTGATTGTCTTGGATATCATAAAATCCCTTCAGCCTGTAGCACTGAAAATCTAAATCTCTTTTCATAATTATATTCTGACATTCAAGGCTTAGGAATCCTCTACAGATTCAAGTAGGACCAAGTTGCTGGAACCTAGGTAGGAAAACATCAGTCAATTGATTTCTCTAAGGTTCCTCCGACTTCTCAAATCCTCCTGTATTTCCCTTGCCACCTACATCTAAGGCACTTGGTGGCTCCATTCTTATTGGGGTCATCCATATTGAAGTAGGTGCCCTGGAAATGTCCTAAACACAGGATGTACATCAAATGTGTCCTGTCCTTTGAGGGTCCATTGGACTTGATAATTTGGTCTACATATTTGTACTGAGATATTTATGGATTATAATGCTTATTATTCTGCCCATTCTGGGAGTTAAAAATATAGAATTCAGGCGGATCACCTGAGGTCAGGAGTTCGAGACCAGCCTAACCAATATGGTGAAACTTCATCTCTACTAAAAATACAAAAATTAGCTGAGCTGTGATGGCGCACACATATAATCTCAGCTATTGAGGAGGCTAAGTCGGGAGAATCGGTTGAACCCAGGAGGTGGAGGTTGCAGTGAGCCTAGATCACACCATTGCACTCCAGCCTGTGCAACAAAGGAAGACCATGTCTCAAAAAAGAAAAAAAAAAAAAGTCTGTGAATTAGCTTAAAAAGAAGCACCAGGAATGTTGTTTTCAAGCATTAAGGCACATACAATTTTTTAGGGTCTCCTAGTCCAGTATCAGTGAGGCTGTCTCATAGACCATTAGACTATTTCAAGTTGGTGTAATTAATGCCAACTTAGAATAAAACTAGTGGCAATTCCTCAAGGGCACAAACTAGATGCTCCGTTTCTTGTACAGAAAGCCTATATGAGGCAAAGTAATCTGGACTCAATTCATTGAGTTTTGTGCTAGATGTCTTCAAATATATAAAAAGATCCAAACTTTTTTCCCTCAACTTTTATCTTAAGTTTCAATGTACGTGTGCAGGATGTGCAGGTTTGTTACATAGGTAAACATATGCCATAGTGGGTGCTGCACAGATCAACCCTTTGCCTTGGTATTAAGCCCAGCATACATTAGTTATTTTTCCTGATGCTCTCTCTCTCCCTCCACAGGCCCCCAATGTGTGTTTTTCCCCCCAATGCAAATGTCTTCCTCTGGAAGGTGATCAAATCAATGGTGATTTGTTAAAGGTGAGATAATTTTATGATCTAAAATCCTTTATTATAGAACTGTACAGTAATAGCACAGATGGGGAATCTAGATGTCAGCATTTTAACCTTTTACACATAACCTGGCCCACACAATCTAAACACGGCACACAGGCACTTTAGAATGGCACATGTGTGCATGGCTGAACGCCTTTCCTGTCATGCACCTGATGCCTTCTCACCTCTCATATCCCAAACCTGCTGTTCTTACCTCTGTGCCTTTTTCCAACCATGCTGTTCCCCATGCCTTGAAAGCTGGCCCTTCATGTTTCTCTGGGTTTTACTCTTCTAAATTCTACAAACCTCAGATTTGAAAGTCTCTTGAAAGGTATTCTTGAATACTGCTGGCTGATTCATGAGCAACTTCTATGTTTCTTAAGCAATTTGTTTATACCTCCTCCAAAGCAATGATGATAACATATTTCAATATTTTTGTGTTTCCTTATCTGATATTAAAGGCAAGGACCATTGATTATTTATTCATTGATTATCACAAGGGCCAATGTCTAGCTTAGCCCCTGGAACACACAAGACAATATATATTTATTGAATAAATTAACCAGAACATCTTATCTATTTCTGACAGAGTTCTCTGGTCTCAATCTGTCTCTAGGAACAAAAATTTATTGAATCTAATGCAGCCTGCCTTAAGCAGGCATAGGCAGCTCTACTTTATACACAGTATTTTCTGATATGAAGTTGAAAACTACCTACAGCATTTACTCTTGTTTTAATCATTTTGTTTTCTAGAGTTTCTCATTAATGGGATGACATTGGCTACCTTCCCTTTTTAGGAACTAGTGGGTTTGGGGATTAGTGAGCTTTCAGGGAACACAGAAACACGGTAGCTTCATGGCTTTCAACTCTGGTAGCACATTAGAATTACCTAGGGAAGTTTTTGAAAATACTAATCTTTGGGCCCCACCCTGAAACAATTAGACCCAATGTCACTGAGGTGGAGCCCAGGGCATTTTGCCTTCTGATGAGCACTCAGGTTTGACAACACAAGTCTTCTTGCTATTCAAATGCGGATCCTGTAAAAAGCTAATGCATGTGAGGCTTAATACCTAGGTGATGGGTTGATAGGTGCAGAAAACCACTGTAGCACACATTTACCTATGTAACAAGCCTGCACGTCCTGCACATGTATCCCAGAACTTAGATTAAATGAAATTACATAAAAAATGAAATGAAATGAAATGAAATTTAAAAATAAATAAAAATGCATAATCTCAGCCCCCATCCTGTACATGCTGAATCAGAATATGCATTTTAAAAAGATCACTTGGTGATGTGTATGGACACTAAAATTTGAAAAGCAACCATTTAAAAAAAAAAATGGTGGATTCTGTACCAGTGACCTAGGCCTAACCTCCCAGGCCTGATTTCAGACTTGCCAAATCAGCATCTACATTTTTAATAAGATTCCAGTGATTTACAAAAATTTAATGTCTGAGAAGCACTGAATATGTCTCTTAATTCTCTCTCTCTCTTTTTTTTTTTTTTTTTTTTTGAGAGGAAGTCTCACTTTGTCAACCAGGCTGGAGTGCAGTGGCATGATCTTGGCTTACTGCGACCTCCTCCTCCTGGGTTCAAGGGATTCTCCTGCCTCAGCCTCCTGAGTAGCTAGGATTACAGGCACCCATCACTACACCCGGCTAATTTTTGTATTTTTGGTAGAGACCAGGTTTGATCATGTTGGCCAGGACAGTCTCGAACTCCTGACCTCAGGTAATCTGCCTGCCTTGGCCTCCCAAAGTGCTGTGATTACAGGTGTGAGCCACTGCGCCCAGCCTTAACTTTCTTTTGAATCTTGAGTTTCCAAAATGCCCATCAGGGAGCAGACCATATTTCTACCACATAATATAGTAAAGGACGTGGGGAGAATTGACCCCAGCCACAGAGACCAATTTGGCATCATCTTAAATGGCCCTAATTGTGCCATGCATTTGGTGCAGTAATATACAAATTTGAATCAGGAGCTTTTGGAGTTATTGTAAGAGTCTAGGAATCCATATGCAAACCATAAAAATGTATAGTTGTACTTGACAAATGTTTTCAAGTCTACACAAATATTATTGAGATTCATAAAATGCAAATAGATTTAACATCATTACCAACTACTTTGGATTTTCTACATTTTTTTTAAACCAATGAATCTTGAAAGTTCAACCACTGTCAGGTTGGAAAAATGTGACAGATTTTTGAAATTAGAATTTAAAAACTTTGGGAACTACTGGAGTTCAAAAGTTTAAGGGCAACCTGTCAAAGAGTGGGTAGATGGTTAATGGACCCTGTGTGAACAGAAATAACATGAAGTTTCAATGTTCAACTGGCCACGTATGCAATGGATATATTCTCATGTCTAGCAGGTGGCTCATATTTTGTTGGAGCATGTTGTGACAATACGAATTATATTACTTGGGAATTTTTTCTTTCTCTGGAATACAGTTTTGAAAGTTTAAAGTAAGTGAATTAAAAAGTATGATTTGATTTATCAAAATGTTTTTATCAAGCACCTTTTAAAGAGCCTGTTTCCTTAGTGGCATAGCCTTGTAAACTCTCTCCAAGGCACAAAGAAATAGGCGCAAAGAAATCAGTCATAGTAGACTTATTTGTATTCCTCTGTTTCATTGGTCTGAGTCCCCTATCCTGGCCCTTAGCTCTAGTATGGAGCTATCACTGGTGTTTATCAAAGACATTCAAAGAATAGTTGCAAAGGAGCATGGTCAAATGAGGCTAGAGATCTGAGCATCAACAGAACATGCACCTTGGATAACCAAAGATACTTCCTTTCCTAAAGTTATTCCTATATTTAAATTAGGAATTTAATTTAAATATAGGATTTAAATTGTTGCTTGGTAAAATATTTCTTAGTTCTCTCTTTTTTTTTCCTTTGGAGAAGCTTTCCTTCCTGTAGTGTACTTTGTAGTCTTTTCCCTTTTCATTGTCAAATTACACGATCCCTCGGATGTCTTTCAAATTCCCTTGGGAGTTTATTTCATGGTTTAATACAGGATGACTCATTTTAAGCAGTTCTCTTTGAAAGTGTTGAACAGGAGCTGTTCAAATGAGTCACTCTCCGTTTGGGATGAGAGTAGTTATTTAATTTAATATCTTAGACCTGGAGAGATCGTTAGAAAAGTCTAGATACTTCAATGGCATTACTTGAAGCAGAATGAAAATATCTACATATAATTGGAAACACCTAGTTTTACCCCAAACTTTATTCCAATTCCATACTATTTTTCTCCTATTGTTGATATGTATATGTGTATATATATACATATACTATATATCTAATATATATATATTTCTCACTAATACTATTTTTAATAATGTAGGGAGTAAATTCAGAAAATGCACAATTTCATAAAGCATTCTCTCATACATAGGTAAGCCTTCATTGATAGTTAGCTGTTGTTCAGAATAGATTAAATGCTGACATGGCTGAACTGAAGTTGATCATTCTGAACTGCAGTGGAAGATGATCAAGTCATCTCTGAGCAGAAAAAATATATATAATACTCAAGCCAAACACTTTTCTTTTTCTTTCTTTCTTTTTTTTTTTTTTTTTAACAGAGTTTCACTCTTGTTGCCCAGGCTGGAGTGCAATGGTGCGATCTTGGCTCACTGTAACCTCTGCTTCCTGGGTTCAAGTGATTCCCTGCCTCAGCCTTCTGAGTAGCTGGGATTACAGGCGTATGCTACTATGCCCGGCAAATTTTGTATTTTTAGTAGAGACGGGGTTTCTCCATGTTGGTCAGGCTGGTCTCAAACTCCTGACCTCAGGTGATCTGCCTGCCTCAGCCTCCCAAAGTGCTAGTATTACAGGCATGAGCCACGGCACCTGGCCCAAATACTTTTCAATGCAGCTCCCCCTGCTCCACCCTAGCCTTCAGCTAAAATGAAAATGGAGTTTTGGTGTTTCAGAGAGTATCACTGAAATGGACTTTGGTTTTATTGTAGTTTCTCTGGTTATAGAACTGTATCCTATTATCTCCACAAGTCCTATCATAATTTTCCTTAAATTTAGTGAATTCACATTTTGAAATCAAAGAAGTACAATTTACTTTCATTTATTCCTTTTATGGATTTAAATCAGGTTTTCAGATAGGATGTTTTGCCCTCTGACTGGCAAAATAAGGAAATACGCTAAGGTAACTGAAGACCAAATTCAATTCATTTTACTAGCCATGATTAGGTTTTATCCTAAACTAAGCTTAGTTCAAACTCTGAGCATGATTCTTTGTCTAGGTTTATTATGGCAATGGTTGCATTTTTCTCTTTCTATTTTTCAAAGGGCAGGCTGACTAAATTTTCTTTTTTCCTTCTGGGGAAAAAGAGCAGATATTTGTTTCACATTAAGTTACTTTAGAATAGCAGCTCTCAAACCTAAGTATGTGACAGAATCAACTGGGGGTCCCAATAACCAGAATTTCTGATTGAAAAGGTCTGGGATAGGACCTAAGAATTTATCTTTTTAACAAGTTTCCACATGACACTGATGTTGCCCCTCTGTGGGCTGCGCTTTGAGAGAGCCCATGGCTCAGGAGTGAACTCACCTTTCTAGACCCAGTGGAGAACACAGCATGGGAATACACCACTTCTCTCTGACTACATTGCCAAGATCTTATCTGTAACAAACAAACACACGCTCTCCTATCTCTTCATGAGCATGATGACAATGCTAACCTTCTGGCCTTCCCAATATACTTGAGTCATGCTTTAATTTTACAGCAGAGTGTTCTGTCGGTATATCTACAGTGTAACTTAGGAGAGGAATGACAAGTTGTACAACTCTGATCATGTCTCCTTTGACTGATGACAAATTCTCCATTGTTCTTACTAACAAATGAAGTTAAATGTTTTGGCTTCACATTCAAGGTTCTCTATGAACTGGCCCCAATCGAATGTTTATTCTTTCATTCATATCCATTGAATCAATGTTTGGTGAGATTTGGGTCTCTACTCCCCCCTTATATACAACTTCTCCCCTTCACCCATTTTATGATGTAATGAAGCTGAATTATTTGGTGGCTCATGCCTGTAGTCCCAGCTCCTTGGGAGGCTGAAGCGGGAGGATCACTTGAGGCTGGGAGTTCGGGGCTGCAGTGAGCTATGACTGCACCATTGCACTCCAGCCTGGGTGACAGAGAAAGACACAATCTCTAAACAAATAAATGAAAATAAAATAAAATTGAAAATTTTATCTTTGTTTTCCTTTCCTTTTGGTGTGCTGATTTCACTGCAATTTTCTGTAAATGTGGGAAGTGATACCACTTCAAATCTTAGGACTACAAGATAGTGTTCATACAGCGCCTAGCCTGCTGCCTGGCAGATTGTGCTCTTGATGAATGCTTGTTTTCCATTTTCTCTTTTCCTTTTCTTCATTCTCTTGGTGCTTCACCTGTGGGGTTGTGGTAAAGTCACCTTCTAACAATCGCTTTAGTTTGATTTATTTATGTTTCACTTCCTTAGCATCTGTTTCATAAAATTGCTTTCTTTCTTTTTCTTTTTTCTTTTTTTTTACAGGAGTAGCATTATGCCTTGAAGCTAGTAGATGCTTAATAAAAATGCCATGTTACTCTTTTATTACCAATACTTGGAAGTATAAGAATGTTTTATAAAGCTCTATGTAAAAGTCTAAAAAATCTCTATTGCTGGATTTTTAGATGCTTGAAAAAAAGAACAATTTGGATTTATTTACATTAAAATTAAAAAACCACTGAGTTTTGCTCAAAGTTAGCTTTCACTTAGCCACTTTTCAAGAAAAATATAAATCACGTCCTGGTTATTGGAGTGACAAGAAATGGAGAGCACGAGCTGAAAGTGTGCTCAATGGAGTGGAGAGAATTGCAGTGGCAGGAGGTCCACCTGGCATCATTTGGCAGTTGACTAAATCATGGAAACTGGCGTAAGTGGCGTTTGTCAAAATGGTTACCCAAGGAAAACGGTGAAGGTCACAGTTCTAAGCACTGTGCTGTCAATATCAATGCCTCCTTTATCCAGAAGCAATGAAGTATGATGGGAAGAACCCAAAGAGAGTCAGAAGAGGTTGGTTTAGTCCTGCTGCTGGTAGCTGTATAAACTTAGGCAATTCTGAACATCTCTGAGATTTGACTTTATTGAGCTGTATAATGAAGGGTTTTGTCTAGTGAGCCATGTAATTTTCAGCTCAAATTTCTGATGCTCTGATTGTTCCTGCAAGACTAACTCTGCAAATAGGTAGACTCCCTATTTGCTTTTGCAGTGTGCTTTTAAGAGAAGGCCTGAACAAATCTCTAATCACTGCCCATTCCACATTGACCAAAATTGTCTGTCTAGAGCAGTTGTTCTCATTCAGGGGTATTTTTGCCTTCCAGAAGATATTTGTCAATGTCTGAACATTTTATGACTGTCACAGCTAGGAGGTGGGGGACAGAAATACTGGCATCTAATGGGGAGAGGCCAGAACTGCTGCTAACATCCTACAGGGCAAAAAAACAGTATCCCTCTCCCCCACAAAAACTTGTTCAACCCAAAATGTCAATAATGCCAAAATTAAGAATCTCTGATCTAGACAGTAAGCTAAGTAATAACTACTCTGTGAGAAGTTACTTCTTTAGCACCTATCATAGTTCTGGGAACAGTGGTAGAGCTCAATATACGCTTGTTAGAACTAAGAAAAAAAATTATATATAAAGTATCTGATATTCCCAGTTTATTAATTATTCCCTTGAGATAAGATTGTGTAGATTCCTCTAATTATGACTCAAGGATAGGTGACTGATCATATTAAGTATCCAGTCATTTTCTAGGGCTTATCTTGCCTTATGTGGAGACACGGAATAAGAAAGAGAAACACAGAGAACCAGGAGGTACTGTTCATCAGAGGGCTGCGTCATGAAGAATGTCAAAAGGAAAATTCAGCCTGGAAGCTGAAGCTCTTGAACCATCTCCTGAAGAAGTGCAAGCTATATTTCATTCATTCAAACTTGTTTCTGTTTTAAGCAAAGTAAAATGGCTGTTTTTGAAACTTGATTACTGATCTATTGACATTAAGAATGTAGTAAGAATCAAGTTACATAAAAATCCATAAACAAGTTCAAATAAATATCCAGTTCATATTCCAACCTAGATAGGAACAAGTAGGATCCAAATGTCAAAAACAGTTCTTTAAGAAATAGATCTGTATGACAATTTGCCAAAACACACACGGTTAACTATGGAATGTTATACCCCACCAAAAATATTAGAATACATTTGGTATTAGGGCCCAGATAAGTTAAGTGAATTACCAGGATCTTTCAGCTACACTTTCAGTATTTCTAATAACCCCAAAATGAACGTTAATTTCACTACACAGTAAGCATTCTTTCCCTAACTAGATTCCTAGAGGCAGAAATATGAAAGAAAAAGAAAAAAATCTCAAACTCTTCTCTGCCTTTCCCTACAAATTTTGTAAATACTTATGCAAACTATCTGCCAATCAACCAGATCTTACTAAAACCCGCCAACCTGAAATTTTTATAATTGTTTTTCGTTACTAAAGTACTTCCTAAACACCTGTTGAACTCAAAATCTCTGAAAGAGGTTGTTTTTAGTTTTCAAAGTCATTTTCACTAGATATATTTTTATCTTAAGGTTTATACTTCAAAAGCATAAGTACAATCAACCAGATAATTTTTATTATGATGATGTTCTATTACCTACAGACTCCTAGATTTGATCATTTTAAGGACTATGATCAGGTACCCTTGGGTGGGAAGAAGAACTGTCTTGGTCCCTCATTTTCCCTCTTTGTTGGATCATAGAATGCTGTGCCCTGACACCAGCTAAGGCATTTGAGCTGAGAATAATAGCTGTTCTTAGTTTGGGATCTTCCTAAATGAAGGTGCTATATAAATATAAATAAACAATAGATTACTTCATATGGCTCATAAGCCGGTATCCCTGTTGCCTCAATCGTATCTGTATACTTTCTTGGAATTGTCCTAACTGTGTGCTTTACTAATTTTACCGCTCCAGGATTGAAGTTTAGGAGGAAGGGACAGGAGAAGAAGGCAAAGATAAGATATAGTATGTATTTTAATCATAAGTTAGAATATTTTCACAGTAAGAGTGTGCGTGTATATATTGAAATGTGCATGTGTGTGTATACACACATACACATATCTAACACCTCCACCTGCTTCTATGGAATCCCCGCTACATTAAAATATGAAGTGTGACCTTTCCTACAGCCTTTAACTTTTAAATGACTTTAAAATTTATTATAGACAGATAGGTTTTACACACACACACAATGTGTGTGTGTGCATATATATATATATATATATATATCACCAAATATATATGTGTTATTCAACAATACTAAGGGCATGCCTTGTTCTCTCTTCTAGACTAGAACCCAGCAGGATTAGGCAGCCAAGACCACCAACTCTCACGGTGCCTCCAGTCTAGTAGTGGGAGGCGGCCAACAAACTATTAAATAAACTAGATGATTTCAGGAAGTAACAATGCTCCAAGTAGCTGATATTTATTCACTTATTCCTCATTACATGCACTTTCCAGTGACAACTCATTTCATAAAACAGGGTGATGTAATGAGGGGTGAGCGGCAGAGCAGGGACAAGGTGCCACTTATGGCCAGGGTTTCCGAGCAGTGACATTTGAGCTGAGACCTGAATGTGAAGATTAGGGGCAAGCGTGTTCCCAACAGAGGGATGGCTAAGCGCAAAGGTCATCCGGTGGGAGGTGGGAGACAGAAAACCAGTGTGACTAGCTCGGTGAGGGGCAGAATAGTGTGAACTGAGGTCAGGGATCTTGGCAGAGCCTGAATATCATATGAAGAAACACGGAATTTTTTTTTCTCCTTTTATCCTAGGTACAATGGGGAGTCACTGAAGGGCGGCCAATCTAATGAATGTATGCTAAACAGCTCACACTGACTCTTGTGTGGAGAATGTATCATGGAGGAACACTAGTCAGGAGGGGAGGCCAGGTAGGATCACTGCTATAATCCACAAAGAAGATGGTGCTTTGGACCATGGTGGCAGTGGTGAAGAAGGAAGCCATGAGAGCAGATTTCAAAATGTATTTTCGAGGCATTTCTGTGGAGACTTGCTCAGTTTGGTCAAGAAAATAACTGGGTGTCTGGAGTGACAGAAGTAAGATGAACCGAGGATGAATCCCGGCTTTTTGGGCCACGCATCTGGGATGGACAATGGTTCGTTTCACATTATACTCACTCAGTGAAACTTCCTCACTCCAAAAACATCTTCTTCCCCACTTCTCCCTGTCATTCATTAATCAAACCTTTTTTCATTTTTAAGATCCCATTCAAACACTATCTCCATTAATTGGGTAGTTTTTCCTGATTCCTTATGTTATTTTATAACTTATAGTGAGTGTGATGCTTTAAACTGTTGCATGATTTTCTGAATACATACCTCATTTGTCTTACTAGACACTGGAGGGCAGGAATTATTTCCATATTAATTTTTGTTCTCCTACCATCACCAAGCATAATGTCTCACACAGCTTACCAGGACTGGGTTCCAGGTCCCTCAGGACAGTTCCAGTTGTAGGCCTAATTATTACTAGTTACCTGCTTGGTTCTCACAGCTGTGTTGGTTGGAATGCTACACCACTACATATAGCAGACACCCAAAGGCCTAGCTATTCTAAGTTCCGTGTGCATGAATGCATATGAATGCAACACAAAGAGAAGAACTGGGGTTCAGTCTGGGAATCCACTTTCAAATCAATTTTGGAAATTTTATATTCCATGAAGCTCTAAGGTAAGAATCTTCTGATAAAGAATCTTCTGATAAAGAACCCAGTCAAAAAGTTAAGGCTCCTAGTACTACAGTAATTCAGCTCTGTTTACAAATAGAAAAATGATATGCAGAATAATGAGTTGCAGATATTCAAAGACTTTCATCCATCCAACATCTTGCTATTTTAGGTAAAAACGCATTTTTAGTATTCAGGTAAACACCTTAATTTTCCAACGACATGTGAAGGTGCAGAAGACGTAAGAAGGAGAGATTTTCAAATTGTACAGTATATACAGAGTTGTTCTCACCATCCCCTCTCTCCATATATACTAAGCAGAAGTAGGGAGGGAAATCCCTGGACACCATCTGCGGGATATTGTCACAAACACTCACTCAAAGATTCTCAAAGCCAAGAACCCATAACCAGGTCTATTCCTTGTCAAAACATTTGTTTGCTCTCTCGTGGACATAACCCTAATCACTTTCTCATCTCAGGCATTTTATGCCTGAATGGCATCTTCTTCATAACTTAGACAAGAGCCCTTCGGGCATGATTCTTCCTTCCTTCCTCCCTGTGGAGGGCAGCCCTGTGTTCATGGAGGTGCTTATCCAATAAACCATAATAGGGGAAAATCTACTGTTTTATGCATCATAAAGTTGTCATCAAGGTGCCTGAGGAAACTCTTGTGATCCGCGATTCAGAGTTATGTGCATTTATCTCCCGATAGGTGTTTGATATTTTCTCATTAGTAATGTATTTTTCTCAACATTTTGATAGATTGCCCAGGGAGATTTATTCCTATTTTCCTCTTTCTCTGGCCTCTTCAGGAATATGTGTATTATAGTCATTTCTTTTTGGCTTACTTGGCCTGTGTTTTTTGGAATAGTTTCACATTTTTCATTTTATTTTTTTCACATGATCGTTAGAGAACAATGAGAGAGAACGTGGGGTGGAGTTTGACTCATCCTCCTCCTCACTGCAGCGTTCCCTACTTTCCAGAAGCAGCCCCAGATGGCACATGGAGATGCACCTCGTGCACAGCCACAGCCCCGACCCTCGGCCCGCCTGCACCTCTCACCATTCACGCCGCAGCTTCAATGGCAAGTTAAAGGAGAACTTATGGGTTTAACCCAAACCCTACACTTAGTAATCCTGTTTTTTAACCCACAGAAAATTTGAATTCTTTAATTTAAAAAGGCCAAAATGTTAACTGAATGTGGATAAAAAGCATTACTTTGCAAATCAAGTCAGTTACAGTATAAAAATTGCATTGCTTTTATGAAACCTCACATGAGAATAAATAAATTACAATAGTACATTCAAGAGAATTAAGCATTCATCGCACAGTTAGCTCTTCTCCAGTGGCCCAAGATGCCAAAAGGAAAGAAGGCCACAGGGAAGGACAGGGCCCCGTCCCCTGCTGTTGTGATAAAGCAGGAGGCCGAGGACATGGAGAATCTATTTATAACCTACTATTCACAGGCATCTATGACAACTGCCTTACTTGGACTATCTCATTTAATCCACACTACAAGAGGAAGAAAGTATAACAACCTTTCTCCATTTCACATATGGGGCGGCAGCTAAAGTACTCTGTGCCTGCTCCTGCACCCAGGACGAGCCCATCTTTCTAATCACTGCATGGTAATTGGAACAATGGACACGATGATGTTAGATTTGGGATTCTCTGCCCTCAGGCACACCTGATTTCAATATTCTTTCCATTATACCAATAAAATACCCCTGGTTTTTAACACATCTGCATTTTTATTCCATATTTTAATGTATACTGTGCTCTGAGAAACAGCCCTTTGTCATACCATTTTTAAGGGACTATGTTTCCATAGCTTTATGTGACCTGAGGCCGTGCTGTTACTTTGCCATGCATTGACTATTCTTAATGTGTGCCCTTTCCCCTTTGCAGTGGAGACCAGCCGTGTATGCATTAAGAGGGTCTTGGTACACTAGGCTACCCTGGTAAATCCATCCCAGACTAAACTCTGTTTTGGAGACTTTATGCAGTCTGTAGAGCCTGGGCTGAGCTGGATTGTGAATTACCATGAAAACCTCACAAAGTGCTTACATGCTTGGATCCTGTAGCTCTTCTGAGATATCGAAGCATGACTTTTGAACAGCACAGAGAATGGCTTCCCAGTGAGTTTTTGGCCTCATGATGGGATCTCCACAACCCTATCCCCAGAGGCTAGGACATTCCCCAGGCTGGGTGAGAGGAAGAAGGCTAGTTTCTCGATGGCCTCATGATCCTCTGTGGACCAGCCTTCTGATCCTCACTCTGGGGTTTGTCAAGAAGGCCCTGAGCCCATGGGGGGACATGAGTATGCTGCTCCTTCGGGACTTGGACTATCAAGATGCTTTTGTGATCCCAGCCATGTCAATTTATCATTCTTGAACAGGAATGAAGAAAACTTGGCTGAGTTTATTTACAATTCAATGTTTATTTCTTTGGCTCTCATGAAGGCACTGCATATAGAATATGCAGTTTTGAGAGGGGACAAACTGATATAAACACATTAGAAAACGTAGCAGGAATTTAATAAAGAGAGGTAAACATTTCTAGCTAATTTTAGATCTATTATTTTTGGCAAACTGCCTAGAAATTTTTCTCCTTTTAGTTATAAAATGATTTAATATCTCCATACATTTATAAACTAAATTTTTTAATACTGTTGATGGAGAGAAAAGAATACCTTGAGGTTGGCCAATAATGGCAATGTGGTAAATGGCAGAGACCCCAACTCCTGGTCTTAAGTTAGTGCTGCAGAACCCTCGTCTGTTGTGCAGCCTGTTGCTACCTGAGGAGCTAACACTGTCTTCCTTGAAGAAGATTGGTATAATTTAAATTACTGGGGTTTTGACAAAGAGCTGACATTTTTCATTAGTTGGAAAGCTAATGTCTTCAACAAGTGACTTGAGAATGGACCTACACCTTAGGTACTGGATAATCCTGTATCCAGCTTAATCTCCACAACCATATAGTGATATAAATATGATTGTTGTCACACCTTTTTTTTTTCTTTTATAGTTAAGGAAACTGAGGCTCAGAGAAATCAAGTGATTTGTCAAAGTCACCCAGCCAGAATTTCAAGCCCATCCTTCTTTCATTGAAATATAGGATCTCTCTTTTTCTCTACTCATTCTCTCTTATTATTTGAGCAATGTAAAAATAATGTGAGTTTATTCTGATTTTTTAAAGAAGAGGGCAGAACTGTGAATGGTGTCTGGGTTTACACTGTCAGCTTGAGTCATCATGGTGCTGAGTTCATCAGGAGAGAGACTGAGAGAGAGAGAGAGGACAAAAGGCTCAATTGAGGTTTCCAATGCAAATTTACCAAGCCCCTACCAAGTGTAAAGCACGGCTCCCAGCCTCACCCGAAATGTAGAGGAGATCTGCGCCCCAGCCTGTCTAGTTCACCACTGTCCATCCCTGTGCTCTGTCCATCCCTGTGCTCTGCCTCTTTGTCCCATGGTCTTTCTGGGTAAGATGAGAATCACACCACCCACCTCCTGGCGTGATCATGGGGATGAAGAAGAAAAATGTGTAAATACCTAGCCCAGGACTTGGCAAGAGTCAGAGCCCAATAAATGTCAGCATATTGGTTGTTAGAACATCCCACGGAACACAGATACCAGTAATGAGAAGAGGAATGACAGATAGTATAAGAAAAACCCAGATCACAAGCTATGGGGGTTCTGAGGAGGTGAATAACACAGTAGTTGACATGAAGCTCACTGTGTGCCCAATACTGCTCGGAGGGCTTCAGATGCACAGACCGGATCAAGCCTCACTACCAGCAGGAAAACTGAGACGCAGACAGGTGGAATCACTTCCCCATGGTCACAAGTGGATAGTGAGGGGCCTGCCAGGGTTCAAGTGCAGGCGGCCTCACCCAGACCCACAGGTGTACCCACCACTCATATGGCTTCTCAAGACCCCAATGCCATCAGTAGGTTTCTGTGGGTGACTACAGCACTCCCCGGACAAGTTAGGAAGTGTTCCATATTTGAGAATTTAATCTTTCACGGTCTCACACTTTTGCCAAGTTTCATATGTGTAACCCAAGTGAATGGTCAGTTCCTGGGTTCTATCATTCACTATACATACCACCTGCAGATCTGAAGGCAGAGCATCTGCTATTAGCAGGGAAATACAGGCCACCCTTTTGTGCTATGGAAATCAGGAATGAGGCTGCTTTGGAGAAAGAGAAAACAACCACATGCAAGAAAAAATCCATGTGACAGTAGCTATTAACTAGAGGTCCCACTCTGCATCTGTCCAGTGGGAAAATGGCCGCTGATATTTTCAGCCATGGCTTCACCTTGGTGCAGCTACCTTTTAATACTAAAGACAATGGGATCAGAGTCCCAGACACCAAACCTAATCAACACATGAATGCGTAGAGAGACAGAAAGAAAGATACATACATACATACATACTTTTATTCTATGTAAATAATAGCTATGTGATCATAGCCTATTTTCCTTTTCCTATTAACTTTTCAAGCACTATATATATACACACACACATATATATACTATATACACATATATATACACATATACTATATATGTGTATATAGTATATATGTATATAGTACATATACTGTACATATGTATATGTGTGTATATACAGTATATATACAATACATATATACTATATACACAGTATATATACAATACATATATACTATATATACAGTATATATACATATATAGTATATATATACTATATATACACACATATATGTGTGGGTATATACACACACACACACACACATCACAATAGAAAAAAATACTTCAAGATGCTAATAATTTTCTTTGTCTCTTGATAGCCTTAATAATAGTGTTTTCATCAATAAACTTTATGAATCCACTATCTTGAGAACTGCAGAGAGAGTTATCTTTCATCTATAGCTTTCACAAGTTTCATATTGTATGAATTATGATCCTATCTCCATTTGGTAAACCATTAGTTACATCTACTGGTTAATACAGAATGTGATTACATATACAATAGATATAAAAATGTAAAGTATTTAATAGCGTCATATGTTTTCAGGGTTGGATCATATTTTTATTAACGATTATCAAGATCATGATTAAAGAAAACAAAACTCCCTAAAGGTTGAAAAATAACGCTTTTCAAATGTAACACATTTTGAGAGGGTTTCTTGCCTATCAAAAATAAAAATGTTACCCTGAATTACAAAAAGAAGTTTAATCCTCTCTCTGTCGAAGAGTACTTCTATTTCTCTGGGGACTCTGTACAGTCCATTAAATTCAGAGAATTTAACTATCAATTCTGTGATTATATATTTATCAAAATGTTAAATATATTTATTAGGTGTAAGGAAAAAAAAGACATGTTCTCTGGATGATTTTGCTATTTGTGATATTTTAAATTATTTAAAAAAGGAAAGTAAAATCTAGTATTTTAATGACTGTAAGAAATGGTCAAAAACCCTCCAAGACTTCATATCTTTTCTCCTATGCAGTGTGCATTGCTGCTGGTAGAAGGAAGTATATAAATGGCCAATATTAAAAGACAAATAATATTATGTTTCTGTAGGTAATGCTTGTCCACGTAAGAGATCTTGAAACTTTCAAACTAGAAAAAAACTAAAATGGAAAAAATATCTAAAACCAAAACCTGCTCTTAAAGCAATCCCATATGCTCTAGATAATAATAGTTAATGAATAATGAAGAAAGTGGTGTCTTGAAATGAGACTGGCTCATTGTTCTCCTGAAAAACATTTTAGATGCATTCTCCCACGATTTCATGACAAAATGAGTTTATAATGCAACATTTCAATGTCAATAATCTACTTACATAAAGCAAGCAAAAAGCAAGTCAAAGATGTGGCAAGCTGAGATATAATCAGTAATTAAAAAAATAACATGAGTCATATGGGCAAATGTTTAATAGACATTAATTTTTCACACTACTACTACTTCTGCCCCAAGACTTTGGAAGAGTAGGCACAAATATATTCCTTTAGAAGTCTTGTAATTTTACTGATAGTTTTTCTCTATAAAAACAGCTATACTCAGAAAATAAATGGATTCATCTAAAAGGAGGATCAACTACACATTGTAATTAATTGTCAAATATATCAATTTAGTAGTGGAATAGGTTAGAAATGATCAGTGGTAAGTTGATTAAATATTAAGACTGTAAAGTTAAATCTATGTTTAGGGCTCAAATTCATTTAGGTATATTGAAAGCATTATAGCATTTTAGACCCCATGATAAATGACATTATACTATTCTATAAAACTGGAATACTTGTATCATTTTAGAAGACTAAACAACTGCTTAGAAGTGTCAGCCCAAAAAGCAATGATAATCTTGTACCTGTCAGGGGAAAATATTATGGCTGGAGATAACTTTAAGTGGGAACAAATAGATTCATTCAATCAGAAATAGTTATTGATCTCCTACTATGGATTGTACACTTATATAGAGCACTGTCATCCGTAATTTCTGCATGGAGGTCTAGGCAATGAAACCAAGTAAGCTCTCAGGGTTTCTAGGTCCTCTTTCCTGTAATGAGCTTATGAGGTAGAGAGAGAACCAGAAAAATGGTTTTCTCCGTGGGGAGTGGAGTTAATGCTGAGTGTTAATGCTAAATGGTGAAGGAAGGAAAGAGAAAGCAATCCTTGACACATGAAGCACCAGCATGATTATTCAAGGTAGGAGAGTGAGGACAGAAAACTTGCTGGACCTGAAATGAGGAGCATAGAGCTCAGTTCCAGAAGCACTGGAGGAAGGAAGAAGCCCCATCCACAACCCCACACATGCCTGGACAGATCCTCCAGGTATGTAACTGCTATCCAGAACAGGGCTATTTTCATTTATTGTTTATTCCTTCTTTCCAGTCCTATGTCTTCTTTATCCAGGTTCTGTGCTGCTTTCCCCAAACTGCCCCCTCCACACGTTAGGAAACATTCTACTAACAATTTTGAAGTTATAACTAATGACTGAAAGCTCATGGCTAGGATCTGGAAATTCTTACTTATGGATGTACTTAGAACCCTTTTGTCCAAAGACAATTATTCACATATAAGCTACACTAAATTTTTTTATTCATCTGTTTGCTAAATAACAGATACCCAGGCAGAAAAAAAAAAAGACGCCTTGAAGAGCAGCACCACAATGGCCTTTTCAGATGTTTGCCTTTAGGACATGAAATGAGCTGCACAAATACAAGATGGGAAACTGCTGGCTAGAAACCAACACAGCAAGAGTCACACAGTGTAGGAGGGATCAAGGAATCAGCAATTAAACATATCAGCAATCAATGATGCTATTAAGGACCTTATCATAAAACATCCATGTAGAGGCAGAGAATAATTTGAAAAAATCAGAAATTAATCTGCAATCTCAGGTTCTAGAGCTCTGCCATCCATTGTGGTCAACATTCCTTAAGATTACAAACGTCAAGGCCGGGCGCGGTGGCTCAAGCCTGTAATCCCAGCACTTTGGGAGGCCGAGACAGGTGGATCACGAGGTCAGGAGATCGAGACCATCCTGGCTAACACGGTGAAACCCCGTCTCTACTAAAAAATACAAAACACTAGCGGGGCGAGGTTGCGGGCACCTGTAGTCCCAGCTACACGAGAGGCTGAGGCAGGAGAATGGCGTAAACCCGGGAGGCGGAACTTGCAATGAGCTGAGATCCGGCCACTGCACTCCAGCCCCGGCGATAGAGCAAGACTCCGTCTCAAAAAAAAAAAAAAAAAGATTACAAACGTAAAAAAAAAAAAAGAGCGAATTTGATTTAAAAATTGAAAAATAATGACCTTTGAGGAAAGGTTAGAGTTATTTGGGCCAGGTAAAACACAACTGCAGGAATGACTTAATAAATGTCAAATATTTGAAATCAAGTGTTCTCCAAGCATTCAGATGGCTGAGAGCCTAAAATTGCCTATTTTGTAAGTAAGAGATTTTGGTTTAACTTTAATAAGGAAATTCCTGGAAGGAATCTAAATATCTTAATGCAATTTAACTTAATGTTACAAGGTTAATTAAACACAAACAGGCTACCAAGTAAAGTTATGGAATCTTGGCTCCTAGAAAACCACATATCTGAAATGGTTTAGGTTTACTCCTGCCTAGACTTAAGAGACTGGATTAAGTAGGTCCCAGAGTTTGCTTACAGCATATTATATAACTGATGTTATACCTTTTTTACTTCTTTCATGCATGGGTGAGGCACACCTTTGTATGAACTCTAGGGTTAAAGAAAAAGTACAAGAACTCCTATATACCAAGTGAATCTTGAGTCTGATTACTTGGCTTAGAAAAGAAAAAGTGTTATTTTTAAATTGGCTCCTATTAAGAAGAACTCTAGTTTGGAATAATATTTTATTATAGCAATAAAAGATAGCCCCAAATCATTAACATACTGAGTCCATTGAACTATATTAATACCACATTCAAAGTAGTCTGTTTTGCACAAACAAAGGTCTTAAGTAGATTTTAACAACTAACTACAAACAACACCTATTTTTGGCCTTATTAAGCATTTGTCCAAAAAGAAAAAACACAACCAACCCACATATTTACTGTATTTGGTCAAAACTAAGAACAAAAAAAACAGCCCATTTCTTCACAGTATTAAAGTGGTTTAATGCATTGTTCTTGTGTTCTGCGATATTCAAAAAAGGATAATTTGTGGGAAAAAAAAAAAAAACCAGGTTGTAATTGCTAAACATCTGATGAATTGTGGCATAATGCTAAATAATTGGTCTTCATCATTTTTCTTCTGTCCAAGTGGCAAAATTATTTTTTATGGCTTATTTTCCTTTCTGTTTAAAGAAAGGAACAAGTGGCTGTGACATCCATTCCATTTTAAACAAACACCTCTATTATTCCATCATTAAATGGGCTGACATCATAAGCTCCTCCGTGTTCTGAAAGATGCCTAGCTCTAGTCCATGGTTACATACTTTATGCATTACATGAAATAAAATACCTCAAGATTTAGAAAATATTTATTTTAAAAACAGCAATCAAATTGTCTGTAATCACATTTTCTGCTTGGCTTTGAAAGCTGCATTATTCAATATGCCAGTGGTCTTTTCCATAATGGCAACATATTGGAAATTCATGCTGCTCTAATACATCTGACTTCCTTGATGTGCGGCACTCCCCATAGGCCTGAAGGAACACTTCTGCTTCAGTTTCATGAGTCCTACATAGCACCTATGAAAGTGATGGTTGTCAAAACAGTTGTACAGTGGCCTTTGAATGCAAAGTGTACCATGACTGAATGCTAAAAATGACAATAAATCTGAGTATATACATTATGCTTGCTTTTGTTCGCTGGAAAAAGAAGGCATTTGGGAAATAAACCCCCCAGTTTTATTGCCTTTTAACATCTTTTTTCCATTTCAAACTCCAGAACTGGAAATTTGACACATTCAAAGAAATTGAAATCGCCTTTGTTGCTTTCCTCATTGTAAATTTTCTATAATGTGTCATTAGGAAGCACACTCTACAAAAAGCCCAGGTTCTAAATGAATCCTTTCTTCGAGGCCATTCTAAAACTTTGCACGGTTTTTCTTTGTATGAAAGAGCTTCTGTTGACTGCACAAAGAACAAGCAATCACCACATATAGGCCAGGCTGAGAGTCTGGGATGACTTTATACAAGGTTGCATTTTCCCGTTCACCAATCCATGATTAAGCCCAGCGGTGAATGTACCAAAGTGGGGAGAAACAGAAGAGAGGCTCTTGATTTCAGTTTGGAGAAATCAAAGGATTTTTCTTCAGCCATGAATACTTAATATGGGCATTTTCTTATTCTACCTTTCTGCTAAAATAGTTCTGTAGTTTCCTTTGAACAACATGAAAACACTATCCATCCACAAAAAGCAACATCACTTTTTTTTTTTTTTAATGGCAGGATTACATTTTCCAGTCAAAAGAAATTATCTATCCAGTAGGTTCTTACAATTGATTAAACTTTGAAGGGGGGTGAGGGGGCGCAGTTAAAACACTGAGACAGCCAAAGCAATGGCAAGAAAAATTACTAAGTAACTAACATGGCAAACCCAGTGAGTCTCAAAGTCTAGATCAAAGTTGTGTGGTTGACAGAGAACAAATTATAGGAAAATGCTAGTCCTGAAAAGGATCACAGAGATCAACTAGTCTTGGGCTTTCCATCTTCTTGGGGGCAGAACATTTGTTCAAGGGAACTTTTATAAGAAATGCAAATAAAAATAAAAGCAATACTGTTCCGGCTAACTCCTGTGCCCCACCCCCGACCCCACATCCCAACAAGCTCAGTGTGGACCCAGTCTTGCATAGATCTACTCTAATGCTGCTGGTAAGAGGGTTCAGTGACTTGCCCATGATTGACAAGCTTATCCATGGCTCTCATTTCAATGCTTTTCTAACCAGACTCCACTCTCTGAGAAGTGCACACAAATCAATTACTCACTATCAAAATAACTCAGAGGAATGTTGAGAAAAATGGAACTCTTACATATTGGGTCATGAATGACTATTTAACTTGGACCTAGAGAATCAGAACTAATTGGCACTTATTTGACAGTTATATACTTACAGAAATTCTACCCTGTTTTATAGCCTGTCTTAGAAAAGAGGGACTTTAGGAAAATGGAATCTTTTTCAAAGTGCCAGAAATTTAACTAGTTGCAGGAATCCCTACTAACAATAAAATGCACAGACAAGAAAATGCAAAAAAGTGGTGGGAAATTTGGGAAAAACTTTCACCCTATGTATGCTGCACCCCAATATGTCTACGATAAATTCCAGAAGGCAATACAGATATCTAGCTTGGATACCTTTTTATCAGAAAGAGGTTCCTACTGAATCTATCTAGCTAGACATTACAGATAATAGCTACTTTAATACTTACAACATGATGAGATTAAACAGGTGAAACCGAGGCACAAAAAGTTACTCACGGTCACACAGTTGGTACGCAGAAGCGTCAGGATTTGAATTGAGGCTCTCTGGCCCAAAGACATCAATTTGAATCACAATGATAAATAAAGACACCCAGTAAAAGGTAAATACTCCTTTGGTTAATAGTAGGCTTATTGCAGTCTTTTTTGACAGATGTGAAGATTCAGGGTGAAAGTATAAATAACTCTTTTGGAAAGTCTTCCTTCCTATGCATTTTAACTTCTCCAAAAGAGTTGTACAGACTTGCTTTTCTAATTTTATTTAACCAGCACTTATATAATGCTTCCTATGTGCCAGCTACTGGTCTGAGTAATCTTAAATATTTCCTGAACCCCGTGAGGTAAGGCCTAGTATTATCATCCCCACTTTCCTGATAATGAAGCTGGAGTATTTACTGGCTAAGCCATTAAGTCACTTAACCACTTTGAACTTTCATTTTTCATTTGTAAAATTGGGATACTAGACCCTCATTCAGATACTGATTTTTAATTATGGACTAAATTGTTGATGTCTACTATATTAGGCTTGTAGGAAATGCTTACAAATGGTGAAACTGTATCACTTGTGTTGCCAGTGGACATAAGAAACAGAGGCGGATACAAGAAAATATATCTAAAAACAAAATTTCAGCAAATGACATACATTATAATAATTGGTATATAAGTAATATCTCATAATATCTCATAATGCATATATAAAACATCACAATAACATCTAAAATCTATGCAATATCTAAATATATATAATAAATAATATACAAGAACTTAAGTGTTTTTCACTTCCTTGATCCATTTGAATAGTAAAATGTCACCATGTGAAAATACTAACACAAAGATACAATCACAATACTAACAGCAAAAGGTTCAGCTTTGATCACATTCAAGAGCTTTTAGAAAATATAATTAGAGAAAGTTGATCCTATACATACATTTTCCCAGGATGGCTTCTACTCATAGGAATTTTAAATTCACAGCAAAATCAATATTTAGAATCTGCAACTATTAGCTTTTATTAGTTGTTCTCATACTGACCTGGAAAGAAAATCTTGGAAGGGGCACTGTCATTTCTAGGTTGGCAACATTTACGCTCTCATATCTGTAGACACTATATTCCTGTCTAATGGGCACTGATGACATAAACTGTCCCTACACATAAACATATTTCAACAATTGGCAAACCAGCCCATAGCTCGGTTGTTAAATTTTGTGATCATATTAGCCATGAGAAAACTTGCTAGCAAAGAGTTTTAGTACGTTTTTACAAGGAAGTGTGATGAGCAAATTTAATATTCGAAGTTTCTTTCAAAGAAAATAATCCCTTCATGCTTTTAAAATATAAAATATGAAAAGACAAAATGTTGTTCATCTTTAGATCCATACATATTTGTGAATGCAAAAATGGCTTAATGGCACACCACACTGCTATAGTTCCTCGGCACCTCTTACCTACATCGGAATAACAGGCCCAAGGGGCTTTCCATAACCCCTGTCTCTTACCCCTGCTATCTACACAGGGTCCTATTGCCAGAAGGATTTTCCTACAACATTGCTTTCATAGTACTTTTGCCCTTGAGTAAAAACCACCGGCGATTGCTTATAATCTGTCCTAACATGGCCAAGTTCTTTACTTTTTGAAGGTTTTCGTCAAATCTCCCATTTCAAAATACCCAATCTGATTTTTGAACACTCTCCAACATGCCTTTTCTTTCCTCTTGGTTTATCCAAATCAAAGCCCACCTTCAAGCTGTGACTGTTGTCCTATCTTTTCTACTAAGTTTTATACCCAAACCAGAGTACAGTCATCTCTTTCGACTAAGAGTTCCTACTCAGTTCATGGCCAGTACATCTGAGTTGGGCACTTCTCTTAGTCTCTAATTGCCCCATGTTTCTAATTGTTTCATAACTATTTACGTTTTCACTGTCCAGAAGAACAGTAGCTAGGTCTTATCAATCATTTGAGCCTTTTCAAACATTGAGACCATGGTAAGCCTTCAAAATATATACACTGAGGAATGGCATTCTAGTCACATGAGAGCTCAAAACAAGAACTGAAGAGGCTCTTTGTTTCTCATAGGAATTAATAGACAAAAGATAGCTCCTGATTCTTCCAACTTTATTAGATTTCTATCGCAACTTTATAGTGTGTCAGACTCTGGCTTCTGGAATCCAGCCAGAGATCCCCAAGCCTTGAGAAACAGAAACAATAAATGTAATCTCCAAATCATCTTTCTCTGAGACCATGCTGGCTTGGAAAAAATGGGCTTAATATAGACTTAATGCTAGAGTCAACATCATTAACTAGACTTATACTGTCTAACACAGTAGCTACTAGGTGAATGTGGCTACTTAAATGTAAAGTAATTAAAATAAAATAAAATGAAAAATTGGTCCCTCAGTCCTACCAGCTGCATTTAATAGCCAGTGACTACTGCTGTTGGACAGCACAGATCATAGAAGAACTCCATCATTACACCACATTCCACTGGGAAGTGCTGAACCTTACCCACAGTCTCACCAACACGGGTATTTGCTGGAGTCGCTTTTTGCTTGCAGCATTAAAGGCTAGGACCAGTGCTGTGAGGAGGCACAGTAGACATGCAGCTCCAGAATGTAGCTTGAGGGGTATTGGAAAGACTTGCCACCCTATGAAAATCCTGAACAGGCTCACCTTCAATAACTAGAATGGCAAATCAGAGCTTCATTCCTTTAGCTTAGGCCAAATAGGGGATTTGTTTCCCCTCTACCCCGCAAAATGTTGAAAGTTCTTAGGGAAACACCATGTTGAGGCAAAATTATCAAAGTCCAGTTTTTGACAGTGGGTTGGTGGGCAGACAGAATAAGGAAATTTTATGAACAGAAAGAAGCTCCCGATAGGGAAAGAGGAAGGGACAGTGGGAACAGAGCTGAAATGGCCTATCTTGTGGCTGTGTCTGAGCCCAGTCCCAAATGTGCCATTTGAGGATGCCATAACTGCCATGGGCAGCAAATCCGGAAAAAATCTCTGAGCCACAGTTACTGACACTGCATAAGCATTTCTTTAAGTGTGAGGTATCTTAAAGGTGTATTGAGATGGATGTAGAAATGCTAAGGAGGGTAAATTTGTTACTAGAAAGGAGGTAAATTTTATAAAGGAAAAAGGCTTGAACTATAAAACTGAATATCTCATTATCCTTCCTATGGCCCCAATCTCATTCCCACCATGGGGAACAAGCCTAGAGAACAAAACTGGCATTTTCCATGTATACTGACCGCCCCCTTCTTCTCCTTTCTAGGGAACAGGGGTCCCTACAGAAGCATGACCTGAATACCTTCTTTGGCTCATGAATCGGGTCTGAAGGTTTAGTCCCAAAGAGAAGCAGGCAGGTGATTTTTCAAGGTGACTACACTGAAATACATTTTTCAGCTTTACACATTTAGCATGTTAAAAAAATCCATTTTCTATTTATGGAGTCATACTTAATACTCATAAGCTAAATCTATACAAGTGGAATATAATCTAAAAACCTGAGTGACGGTGTTGCCAATGAGTTCTCCCCTCTTGGCCGCCCAGATGGCTGCCAGATTTTAGAAAAATTCTATACACCATTGTGTATGACGCAGTAGGCTCTGGGTTTCATTCTTTAAAGAAACTACTTTGGAGTTTCTTTTGACTCTACTTTTATTACACTCTTATGTTCATGATTAACAGAAAATTCCTCCTGTAAAATCACTCAAGTTAGAGATATATCCCCCAATGATTTAGAGAAGTGATAATATGAAATGTGTTTTTTAATCAGAAACAACATAATATTGGCAAGTTAATCAATTTATTCATTGTGAAAATGACAGTACTGTTCAGTGACTTATGAAAATGACAAGAGAGTTAGTTGAAATGTTAAGTGACTGAACAATGAAAACCAAAAAGTGCTAATTAAAAGTCACTGTTAACCTGGGAGGAGGGTTTTATGACATGGTCTAAAGCTCTCTCCTCGGCCATATACTACTGATTTTTTTTTTCCACTATTGGGGTATAGACAGAGAAATTATTAAGTTTCAAAAGACATAAAAATCAGAAGGAAAGATTTTGTAATAAACCAGTGTTTCTCAAGTGTGGGATGCTTGTAAAAAATGCAAACCCCTGGAGCCCCTGGGTAGACCCTGAGAATTTGACTTTTTGCTAGTTTGCTGGTTGATACACATTCCTATTAAATTTGAAAAATTAAGGGGAATTCGTAGTGTTGTCATTATAAATTGTTAAACAACAGGTCCAGTAGACTGAAACACTTTAATGGAGATACATTTTTTTCATCAGAATTATACCTCCAAAATAAAACTGAAAATTGTTTTCTTATTTTCCTATGGTATACATTTGTGGAACTTGAGAGCCGAAAATAGGAAGGAAAATCAAGGTTAACAGCAGCTCCAGTTGAGAAGATGTGGGGATCTCCCTTACGGGGAGGAATCCTCCACTGGATGAGAGGTGGCATCTTTCAAGGTGACTTTTTCTCTGAAAGCTGGTAAGCTGGTTTGACTCTATGACAACACATTCAGTGTCAAACAGTATTTAGTACTCTGGGTCATAAATATGAGTGACTGCACAAGTAATTAATTGATTTTGCCTTGACTTAAACATAAAACAGAACATTGCTTTAGAAATGTGTATGATTTCTAAAGAACTGTCTCCACAGCTAGAAACAGTTTCAGAATGCTATCATCACAACGCCAGGCCTTCGCATGAACTTGGTCCGTGTGCTTACGGTATCCCTCAGCCCCCACCACAAACAGGTAAGCAGATTCTTACCACGGAAATGGAGTTAGAAAGCAGTGTTCCATCCTGGCCCAGCATATTGGAGACAGTGATTTCAGGGAGGTCCATGTTTTGTGGATGAAATGGTAGCAGGCCATTATGGTTCATGGGGTGACACAGAGAATGGTAACCAGACTCAACTTCATTCAGGTGCACCAGCGAGTGGTCTGGGAGGGAAGGAGGAGTAATTGGTGGAATGTTGAAGTCTTCACTTTCCAGGCTTGGACCAGGGTAGGACTGTGAAAGACAAGAGTGACATTGTTGCAAATTATCATCTTCTTGCTCTTCATCATCATATCAAACACACTTGACCCTTTAGATATTATTACAAGCAGCGTATGGATTTGGCAAAGACGTTTCAAACTTTCAGATTATCCTGCTGCCATTTCATCATTATGCATGAAAGAAAATTGCCTCAAAGGCAGATCCACTTCTGGTATAAAGACTACTTCCATTAGGTGGTTTTATTTTTCCAAAAAGCTGAACTCAAACAGATTTCAAAGTTCCCATTAAAATTTTCCAGAGTTTTAATCTAGCTGAATACCTTTTTCATGGGAATTGTAGGGAAGGAAGGCAATTTATAAAATTAATGTTTGATCAAACATGTTTCACAGGGCTCCCTACTGCTCAGATCATGGGATGTAATAAAAATGAATTCCAGAAGTTCTGGGCAATTGCTTTTGGGTTTTGAAAGGCTACCTGCTCACAATTGACAAAAGAAAATGTCTTAGAAAAGAAGCGACTTAAGCATGCTGCATAAAAGTGTAGTTCCGCTGAAAGTTGGATATATGAAAAAAAGGCCATTAAGAGCTATTTTTATCATAAAGATTTTATCATCAAAATCAAAGTGAAGATTACTTTTATGATTTCCAATAAGATTTACTTGATTTCCCCCTAAGAGCTGACAAATAATATTGCAATTATTTAAATTCAGTTCTGTCCATTTTGAAAGGCAAAATAGTACTAATATTATTATAATACTAATCCTGGAATAAAAGTCAGTCAGTAAAATAAATAGCAGTTAACATATATGGGTTTTTTTTTTTCTTTTACAAACTAGCATTAAATAAAATAGAAAGGGAGGGAGGGGAGCAGGAAGGAAAGATTATATGAGGACACGCCTGTTTAAAATGGGATGTGGCAAATGTTGAAAACTATATGGAAGAAATAAAAAATAAAACATTGTTACCAATTAATATTAAATACACAGTGATATATAGCAGTCCTTCATAGAACAGGTGTCACAGTATGAAAGGAAACATTTCGGTCCAGATAATTCTTGCAAGCTTATCTTTCAAATTAAGAGCGGGCCTTCATAGTGTTTGGGTGTATGGGGAACAAGGATTCCCTTGTCTAACAGCCCAGCGCCTGCTCAAGTGTTCAAGATTTGAAATGAACAGGCAAGGGTGGGAGCCAAAGAAAGTAGTGTAAGGTATTCATTGGGTGTCCAGCCAACAAGCGTCATGCTCCTGTGTCCAAGTGCCTGGGGTTATTTTTTCCAGATGGCGTCTATTTGTCTAACAGAAAGAAAATCTTCAAGTTCCACTTTCTAAATGTTGTACAAGTTTTGATATATTTGTTTAGGTGCCATCAGAAGACAAGACTAAATGAAGAGCTACTTGGAACATCTGGAATTTAGACCTGGTCATAGGGCAGCACATGTAGGTTAGAAACAGGGGGTGTATGAAGGGAAAATTTGACTCTTATGCAGAAAATTTTTCTTAAATATCTAAAGTTCTGCTAGAAAAAACACCAGCTCTAAAAATTCAATCACGTATTATCAGATTCTCCTGTTAAAAATATGTATCTTACGTGAAAAATATGTATGTGCTGTGTCAAAATTACAAGTTTGATGAAATTCTCACTCATCTGATACGTTTTAGACTCTTAACAGATCTAAGCCATTGGTGCCTTGTACAAGTATGCATATAAGCATAAAAGACGCCTAATGGGGAGGTGGGAGAGATGACTATTTCATATTAAAGCACTGTTCCAAGGTCTTTGACTATGTTGCCTCCTTTTAATCATTACAGTAATCCATTGTGTAGCTATTATTACTCCCAGTTTCCTGAAGATAAAAATTGAGGCTCAGAAATGAAATAACTTGTCCAAGTTCACTCAGCTTGGAAAATATCAACTCAATACACATGAGGGATAAATATATCATAAAGGTGGCATTTTTATTGCTATGCTATTTATAAAGTAGTTTAATTGCTACTATCTTATTAGGTTGGATGGTACAAAATTGCCAACACCCAACTGTTTTTGATAAACAAAATTTCATAATTTAAGTAATAGTATTAGCATTAATATCAGGCCTTGCCTTTTTCAAATTCCACCCCGTTGCCCACCCACTGAAATTAAATATTTACTCTATATGAATACAGATTTCACAATTTGTCTCTTTGTCAACATGCAAATGCTGAATTGTTGATATCTTTTAAGATGTTAATTAGTGCCTGTTTGAAACTCTCCTGGCGGGGCGCAGTGGCTCATGTCTATTAATCCTAGCACTTTGGGAGACTGAGGTGGGCAGATCACTTGAGGTCAGGAGTTTGAGACCAGCCTGGTCAACATGGTGAAACCCCATCTCTATTAAAAATACAAAAATTAGACAGGTGTGGTGGTGCATGCCTGTAGTCCCAGATACTTGGGAAGCTGAGGCAGGAGAATTGCTTGAACCTAGGAGGTGGAGGTTGTGGTAAGCTGAGAGCATGCCACGGCACTCCAGCCTGGGGTGACAGAGCAAGACTCTCTCAAAAAAAAAAAAAAAAAAAAAAAGAGAGAAAGAAACTCTCCTGAATAAGGCACAACTAATGCCAGCAATAAAGGAGAAAGATGTTTTTAATTTTAGGAATGCCATTAAGTCTCCGAAAATACTAAGGGATATTCCACCTATAGTAGACCATCACTTTACATCCTAGAGTTTCTTCAGTAGTTAAATCTTAATTTGTGGTGTTTAAAAGAAGGTTTAATTGGTATCACTTTACATTCAGTGATAACAATTGTAATTGAATTGAGCTACATGGTTTCTTTTCATGTAATTACACATTAATGTATTTAATTCAGACAATTATATACCAAAACCACAGATTCCACAACTTAACTGGTAATAGGTAGTTATGTGGATCAAGAATTTTAACTACTAAGGTTACTTAGTAGTTTCTGTTCTTTATATTAGAAGTCATGATATACTTATTTGCCATGAGCCTATTACAGTGTAATTGATGCCATATAAAAGTATAGTGGTAATTGCACAAATGCCAAAATGTCCCAGAACGTACAACAAGTTCAATGCCAGGCTAATTACTTATTATTTTTTAATGTGGAAATGAATTTGCTAATTCTTCAACGTTGGTTTCTATGACATGAGAGCTTTATTTTGATTTTTAGAAACTTAATAAACATCCATTTAACTTAACAATAGTTTCATAATTTAGACAATTTGCAGTTTTGGGGGACGTGATACAATAGAATATGATTCAATATTTTCCCTCTTCCCCATTAAGCTGCCTACCTGGAATTAGTGTTCAGTGTTTGTTGAATGAATAAATAAATGAATCACTAAGTGAATGCGTAGGTGCATGAATAAATGAATGCTAAAATGACTCTTTAAAGGCACAAAGTTTGTGAATATACACTGTTATTCCTGGGTTTGAGTAAATATCTTTTATTGTGAAGACGTTGCACAGGCCGGTTACCTACATGGTATGTAACAATCTCACAGAATATCCGGAGGCCAAAAATATCCTGTTAGGGGAGTAGAGGCTTGAGCAGCTTCAGGAAGGCTGGGCAGAGCAGTCTGCATCCCTGATATGGTTTGGATGCCTGTCCCCTCCAAATCTCATGTTGAAATTAATCCTCAGTGTTGGAGGTAGGGCCTGATGGCAGGTGTTTGGTCATGCCATTCATGAATGGCTTGGTGCCCTCCTCACCAACTAATGAGTGAGCTCTTGCTTGTTCACACAGATCCAATTGTTAAAAAGAGCCTGGTGCCTCCTCTCATCTCTCTTGCTCCTTCTCTCACCATGTGACACACCTGCTCCCCCTTCACCTTCCACCACCAGTAAAAGTTTCCTGAAGCCTCACGAGAAGCTGAGCAGATGCTGGTGCAATGCTTGTACAGCCTGCAGAACCGTGAGCCGCCTAAACATCTTTTTTTTGTAAATTACCCAGTCTCAGGTATTCCTTTATAACAATGCAAAACTGACCAACATAATTCCTCTCTGACTGCTGCTTTGATCCCCTGAAGTGACTGGCACCTACTATCCTTTAGTGACACACAGATTTCAGAGGATTTGCAAAGGAGAGTTTGTGACCCCCTGGCTGTCAGAAGCTGTGGAGCCTAACCCCCATGGCAGGCAGGACATCAGGGCCCTTTGGGCGACTGCTGGGGCATGTGAAGGAAGTCACAGCAGCAGTTCTGATGCCCATGCCTGGCCAGCAGAGAAGGCCTGATTAGACCACAAGAAGGTATATGAGTGATGAGATCAGGGGCTGAATTGTCAGAGAAGGCTTATGTGAAGGCCATCCCTGGGTGATATAGGGGACCTGGTGCTCATGTCCACTTATTCCAGCAGGGTCCTTTTCTGACTTGGGCTCTATTTTTCTCCCTCAAGACACAGTGAGGCCTGGAATTTACAGATCATTCATTCTCCAACCCTCTTGGGAACAAAGATCACTTGGTCCTTTCCATGATGATCCCCAGATGCCCAGGAGATAACAGCACTACTTTAAAAAAAAAAAAAAAAAAAAATTTAGAGGCTGCCAAGGAGTGAATCACATGTCCTTAGAAGTCCTACGAGGCTAGGTTCCAGTCTAGAATGCTGAGGGAGGCCAGGTATAGATTTTCAAAGGTGCTATCATCTTCTTCATCACATTTTATAGTGACATGTACCCATCCCAGTTCAGGGATTGGAACTTGAACAGCAGCATGACCATGCGAGCTCCCTCTTCCCCAACCAATGCTGAAAGTCAGCAATGACCATCTTACACAAATGGAGAGAAAGTATTTAAGGACTGCAGGGTGAAAATCAGGCCAACACTTTTAATTTTATCTTGAATCTTCACCATACTAAGTCAAGGTAAATTGGAAACATATTAGCATAGAAAGTGTTTTGTTCTAAACCAGAGCCAGTCTAAATGATGCACATGATTCAAAGAACTCAAAATTATATTACTGTTAATTAACCAGATTCTCCCTGATCTTCAGTTACTCCCTGGTTCCAGACACAAGACAGTCACAAGGTGTTGCTGGTGCTGAGCTATGTAATAGGACTCCTGTGTTCCAGCGCAGGAGACACTGTGCATCACTCTGCGTACAGGAAGCAGGATCCCAGTGCCACTGAATGTGGGTTAGAGTGGAGTGAACTACCATGAGGCATGGCTAATTCTGGAAAATAGATGAACTTTTCAAGCCCACAAGGGGACTGTTGGGAGCATTAAAGTAGTAATTTCAAAATATTATCAACCTCAAGAGTATTTCTATGGTTCTATAATAGAGAGTCAATGACTATTTCAAGTCATTTTCTTAAAACCTTAAAATTTGGTAATTGCACATTTAGCTTATAAAGTGCTACATCTTTCTCTGATGAGGAGACAGATGTTGGACTAGGTGAGAATACGCATGATTTCTTCAGTGACTATTAAGATTGGCCACTGTGCATGTTGCCAAGAATTGAGGCTTTGAAGCCCAATAGACAAGGTCTGCTTCCAGGTCCTTTAAACCATGTATTAATTTGGGTTCTGCAGCAAGCTTTAAAACCATGGGGTTCTTATAAGTATTAAAAACAAAAACATATGTAAAAAGCCTAATAATATGTTTGCCAGATACAAAGTTCTGGATAAACAACGGCTTTACATAGCTATGGTTACTGTTAAATGGATTTATACATCCCACGGGTTGGGTCATGTCCAAGAAAACAAACAACCAAAGACAGTACAGAAGATTTAGATCCATTCTCCACAATGTCATTATAAAGGAATTTCAGTATATTTGCCATTGATTAGGCCTCAGCCTCACAGTGGAGAAAAGTGTAACCCCATTCATACCTGATGTATTTATTTAATTGCTCCCCATAAATAACTAAGTTAAGGCTTCACCTTTATTCTAATGGAATTAAATTGCACTTTTTAGGTTAAGCAATAAAAAGATGGTGGGGAACAGCGTAGCAAAGGAAGTGGAAGGTGCCGAGAATTACTGCACGTGCAGAGGCCCAACAACTTTGCTCCTTCAGGGAGCTCTGCTGGCAGGCCTGCAGCCCTGGCTGATCGGGTTCTCACAGTTTGACTCCTACCAACCCAAGTAAAAGGCAAATGAATTTCTGAACCAGAATGTCACTGTCTAAATTTGTACAAAAGCTATGATTTCAAACATACTGGCTGTGTCCTTAGAAAAGCGATCTTCCCTGGGCAATTCTTGGCAAGGAGGTCAAATTGCTAATTAGAGGCTCACTTTTGAGACTATTAACGGAATCAAGAGACTGAGGTTGGGAAATTAATAGGGAATCCTTCTGATTTGCTTTGGTTTGATCTGCTTGGATGCCTTTTCAGCCATTTGACTAACGCCAAAGTCCTTCCCTGAAGTCCAACCTTCCCAGCCTCCCATTTCAGTAGAAAAGGAAACTTCTCACCTGATTCTGACATACTCACATTCCTTTTTAATCATACTGCTTTACATGTTCCATGATCTGAGTATCCTGTTTACATTATTTTCTCCTTCTGCAATCCACATTTCCTCTTGCTACAGCCTGTTCCTATATTCTTATTCTATATGATTACATCTGGAAATGGAATGTTAATTATGCTGATTTTTCTTTTGGCTACAGAGAATTCATGTTTTCATATGGCCCAGGCAGTGTTAATATATGCTAACCAGGAATAAATAATGGGAAATCTCTTTTAAACATTGCCTTTTCTTCTCTTTTCAAAATCTAGTTACTCTACCAGAGAGGCATTGTATTTGTGGGTCTCTGTCCACATATTGCAATCATTATACAGAACACTTTATCTTTGGTGACAAGAAGTCCCATAACTCAGAAGAATTCAAAAGATACCATCTCGTATGTATCTTTAAATTATGTGATGGATTCATGCAATCATGCATACACTAAAAATATGGCTATGGTTATAACTTTGTAAAATATGTTTCTCATATGGAACTTTATCTGAAAGATAAATAAATAGTACTGCCATCAAACATATACATAATGCACTAATTTTTAATCTGTAACATAATTCCTGAAACTTAAGGATAGAAGAATGCCAATGTTTAAACATGTTTCATCTTCTATTATTAAACATTCTTGTTGCATGATTCAGAGAACTGAAGGGAAAGCAAATTAAACTGAAAAGTTTATTAGAAAAATAATAAGCTTCCTCTGCACATTTTTAGAAGTAAAGATATTACATGTAATGGTGATTTTTCCTGAAAGAGTTTAAACAGCGTCAACGTAATCTCTGATTTCTTTTGAGAAGACCTTCAGGAGTAGGTATTTTTCAGATTCTTTTGTCTCTGCATGAACAAGGGTTGATAGCTTGAGACTATAATGTATTACTGTGGAAAGCTTCGGTCTGTTACATAAATCATCTTAACGCTCAGCAAGAATTGTCCAACAGTGCCATTGATGTGCTCAAGCCAATGATCCTGCAAACAATTTTTTTGTCTTTCTTCACGCGTTAGACAATGGCAATAAATCATCTTCATTTAAAAACACACAATGTACTAATTTTTCAAGCAACAGTTATCAAAATGAAATTTTTGGTAGAAAGTATGACATTTATTTGTGCTCATTAATTTTTTTAACTGGTGTTAAATAAAAAGCAATGAGTGCCTCATTTGTTACAGAAGCATTGTCATACACCTACTATGTGTAAGCATCCTGCAAAGAGTGATCTGAGATACAAAGAACTGAAAGACACAGTTTGTGAAAAACATCAAAAGATATCTCTCATTTTGTACATTGTGTAAGAAACACTGTCAAATTATAGGTGATACTAGATCTTCTTTTAGTTGCATTTATGGGTATTTGTTGGTGTACATGTTTCAAAAATCATATAAATTTATAGAAATTCAATGTGTTGTCAGTCATAAACCTGGTTATCTTAAAATGTTATATAAAATAAAAATAATTGAATATCTGTCAATTGTAAGCTTTCATCAGCTTTTTAACCATGCTATTCTAAGTTTTAGTTGTGTAGCATTATTGTTTTTTATTCTTCTCTAAAAACATTTACAATCAGATTCATGAGAAAGACTCCAAGTTCTCTTAAATACAAATTTCAGATAATTTTAAGATCCATAGGCTACATAAAATTTCTAGAACTCTAATAAAGAATTTGAAGGAGTCATGAAATGACTCAGAGATCTAGCAGAACAAAAGTTGATTATATGAGATTGAATAAATGATCAAGATCAGGTTTTTATACTTTTATTTAAAATATTATTGATCCTTTACTCAAATGTTTTGTCTTCTAGAGTTAAGAAAATTTTCTCTCTTAAGCTATACGTAATTTACAGCAATTTGGTATAGTATAATTTTATAAACAAAGATAAAAGTGTTTTATTACATTACTTGATTCCTCCAGAATTCAAAAACTGTGAGTGTTCTTATGGTGATATGGTTATTTGCATAAGTCCAATAAAAATCTCTCTATACTAGGAAAAAAAAAGAGACACAGTTTGTTATAAAGATAGTGAATTAGTAGAGAGAAACGGGAACTTAGGCTCTTAATAAAGAGCAGTATATTTGAAGTGTCAAACTAAGTGATATCAGAGTGTAAACAAAAAGAATTACTTGAACCTGGGATGATCAAGGGATTGCTATAAGCAGATTTACACTGATATCAGGGCCTAAAGATCAGACACTTCTGCCAAGATGCGATAAGTGATCAGGGGAGGACCACAAAAACTGACAAATGAGCAAGCCCAGGCTAATGTCCAGGTAACAGCAGGCAGGTTCAACAGCAAGGTCAGGCCTTCAACCTCTAAGATAATGTCAAGGGCAAGATTGGTCCCACCAATCAAAGCAAACTTCAGTCTACTGGGCTTAATGCAGGCCTCTTCTGGAACTGGGGAGTAAGGTAAAATTTCACTTATGAAAAACCAGTGTGCAAGGCCTGAATGACACCAGAAAACGAGGTCAACTTGAACCTGCCCCTGAGAATGTCTGACACTGGCTCTTCCTGGGGCCTGGGCTGGGGGACCCTGAGGTCAGGGTTTGCCAGCTGAGGCTTTGAGGATTCAGGGGGTACTGGGATCCTGGGCTAAGCACCTGAAGCAGATCAGGTGAGGGTGGGGCAGGTAGCCTAATATTCTCTGTCTCTCTCTCCACATACCTCCAGGAAAGTCCTTAGTGTTTACCTGTAGGGCTTTCTGCTGCCGTAATTCATTAATGATACCAGAATGGGGAAGGGATTTGTCTTCTCTCATTATTGCTTGGGGGTCTACATAAATCTCCAAGCAGTATTTTTAGGGGATATTTTCATACCAGGCATCGTGCGTAGTTGTCATAAATGAGGACCTCTCCTTTGGCTAAAAAAATCCCCAAGCTTCTGGAAAACAAATAATGTACTCCCCCTCCAAACCACAAACAAATCATTAGAGAGACCAGATTCAAGTGAAAGGAACCAGTTCTGAAAGTCAGTCAGGACATGTTTTTTAGTGCTAGGTCATCATTCCATATTCAATGTTAAAAGGGGTAACTGAAGTATTCAATTTCATCATTCAGCACATAATTTTATATACAATGCAATCTATATTTTTTAATCATCTAGACTTTTTCAATTCTCATATTGAGTTCATACATTCTGAGATCCAGTTCCATATTTTTTGGCTTTAATTTTTAAATAACCCATGTTAACTAGTTTAAAAAAATTAGAAAATATATATAAGAAAAAAAGTCACCTTTAATCCAACCACTCAGGAGCAAAACATTAAAATGTGTGTCTTTCGAGATTCTTTTTAGTGCCTATTTGCTAGTTTGTTTTGAGCTTTTGTTTTTGTTTTCCCTAACAAAACATATTGTATTCATGTTCTATCATTTATTCTATCAGTTCTCCATTTTGAACATTTAGGATGTTTCAGATTTTGCTGTTGCAAACCACACCATGACAAATAACTTAATCCACTTATTTCCTTAGGATAACCTTCTACAGTTCTCTACTTATGCTCAAATGGAATCATAGAATGCTTGCTCAAGAAGAAACCTAAGAAATCGTCCTTGAACTTTGCATATGAGAAAAATGAGTTCCAGAGAGGTTAAATTATTTGTCTGCGTTTATAGAACTAGTTGGGTAGATGGGAATCCCAAAGAAACATTATATAGACATTGTTTACTGTTAACAATTGATTGCAATGTATTAGGTTTTAATATACTATTTTAAATCATGTGCAGCCTTTAAGTTTTAATAAATTTTTATTTTTTAAAAGAAATGTGTTAAATTGATTTTTGCTTAAGGCTAGGTTCTGTTTGCTAAGTCATATGCAGGCAACCAGCATGGAGTTGAGCATTCAGTGTTGGGCTATTTCTATATGTATATAAAATATAAAATAAATATGTATATATTTCATATATGTGTATATTTCATATATACATATAAAAATACATGCTGTATGTATCTATTCATGGCCAATCATTTTTATTTTGTCTCTTGAGTAGAAATCAGCAAATGCTGGGTGCAAACTCACATTCTGCATGAAGAAGCCAAATTAGCGGAGGACCAGAGCTAATAGAAAGCCTGTGCTCTTGGTTTGCCTCTTAATCAAGGGGTCCAAAAAGGAGAAAAAGAAGCTCCTATTTCTACTCATCACACGCTGATATGCAATTCCTCCTCCTAGGGAAGAGTTGCAAGTGCATCTCTCTAATACTGGAGGTCATCTCACTTGCTAGATCTCTCCTACAAAGAAAGCTTATGCTAAAGATAGGGATGTGGAAAAAAAATAGTTGAAAAAATGAAGACAGTTTCCCCCAGGTTAATGACGGTAAGACCCCTCAATGTTCAGTTCCCCAGAAGTGGGATTTCTAGGGAAGAGTGGAGGGAGGGTGAGATGTCTTCTGTGGAAAGACTTCCTGTAGTTTATCTTCTGGACGGGAAAAGGAGGAGAAACTAGGGTGGGAAAAGAGTCCTGGACTTGGACAAGAAAAGCAGTGGAGTGTGGAGGGAAAGGACTGGGCAGTGGTGGCACAGGCATGGCAAAAGCTGGCTGAGAAGGGGAGGGAAGAATCACTGCTCTGCATCAAGGAATCCAGGGACAGCAAATATCCACTGCGTGATTGTTCAGCTTTTATGTGTGCACAAGTATGAAATCACTGCTTTGTAAATAAGAAATGGTAAAGCATCCATGGTTTCATTTGGCATAAGCTAATATTTCCCAGAGTATTCTCACACATGTAACACATTGCAGTTATCTCAATACTCTTTAGAACTGAAGTATGTCAACATTTTGTCCTTAAAGTTCTAAAATAAAATTAAGCCTAGCTGACCAAGGATGGAGTTTGACAGAAGCCTTAGACCTTCCAAGGCCAGAATCCTAGCTCTGATATTTACTATCTTTTGGAGGTCTGGTAAGTCACTCTAGCTCTCTAATCCTCACTGAATTGTTGTAAGGATCAAATGAGAAAGTAAGTGTGTAGATTTTGTTTAGTTCCTTGTCAGAAACTGGTAGCTTCCAACTGACAGCTATTATTATTATAAATCCAATTCTTTTGGGACACTGGGAGAGGCGGGTACTGACTTAAACTTCCAGGCAAGAAGAAGCTTCCTACTACTGAAATTTATCATCATCTTTAAAAGCAAGAAGTTTCATTGAGGTCAGAGCATAATAAATAAAAAAAAACCCCAAAAAAACAAAAAACCTTTGCACCCATGGTACAGGGAAGTCTCGGCATCCCTGAAGGCAATTTCTGTATAGAGCTGCTGACCCGGTCTCACCCAGCATCCCTATTGTCCCCGACTCCCATTTCCTCCAAGGTCACTCTCTTTGTGATTTTGGAGAATAACAACAAACAGTAGGCTTAGCTCTTCTTGAAGGAAGGCCTCTCCTGAAATGCTGGAAGGCCCAGTTGCATATGGAAAAGCCTTCATTACTGGTCTCAAATCATGACCATCAGAACCCTTGGGAGTTTCAGATCAGGCTATTACATTTGAATAATCTGATGCTGGGCCTTAGAAGTCACTTGTTTGGCTTTGCTACTAACAGCATCAATTATCCTAATTTATGAACAGCAAAGAATGTATGGAGAACATTTTCTAAGATAGCCACCAATTAATTTCAAATCATTAGGGTTATAGTTACATTTTTAAATACTCAAACTGTAAAATAATATAGATCAGAAAGAACACAGGAGAAAGAAAAAAATACAGATATGGATAAAGATTACACTAAAACCCTCTTTGTGTTTCTGGGAAGTCTAGCTAGGTCTGCTCCCAAACTGAGGAACTGAAACTGCAGAGGGAAACTTGGCTCTTTTTTAAAGGTGTTTGAGGTGGCAGGTGAGGATACGCAGAAGGAGGTCTCAGAAGACATTGGGGTGGTTGGAAAACACCTTAACTTTTCTAAGCCCCACTGTTTTTTATAGTAAAAATGGGCAAAAGTGCTTCTACTTAACATAGTGACATATCGAAAATTTAGTGTTTCTTTAGAACAATCTTTAAGCACCTTGGAAATGGAGCTAGCACAGACAGATGACAATATTCAACACATTACTATTCTTAAATTGAAATACTATACTTATTTTGGAGGGCATTCTTTAGTGATAGGTTTATTATGTGCTACCAGAAAAGAATATAGCATGTTATAATTGCAAAATTTAACAGGAAGGATCATTTAGTTTTTCATAATTGTTCACATGCTAAAGAAAAAAAAATTGTTCAAAATATAATTGTAAATAAGCCAAATGGCTGCTTTCAAAATGTATCAAATGCTACCACACAACTGGTCAGACTGCAGTAGTGCCACAACTCCTCCCTCCAACGCCTAAATGTGCTGGCATCACTTGACATCTGTCCATTGAATAAATCATGCTCCGTATGGAGCGCGAGGTTTTGAGAATCTGTTTTTATCACTAATGCTATTCCATTCAGATATTTTCATAATTTTTGTCACTGAAATACATGTCCCTAATACTTGACAAAACACACTATTTGACAATTATTCTAAAATTCTCACGCCTACCCAGAAACAAATAAAAAATGAGTCTTATATTCACAAATCCCACAGGTTGGAAATGTATATGATACACAACATTTAACCTGTCAGCAGCCTCATTAGTGTCAATGAGTACAAACTGGCAATCAGTAGATGGTGTGCTCTACATGTGTTTATGTTTTAAAATGTTCCTAAAATAGTTCCTCTGCTGGTGAGGTTGATATAAAACACTTTTACTGGACAAATGAATTTCAGTTTAAACATTATGGCCTATTTCTTTTTTTTTCTTTTTAGGAATTCATATTTTCATGTAGATGATCATTTATAGCTAATGGAGTCAATACCCAACTAAAATAATAAAGACTAGATGGGTCAAGAATTACCTAAAGTTCAACAACATCAATGTGGTCGGTCAACAAAATATGCAGAAAGGCCAATGTGTGTTTGACTATCCCAAGCCCTAAGATATATATTTGTATGGTGCCTGTATTCAGTATCCATACAGCTATTAAGACATTTTTATAAACTGTAAGAATTATGTGAGCTATTTCAAGATATAATGCTGAAAAACAGACTTCCATGTAAGAAGCCAATTTAGGAAGAAAACAACATAAACAATAGTAACTTGTGTGCTCAAGTGAAGCATCTTTTTAATTTTGAGTAATGAAGATGTCAAGCCAAATGCTAGAGTAGTTTAACTTAATTAGGTGGCCTATTTTTCCAGGCATCCTTTCATTTCCCATTGAAAACTCAGCTTGTATGCAAGGCAACAAGAGCAATTTTGTCTGTAATGAATACCTCCGGGACTGCACAGAGTAATCATTTGAATGTTACACTGAAGACTGGTTTGAGTAACTAGTCTGGGCTTGTTAAGATGCCAGACTTTGTTGGGCTAACTCGATTACTCAGAGCATGGCAGCTTTATCATTCTGTTGGGTCAATGGTCAAAAAGTCAACTTAATGTTACTTCTGAAATTTCTGCCAAAAGGAACTAATCTAAAAGGAATTGGTCCAATTTACAGTTCAAATTTATGTCACAATCATGGAGATGTTATGACCCACAGTAAGGAGATTTGTTTTTCAAAAGTACTTTAAAAATATTATACTTTCTAGGCCTTTTTTGTCATACCTCATTTACACTCTAACCTAGAGAATTTTCTCATTAGGAAAACACGAAATTAAACAAATAGAGAGTCATTAATATATTTGTATATCTGAAAACATAATTCTAACAGCAGATTTGAGAGAATATTGTACAAAAAGAAATTTGGAGCACACTACTATTTCCAATTCCATTGCATTGCTGATGATAAACAACAGCCTGATGTTACTGTAACAAGCATTGACTGTCATTATCTAGTTTATTATCATGTTAACTCTTTGAGTCTTGTACTTGAAATAACTCTCCAAGGAGGAGGGAGTGCTGGAACCTTTTGTTAATATATAAGGGCACTGGCACGAAGATAAAGTGTCCTACTGCCATGGACAGGGTAGGGCTGGATTTGCTAAATGTCTGCAATGCAGGGTCAAGAATCATTGCAATGGAAGACTCTAAGTATTCATGTGATTAAAAAAATGTACATAAAATATTTTAGCTGATTTGCTCATCTTTCAACAAACAATGCTGCATACCTCTGATATGTCAAACACTATTCCTGGCACAGGAAAGCCAGACAGAAACAAGAGTGAGTCCTGCCTTCAAGAGCTCACAATCAGGGGAGCAAGACAAGGACATCCCTGGTGATGCCAGTGTGCCATGTGCCACCCAGGGACAAATACACACCATGATAAAGCAGCCTTGTAGACAATGGCAAGGCACTGAGGTGTGTACCGTTCAGCAAAGATGAGGAAAAGGAAATGAGAGAAGGTAAGATGAGTTCATGAGAAACTGTGAGGCCTATAATGAAGGCAGAAATTGTGTAGCTGGAAAAGAGGAGATGGATTCAATAGATAGGCCAAAAAGTAGAATCAACACTATCTGGAATTAACCAAAGG